>NC_092419.1:96349781-96695615 GCF_040894005.1 Engystomops pustulosus
GTCGCAGGGTAACAGCAGCTCAGATTAGAGAACAGGTCACTGCCGCACAGAGGTCTAGCAGCAGACACATCTCTACAACAACTGGTAAGAGGAGACTGTGCAGCAGCTTCATGATAACATCGCCGCTAGACCACCACTGCTAAGGACACGCAACAAGCACAAGAGACACAAGGAATGGACATTAGACCAGGGATAATCTGTGCTTTGTCTGACGAGTCCAAATTTGAGATCTTTGGATCCACCCACCGTGTTTTTGTGCAACGCAGAAAAGGTGGACGAATGGACTCTACAGGCCTGGTTCCCACCGTGATGCATGGAGGTGGAGGTGTGATGGTGTGGGGGGCTTGGCTGTTGGGGTTTTATTTTAAATTAAAGGTAAACTGAACCAGTATGGTCACCATAGCAACTTCTATTCCATCCAGTTTGCGTTTAGTTGGACCATCATTTATTTTTCAACTGGACAATGACCCCAAGCACACCTCCAGGCTGTGTAAGGGCTATTTGATCGAGGAGGAGAGTGATTGGTTGCTATGCCAGATGACCTGACCTCTACAGTCACCAGACCTGAACCCAATCGAGATGGTTTGGGGTGAGCTGGACCGCAGAGCGAAGGCAAAAGGGCTAACAAGTGCTCAGCATTTCTGGGAACTCCTTCAAGACTGATGAAGACCATTTCTGGTGACTACCATCAAAAGAAGCCAAGAGTGTGCAAAGCAGTGATCCAAGCAGAAGGTCAAAAGGCGGCTACTTTGAAGAACCTTGAATATAAGACATATTTTCAGTTGTTTCACATTTTTTTTGTTAATGGGGTATTCTCATCTGGGCATTCACATTCAGTTTGATAAATCTTCCATATATAAACATTTCTTCAATTAGAAGTTATTTAAAAAAAATTACCTGTGTGAAGATAATTTCTCATAAATGTAGTCATTTTATCCCTTAGAAACAAGACTGTGTCCTTGGATACGGCCAACTCTGCTGGAGGGATTTCACAAAGACACAAGTGTTTTTTGTATATGAAATGTCCGGGAGTCACTACTCATCCCACAGCCTCCCTGTGGTAATGATCGCTGAAGCCAGGAGGTCAGGCAGGACACAATAGCGCATGTCTGGCCACAGCTGCCCAAATGTGAGGTGGCCGTATCCAAGGAAGCCGTCTCGTTTCTAAGCGACAACATGGCTACATTTATGAGAAATTATCTTCACACAGGAACATTTTTTGTAATAACATCCAATTGAAGAAATGTTTACAAATGGTAGATGAATTGAATTAAATGTGAATACCCAGATGGGAAAACCACTTTAAGTATATAATTCCACGTGTTAATTTATAGCTTAGATGACTTCAGTGTGAATCTACAGTTTTTATAGTCAGGAAAATACAGAAAACTCTTTGAATGAGAAAGTGTGTCCAAACTTTTGGTCTGTACTTTATGTGTGTATATGCAGATTGTCAGTATGGCCAGTTAGGGACATTGTTTCTCCCACCCCAGGATATCAGTCTAGCAGTAGGAGGGAGCACAGGACAGGGCAGACACTCAAGGCATTTCCTTCTCTTTCTTTCCTGTCCCCTTGCTCCCTCCTCACCTCAGCCCCATCTCCTCCAGCAGCTGGAGTCCTGCAGCAGAGGCAGTGTCCGTGAGGAGAGCGGCTTCCCCTGCACACGAGGTGGTAAAGAGTCGGCAGTCTCTGACAGCGGCCCAGAACTGGTGGACCTGATCCTGAGCAGAAGAAGCTCCTTACCCCAGACATTACTCATAGAATTATTACCCCAGACATTACTCATAGAATTATTACCCCAGACATTACTCGTAGACTTATTACCCCAGACATTACTCGTAGACTTATTACCCCAGACATTTCTGGCAGCTGTCATGTAATATTTCCATGGACTCTTTACATTGCAAATATTGGGATTTCTGTTTTGCACATTAGTGGATGGGGAGAGTACAACTCCTGTTGGTTCCTGCACCACTACTACTGACTCCTTCAGCGTCAGAAAATTTAGATAAAATACTAAATCTAGTCATCAGAGACCTGTTCAAGGAAACTTATTAGGCAGTGAATTACAGTAACAGATGCCAACGTGCAGCGTGTAAACCCTGTGCTAACCATTATCCTTTATACCGTACCTGAAAGTTTACCACTTATCATCTAAATCTTATAAAAACAAAGGTCTTGTCTAACACTAAAATGGGATCTTGTTCTTTATACTTTGTAAAAATGGAAAATTGACCATCGATAATACATGGTTCTTATTAAGCGCTGAAGCCGTGTACCCCTGTCTCAGGCTTGTGGTGGCTGAATTTTGTCCGGTCACATATCTGTTCTTATATTGAAATCCTATCCATGCTGTCTGCTTTATTCAGGAACGTGTGTGTCAGCAGATTCCCACCGAGCTGTAAGACTCCCGGCAGATGCGATACATGTTAGTGAGTCAGCTCCATCACTCCTGAGTGCTGACCGCATGAGCTCATGCCTGTAACTATACGGCTCCTCTGTAAAGTCTCGTCTCTTTTGATCGCATTTCCTTGACCTATTTGCGGTCTTATCACCTGGACGCTGTCTGGTTTTGCCAACAACTTAATGCAAGTTCCTAAAACTTCTGACCTCATTTCTGGAATGTAACCATATCAACACGCAAACACTGAAACCTCCAGGCTGCCATTATGGGGTCTATAAGAGGTCCAGCTCATGTGCAGTAAAGCAAGGTGCACTGTATTCTGCTTTAGTGTATAAATGAATTAATGGTTTCCTTTGCAGCAACTTCTCCAGGTCTCTAATGTTACGCTTTAGGTTAGCGGAGCTTAAGGATGTAGAAGACTGTAGTTTTCACTGTGCCGGATAGATGACCCTACATACAAACCTACAGGAAAAGTATGGTAGATGTAGGAAGCTTGTAATGTTACAGATAAACCTACATTGTGGAATAAGACTGTTTTCTATTGATCATGTAGGGCACTAGAGTTATGATGGCTCCCAGGTTGTCCGCCCTGTATATAAGTGCAGGAGAGCAGATGATAGGGATGTAGTCCTATCATCTTTGTTAACCTTGTAGTTTCTGGAATTTCCTTCTCATGCATATAGCCACATTACAGGTCTGTGATACCCCTATAGTGAATTAGACATACTGCATGCTGGGGAAGTACAGTATATGTTGGTACACAAATAGTCTACTGGTCCAAAAATAAGCAGATAATAGCAGGTGCATGGGAAACGCAATGTTTTTCAGTTGTTTTTGCTGACAGAGACCTACCACATCAGGTGTACAAGGTGTCTAGTCATTACAGGACCATTAGAAAGTGGGCACATAAATATAACAGGGATAAGCCTCAGTAATAATAATTCTGTAACCATTTCCAGAATCCAGATAATACAAGTTTTTGAGGAGCAGGCAGCCGTCAAACATGTCGCTCTTCTTCTGTGTGCGCTGACTCAGCGCTATGGTAACCAGTTTGGGCTCAAATATGACTCACGTCTTTGGCTTGGGTTGGAGCGCCGCTTTCTATGAACTCTGAGGCTGGGTCCAGCTGGACTGGGCCGCTCTTCTATTGTTCCTGAGGCCCGAGAGGAGTCTCCTGCATCTGAGAGCAGAGAAATTAGAACAGAGATTACAGAGGAAACCCACCACAGCGATTACTAACAATACAGACCTAGAGACGGGGCTTGTGCTCGGGCATTGGTCATACAGGGTGTTTACATGGAGATGCAATGTAATTGCTGCAGTTCATTTCTTTTCTGGCCTCTATAGTCATCCAGATCATGATTGTGATGTGGTGTGAGAAGTTCCCATCCACTTGGGAGCCTCCAGATGCATGGTTGAAGTCCATGAATGTATCTGTGTGTGGGCCACCAGCCAAATACAACACACCCGTCCTTTCCTATGCTTTGCGCATTTGTAGCTTCAGCTGTTTACTTTCTGGCCCCTCTTCTCTGCATTTTTGCTTGTCACTTCCCATTGCTCTTTTTTCCCCTCATTCATGTAAGCTAAACATAAATTATACATCTCCCTCCCGCACTAGTTAACCATTTGCTGGGTGTATAGAATATGCAGTGTCGGCGATGTTTTGGAGCTACTCTTCTATATAGTGGAATACATGGAGAACATGGAAGGGTTAAATTGCATCACATCATTATTACTGTATCCGTATCATCCTGGTTATGTAATGTATCCTTTTATTTGTTTACAGGGAGAACAAGGGGAGGATGGCAAAACAGAAGGTGCCCCCGGTGCTCCTGGAGATAGAGTAAGACTTATTATCACATTAGTTGTAGGGCCAGATGCCTCTTTACAACCTGCGGGTGGGTCACACACAAACACAGTCCACCTCCAGATCCAAAACTAGTTGCTTGAGGGAGGGCTTGGTTCAGTCTGCCCTGGAGGGTCTTGGAGATGCAAATTTGTTTATACAGGCGGACCCGACCTACAGACAACCCCTCTGCCCACTGTGACCTCCGGTGAAGCTCTCTGGATACATTACTATAGTCCCAGACTGCAATAATCAGCTGTATGGTGTCTGTAATGAAGCTTTATTGATAATCCTTAGTGTTAGATAAATTATGGCTCCACTGTAGAGGAGGAGAATATGACAAATATATTGCCATCACATTTCAGGGGCCTGTTGGTGACCGTGGAGATCGAGGGGAACCAGGAGACCCGGGATATCCTGTGAGTGGATGCACTGATTTTTTTTATTTTTTATGATGTACTTTACCGTCTTTATACTCGTGCGTACTGCAAGGTAGGAGCCAGGCCTGGCCCATTATACTAATGCTGCCTACTGATCCATCCACAGACATCATTTAGTTTTTTCTACATGTCCAAAAGCTGTGATCAATATAAGATATTGGAGCAGCAAAATCTCATTACATTCAGGTCACCACCACTAGGAGGCAGCCTTGTGCATTCATTTATACATTAAAATACTTTGTAGCTGCATGTAGCCACCAGTAGAGGGAGCTCCGGAGTATTAACTATTAGTGCAGACCATTAGGAGTTATCAAAATTCACTTTTCCCTCAGATAACCTCGATAGATGTGCACTGTAAATACATTATTATCTGCTTTCTATCATACAATCTAGTGATTTCATAATTCTGGGAAAGATATTAACCATAATCTACCTAATATACAGGGTCAAGAAGGGCCAGAAGGCCTTAGAGGAAAAGCTGGACAACAAGGCTTACCAGTAAGTAGCTGCCTGCACACATGTGATTCTGCATTGTGGCCAATGATTTACCCTGGAGGATTATTGACTGTATGGGGTATAGGGTACATCCATGGAGCAGGGCAGCACCATGTATAGGTGCCAATGAGATGGATATTTGTGATATACAGAAAACTTTTTTTTCTTTCTTGCAGGGTCATGCTGGACCACGGGGTTTTCAAGGCCTAAAGGGCTCCAAAGGCGCTATGGTAGGTTGTGCAGACGTATCGTTATATATCTATTGTCACTATGATAGTCAATATACTTACATGTTTGCTTCTGTAGTGTCACTCTACTTAGATATGATGACAGGAGGCTTCATCGGCATGTGCAGGGAAATATGTACTGTATTATATACACCATATACAATAATGTCCGTACTTGCCTTGTGAGGGGTCACCTATGATCAATCCTGACAGATTTTCAACATTTTGCAAAAATCTGCTTTGTAAAGTTATGTTTCCCATGTAACCAGAGAGGAGACCTGGAGATTTTTCTCCAGTAACTTGCCAGAACTAGTGACAGAGGATGTGAATCATCATTAATATTGTGCATACTGTAATCGCTGTAGAGGTCATATTCGCTGCTCAATTCACTTCTTTTTTAGGGATTAAAGGGCAAAACAGGAAAATCAGGAGAACCCGGCGCCCGAGGTCCACCTGTAAGTAGAGCTCCTCCAAAGCAAAGCTTCATGCTTGGGTTAGAGCAGTATTCCTGGGGCCTGTGTAATGAGGGAATCTCTACAATCCCCTCTACCTCCCGGAGGACAATTGTCCATATTCCAAGTCAGTGAGGTTATAGCTGTTCCCTTGGTAAGGAAATGCTGCTCTAAATATTTTGGAAAGCCTATGACACGAAATGTAAGTGTCCCTTTCCTGTTATAAGTTCAGTTGTGGACCAGATGCAACTCCCCTCCCAACATACATTTTAGGATCACCTGTTTTATGTATCACTTTGTCCTGCAAGCTGAGATGACAATGTGCTACCTCATTGCATCTATTGAGAATAAATGAATTCCCATATTTTACATCATTATCCTGTTTGTAATAACTCGGCCAGAAGTTGCCATATTGCCCCAGCATGACAACAGCGGTTTATGGCTTGGGTCCACAATTGCTGATGTTTATATCACTGTACTACTTTGTTTTTAGGGAGCAGTAGGAATGGTTGGACCCCGAGGAGTGGTAGGAAGACAAGGCCAAGAGGGTCCCCCAGGACCAGACGGGATACCAGGGAAAGATGGCACCGCTGGCCTGAAAGTAAGTTCTCTGTCCCTATGTAAAACTTTTATGTAAGCAATTAGACAGGATTCCATTAAAATTTTAATCTTTCCTAGGGAGAACAAGGTGATGATGGAGATTTTGGCCCCGATGGCATGTCTGGAAAGCGTGGAAACACTGGTGTGCTAGGATTACCTGGGGCTCAGGGACCAATAGGACTCAGGGTAAGCGCATTGTAGTAGTTAGCACCACTACCCTGGTGGTTGTGTTTGGCTCATATACAGATGATCACTATAATCAAGAGACCTCAGGGAGGTACTTTCAGATTTTGAGACAGAGAGAAAAGCTTGACAATTTGTTATCCATGACCACCTTCCTTCTAAAATCAACTTTTATAATTATGCTAATGACCCTGAGCTAATTTCACCGGAGCCTATCTGTGTTGTAACTTCATAGTTTCACCATCTCCCCCTCCTCCTTTCTACCTCAGCACTTCCCCCTCCCTCTGCCTCACCGCCACCAGAGCCCTTCTGGTCTATTAGCATAATTATACAAGTTGATTTTAGAAGGAAGGAGGCCATGGATAACAATTATAAGAAGCTTACCACAGTCACAGTTCCTGGGCCTTTTGACACAAAATTGTTTGCAGACCATGTACACTTGGTGGCACAATCCCACGGCTGCACACAGAGCAGAGGACGGTGTCTCTGCATTATATAGAAATGTATTGCAGGGACATGCCCTCTGCTGGCTGAACATCCGCACCAGAAGTGTATTTACTATACAGAGGGAACGTCCCTGCATTACATTTCTATATAATACAGGGACTCCCGTCCTCTGTGTGCAGCCCGTGGGATCGTGCCACCATACATTCGTGTGAGTAAATTTATCATACTTGGTTTATCATTCTGGATTTTCATGGTGATTTCCTTTGCGTGTAGAAAGATTTAGGTGTATTCTGACCTCCTGTTCAGCTGTCAATGAAAACTAAGGGTGTGGAAATCTCCCAAGTGATGGGCAGGAAGGGCTGTCCTAATGTATGACATAATGGGATAGGTATACACTCAGTACAAGTGATTTGTCAATTGTACATACTCCCAGTGGTAGTTTATGAAAGTGTCTACCTACAGGCCTCATTTATTGATTATTACTGCTGAAGTTATGTCCGCTCTATCTGCTCAGACACATTATAGGATGTGTTTTATGTTGTTTTTCTGCAGTCTGGATGAGCAGAGTTCAGGATCCAGTATTGTGTCTGTCCGCCTGGTCCAGGTGGAGTAAATCTGACTTGTGTTAAAGTGCAGTGCAGCTATTATCTACTCCTCTGGGCTTCATTCTACACTCTGCCTGATCCTCACAGGTCATGTGACCCGCACAATGCCAGATAGTCATTTGATTCATCTGAATCCTATGGTATTACATTATGCCAAAAGAATCTCATCTGTAGGACTGATCTGTTACTTATCATGTGCTGCCCTCTACTGGCCCAGAGCTATAAAGACAGACGTCTATTGTGTTACAGCAGTGTACACTGCGGATATGGGTTCCCCACTCTCCTTGTTGTATTGTTATTAATGCACAGATGTCTGGTGGTCTCCCTGCGGGGTCTCTTCTGGCTGGAGGTGTATGTACAGCTGTTTACAGCAATGGACACAGATAAATGCTTGCAGATTTCCTTCATTTCACCCAGTTGATTTGTATAATCAGTTCAGTGCTTGCTTTTTGGATTTGGAGTCTTTATACTATACGAGGAGAATGGGTGGGATCAGCTCCTGTAGCTTATACTTTCTTAATAAGAGCACTGGGTATTTTCACCTTAGTGGTTTTCCAGGCTAAAATTATTGATGACCTCCTTAGTAAAAGTTATGGACCCCTGCTGAGTATCTGAGAGCAGCGGCGCCTGCAGAGCTGGAGGATGGGACATCCAGGCTCTCTACAAGCTCAGATACCATTCACCCTGCAATCATCTGATTAGTGGGTGCCGGGTGCTGCTCCCCTATCAGTCTTTCATTTTTTCCCCCCATTAATAAAATTGAGTCTTGTTTTCTGCCAGACAGATTGTACTCTCTAGCACCACCATATAATATCCCATGCACTGGGAGGATTTGGTAGAATTGAATTTACATCTTTGTTCAAACATCTTTCACTATGTGGTCCAAAAGACACATTCCCACTGTTCTTTGGTTTGGAACAGTCATATAGATGCCAAATTTATGCAGATTTCTTAATACCATTTAAAAAAGAAACACACAAAACAAGTCTTTTCTTCCCTACATACTAACACTCTTAACTTAGTGTATGGAGTTGTGGCATTACAGCTGCTGCTGTATAATGATACAGTTTACATATATATCAGCCCTTCACATAGTAAAATAATATACTCTGCATCCATCAGCTAAACAGGGTGCAGTGCCTGTGGTGTAACAAGTCAAAATACTGATGTAGGGGGGTAATATGATATGTAAGGACAGGTTCTGGTCCTCCAAACACAGTACACCCCTCTGCATCAACTTGTGGTCCCAATTCAGATATTTAACTGCGTGGCTGTCAGCAACCTGTAGTAAGATGAGGCTGTAGCCAGAACTCTGCTTTCAAGTCTAAATAGTCCTGCAGATTATTGTTATGGTCAGGTGACAATCCTGAGGACACAATTCCCACAAACTGCATAGTAACTACTGAGGACTCTGCCGTCTGTATGACATCAGCTACATTTAATAGATATTACTGACTGCATGGCCGCTGATGCACAGTCCACATACAATGGTAATACATCCATGTGTCACAGCGGATGTAATATGTGCAAAGTCCATGGTAACCTCATCATGGAGTTAGAACACTTCCCGCTGACTGAGGATGTGATGAGTAGTTCAGATGCAAGCCACGCAGCTGGAAAGATGTAACAACTTCATGCTGTACATCCAGATAGCCTGTAGGGGCCACCACATACAGAGAGGTCACTCTGGGAGCTGCTGATGGCCATCACTTCATAACTTATGAATTGTCTATTGTTTGCTTTGAGAGAAGTCTCAGCACAAGTTGTAGACTTTACATTAATAGAAAATATATAATAATCAATAAGTGCAGGTAAATACAGAAGGGAATAGAACAATAATGTGGAGCTACATCCAGTAATCGGACTAGCAAGCATTATCAACAGATAATAATCAGAAGTAACTTCTATTTTCAGTTTCTAGAACATGATGGTAATTCTGTTCCAGGAAAAGGAGATGAACTGTTGTGAGGCACAGGAAATATCTGAGATCTTATGAAGTAAAAGAACCCCCTGAGGGCATTTGTGGAGGTTGTGCCCCATTACAGAATAAATGAGGTTATAGACGCTTACTCGCAGATGCTTGGCCCTAGAGCAGCACCACCTTATATGGAGCAGGTCTATACAACAGCGTGCACTATGGTCTAATAGGGACCCGGTACCAACATGACACATGGATTCCCAAATATGAGCCTATTGGGGTCCATAAGTGTGGAGCCTTGTCTGTTTTCCATCTAGAAATTTGTTTCCTGTATGTGGAGTTCAAGGAGAACATGCCCCCAAGAGAGAGTGGGCACAATTATTATCTCACCACAGGTTTTACCTTCTGATATCATCTACATTATGATTTCTAGAACTATGAAGAAATGCAAGAAAGGACTGAAGTAGTTACTCATAGCCAAGTCTTGGGTTCTTAGTTCTCTGCCGCTCATTTCCAAATATTTTCAAGGTGGCGCCATTTTTAGTCTTGGTATTGTACATGTGTTTCTTGTGTACAGGCGTATGGACAGCCGGGTCACACGGGGATAGTACAGGGACAGGACATGTAACACCACAACAGATATCCCCCCCATGTGTTCTGCAGTCATCTGACAGAGCGACTAATAATAGCCGACACGTCCTGCACACAGCTCAGGTAATGGTCGTCACTCTCACACATGATGGAGCACACAACACACCAATCCCAGTGCTCCTACCACCCTGGGGACCTGTGCAGCATCCTACAAGGCACAAATACAGGATTGCCAAGTGTTTGCTCCCTGTGGATTATCCACACATGCTGCAGATCAGATTTGTAAATGGAAAATCTGCAGAATAGACCTTAGTAGAAAAGTCAGATATCTCATCCATACAATAGAAGTACAGGGCAATATCTGCTGCACTTTATTTCTTGGAGACCCCTGCTTGTCATGTAACACTAAGATTTTCACTGCAAATCTCAACTTTACAGATTTTTGTCAAGCGTCGCTTGTTATATGTTCAGATTTTACACACCAAAATCTGTGGCGCATCACAGGAAAATGTGCGTAGGCCATATAGGGAGGTTACTAGCGCACGTGCGTGGGCCATATGGGGAGGTTACTAGCGCACGTGCGTGGGCCATATGGGGAGGTTACTAGCGCACGTGCGTGGGCCATATGGGGAGGTTACTAGCGCACGTGCGTGGGCCATATGGGGAGGTTACTAGCGCACGTGCGTGGGCCACATGGGGAGGTTACTAGCGCACGTGCGTGGGCCATATGGGGAGGTTACTAGCGCACGTGCGTGGGCCATATGGGGAGGTTACTAGCGCACGTGCGTGGGCCATATGGGGAGGTTACTAGCGCACGTGCGTGGGCCATATGGGGAGGTTACTAGCGCACGTGCGTGGGCCATATGGGGAGGTTACTAGCGCACGTGCGTGGGCCATATGGGGAGGTTACTAGCGCACATATGGGAAGGATATAAGACTTCTCTATCACACTGCCTGATGCAGAATGATAACTGGCATATTCTAAGGCACCAAAGTCTGCACTATCATTGTTTTTTATGTACTGCACTTCTGCCCCTTTGCCATACTTGTCTAAAAAGTTTCTAACAACTGCTGTAAACCCTCTATAAACGTGGTGCAAGGCATAAATCATTTCATAAACAGCTTATTACATCTGCAACATAGCGTCTATAATGTTACACAAGTAAAGTTATACTGGACAATCTTAAACTGCAACAGATTTATCTTGGCGTCAGAAGACAAATCTGGTGTTTTATTCATTGGTTTAGTGTGTCTCAAATTTTGTACTTCAAGTTTGGCACAAGAACACAGCTCCTTCTACACTCCAATTCATCAAATGTGTAAATAGCCTTTATGTCCAGTAAAGCATCTATTTCTGTGTCTTATAGAAAAGTTTTATATAGTAGTAGTTTAGCCATCATGATGGTGTTGGCGAACCTGTGGCGCTTAGAGCCCTCTCTGGTGGCACCCGGGAAGGTGCCCCGGCAAAGGGGTCGTCTGACAGGACACAAGCCACTCTTGTCCCAGGCTGCCCAGTTTGTGCCATGCTCCGTGCGATTTTAAAGTGAAACATCATGGGCGGCCTGGGTCTGCAGGAGGAATGAGTAGGTGTGGATTAGCATTTGAGCACCTGCTTAGGGGTCTGTGATTTCTCCTGTTCAGGTTGACCCTGGAGTGAAACTACAATGATGATCTGAATTTCTCCTCAGGGCGGTAAAACGATTGAAAGATGTGGTGGAGCAGGTAGCAATCAATTTGTCATTTTGGCATGTTGTAATAAATTAGTGGATTTTGATCCCAGTGTGCCTGGGAATGCCTACGGAAAGGTACTTCACCCTAAGCTGCCTGTAACACAAGTGATGTGCCTGAACTAATGGTATGTCAATTCTCCCTCGGCCATTGCGCATGAGTTCCTATGAGATTCAGGCGTACTTGAGGGTCTACGCTCCTCCTGTGGTTCCTTGGAAGGGGGGGGGCAGCGAGGAGGAACTGGAGGGTGAGTTCATGGAGCAGGAGTTGTCTAGTGTCATTAAGGGAGTGGTGGCACTCAGAGCCCTCTCTGTGGGCACCCAGGTCCCCATAATGCAGGACCCATGGCCTCCTCCTGCAATCCCAGGCCACACAGGACATTGTGCACCATTTTAAAGCAACACACCTCATCCTGCCATCCCATTGTCTCCTCTGTTCTACAACTTGTTCTCGTTAGGTCTGGCTGATCCCGGTTTCTCGGTAGTCTGAGACTAAAGTGATCCAAGTCCGAAATCTAATAACAACCTGTGGGAGATATGCTCCCCCGGAATACTCCTCCAGGTCGTAGGTGTTTTACAATGCACCAGATCAATAGCTTTTGCAAGTCTGGCCCCAGTGATGGACCTTTCCAGAGATCCGTTAGTAGCGCTCCTTCTGAACATCTCATTTCTGTGGTGTACGGGTTGCTGCTTAGGAAGAGTTACAGTAGTCTCTCTGCCTTGGCTTTCAGAGTTCCTGGGAAGTGGCTTGTCAGAAGGTATTTGTGGAGGGGGGTGGTCGAGGGCTATGACCTTCACCTATAAAGCTTCTGTGTCCGATCACTGCTGGAGGTACGGGCCTGGCGAGGGGGCGATGATTCACATATGGTGGTTGTGCCAGGAGGTGCATGATCTGTGGGAGTCTATATTCACTCTCTATAATCTCCTAACTTCATCCTCCACCCCTTGCCAGTCTGATATTGCCCTTCTCTCAATGTTCCCTGAAACGTACAAGAAAATTAATTAGGGACTTTTCCACAGTTTAGGAATAGTACGACTTGCGGCCAAATCTGACACTGTGCCTACAAGGGCGATGTGGTCGTCTGAAATGGTTTACATTGTGAGAATGGAGGAACTTTTAGATGACTTTGGGATTGATGCTGCCTACACCTTCCATCTTGGTGGCTTCCATGGACATCTTTCAGAGACTCCTTAAAGTTTCCTTCTTGGGACTCTGGACAGTAATACTGCTTCATTGGTGCATTATACCCATTGAATAGATATCTTGTGCACTCATTATTGCTTAATTGTCTATTATATTGGTATTTGTCATATTCCCTTGCTTGTTTTATTATTAGCTTTGCAACAATATATTGATTGATTTTGGTTGCAGTTTTGGCACTTGGTCTCTGCGAGGTTCACCATCACTGATTTATAACAATGCTGTTTGTTTTATTCTAGGGAGAAAGAGGATTACCCGGTCAGGTTGGCGTTCCAGGGAAACGTGGCATGGAAGGCGGCATGGGGTTTCCTGGAGCTAAAGGAGAGCGGGGAACAAAAGGCCAGCCTGTGAGTAATGTCTCCCCATAAATGGGAGGTAGAAACGCACAGAGGTCAGAGCTACTGCTGCTACAATGTATCAGTGTGACATTATATCTATACTCCCCAATGTATTATTATGTAATGTCTGTGCCCTCTGTCCAGCCATGGGTATAGGTTCTGCTCTCTCAAATGGCAATTAATTAGGTTTCCCTGTCACATTCCCTGGTTATCTATCTGAATTGATCGGCTGTTCAAGGTAACATGTGATTTTTTTTTGTCACGACTATTCATGCTTTTTATTTTTTCTATACAGTTACATTTGACAGTAATTTGTAATGTGTAGGAAATGTGTCAGAAAAGAAAAACAAGAAAAAAAAATGACAAAATGGAAATTTTTTTTAGCTATTGGCTTGTTCCCGCGGTTTTAGAGAATCCATTATTATGCAGGGCGGTGTCTTTGCATTGGTTAGCACTCATCTGCCGGTCCTCCATGGTGTTAGTATACCCTTCCGATGCTTTCCCCGAGTTTCACTCAAATCCTTAGCATGAAAATCCACAACAATTATAACACACATCAACCCTTCAGTCTTCATGCGATTATACATCTAACGGCTATATCATTTGACCCCTCCATATACATGATCAGTACATACACATTTCTATGTGTCCTCATTAGGTAAGAGAATAGGGTTTCATAAATCCTCATCACGGTGAATACAGGGCACAGTGATGACATCTCTACTATGTCACAGCTCAATAGTTTTCCAGTTGCTTTGTATGTTGCCCACAGTTTCACAGACTACCTGTATCTAATCTTCTTAATCTTTTTTTTTTTTTAAGGGGGACCCTGGGGAGACTGGATTTCCTGGCATGGCGGGACTCTTTGGACCAAAGGTACCGCAGTCTGTTGTGATGCTGCCAATGAGAGTGTAAAATACCTCTATGATCCTCATCCTGGCGATTAGATAGGTCATTCATTTCAGTAGCCCCCAGTAATGTAGCAGAGTCTAATGAGGGAGAAGTAAATACACATCAGTAATGGCCAGCTCTGGGGTGATGTGGCTGATGGGCATCATGTATTGGCTACTGGAACCAATTACTGTTCTGATCACTACAGGGACCTCCTGGGGACATTGGCTATAAGGGCATTCAAGGACCTAAAGGACCTCCCGGACTAATGGTGAGTACACCAGCCATTACGTGTAGTCCTACACTCATCTACTGTTACAGTCATTTCCTGGAATTGTACTTAAGAAAACCAGGAGTAACATTTTACATAAGAAAATACTTGACAAATACAAGGACAACTTCTCTGGTATATCAGCCATAAGTGGAGCAATAATCATAATAAGTTATTCAATGACCATTACTAAGCGAGTATTATACAAGTTATATGATAGCGGCTGTAATTGTAATTTCTGAGTATTCATTGATAGTATTAACTAGCTACTCGCACCCCACCAGTTACAAGATTGGGGTTCCACCTCCAAGTAAATGGTGCAGAAGGCTTTGCCGCTCACTCCTTTGGGAATGCCAAGGGTAGCTGACATTAGAGCTTAGCTGTATCTGGAAGTCCCATAGAGAGTGAATGGAGCGGCTGTTGGAGGTGGCTGCTATATAATATATTGTTGTATATTGTTAAAGGGGTATTCCCATGTGGGCATTTACATTTAATTTAATTCATTTGCCACATATAAACATTTCTTCAATTGGATGTTATTAAAATGTTCTTGTGTGAAGATGAGTGCTCATAAATGTAGCCATGTTGTCCCTTAGAAACGAGATGGCTTCCTTGGATACGACCACCTCAGATTCTGGCAGCAGTTTCATGCGCTATTGTGCCCTTCCTGACGACCTGGATTCAGCGATCATTACACCAGGACGGCTGTGGGAAATGCAGTAACTCCCAGACATTTCATATACAAACACCATTTGTGTCTTTGTGCAAGCCCTCCTGCAGAGGTGGCCGTATCCAAGGACACAGTCTTGTTTCTAGGGGACCATATGATTACATATATGAGAAATTATCTTCACACAGGTAAATGTTTTAAAATAACATCTAATTGAAGAAATGTTTATATATGGCTGATTAATGAAACTGAATATGAATGCCCAGGCGAGAATACCCCTTTAAGCTTGTGCTACAATCAAATCTGAAATGTATTTCACGTCCTGTAAATCGCCATCTTCTACATTCTGCTTCAGATTATTAATATTTCTATTATTTGCTTCCTCTAGGGTAATGAAGGAGTCATTGGACCAGTGGGCATTGTCGGGCCTCCTGGAAACACAGTGAGTAGATTTTTGCTTATGTATATTTATACACTGCTACAAGTATGCCAGAAATCAGGGCCTGGACAATGGGAAGGAAAGGGTAGGCACCTGGCAGGGGAAGAGGGGCACAAGTTACCTACGCAAGCTGACAAATATTTACACCTATGTGCTGAATGAGTGCAAAGAGCTCTCCCTATGCTTTCCGATAGTAAAGAACTGCTCAACCCCAACATTAAATACTTAGATCCCATTGCACAAAGTTCAAGGTTACAGAGGCACAGAGTCAGCAGTGTGAGTGCCAGAAATCAGCGTATTCTCCTTGCACAATATTTAGGGAAGGAAAATTCAATGTGTCACTCGGCTTGGGCAAAATATTCCAGAGAAATGCTTTCCCCAAAATACAGTTTCATCCTAATTTACTGCTGTCATTAGAGCTGCCCCCATGGCTCAGAGCTAAGGGGCACACCTGGGCACAGAAGTGATATTGATCCCCTTGGCCTCAGTCCCTGTGTACGCCTCCAGCTAATCATAGGATCTGTAGACACATTACAATTACTGGTTCAGTATCGCGTCTGTAATGTGACCGGCGTATTAACCTGAAAATCTGACCTGCAGAATGAAACCAGTTTGTGTTTTCTGGGTCTGGAGTTTGTGTACATAGTACGGCCGCCTTCAGCTGGAATATTCTTACCTTAAAAAGAAAAAATAATTCACACGAGAAGAACTTGATCATCTGGTTCTAGATTGTCCCCAGTGAGAGCATTTTATGTGGGAAATATCCACTCTTGTTTACTATGTCTGACACTAGGGAATGCCACCACCTCCCTCTAGCGCCAGGGAATGCCACCACCTCCCTCTAGCGCCAGGGAATGCCACCACCTCCCTCTAGCGCCAGGGAATGCCACCACCTCCCTCTAGCGCCAGGGAATGCCACCACCTCCCTCTAGCGCCAGGGAATGCCACCACCTCCCTCTAGCAGCAGCTATAAGTCCATCCCTACACATTACACCAGATACTCAGCACTTTGTTTCTTTTATTAAAGGGCCCAATAGGAAATAAAGGAACACAAGGAGATACAGTAAGTACATAGTTTCTCTTTCTAACCATGATAAGCCTACTACCCCATAAAGCTGCTGATAGCCACATTGTATTTATTAATATTCTCCTTCTCAATTTCTTATTCCAGGGATTACCAGGGCCTCGGGTAAGTGCAGCGTATTACATGGAGTAAGTATACCTGGTGCCATGTATACTAGTAACTAGCCAGCAGAGGAGACTTAGTACCTGCACCTATAGCAACACCACACAATAACTAACCATTTATATGATAACCTATTATTAAGAGTGTTTGTGACAATCTGTTCTGTCTTTTTAGGGTCCTCCTGGTCCACGTGGAAGGCCCGGACCACCGGTAAGAAAGATCCAAAAGCTGTTGCTTTATCATGTTTTATTGTAGCTTGTGGGTCTACAGTCACTATAGGATCTCAGACATATACAGTTCCTGGCTTGTGGATTGCTCACAGAAAACAGGGCAAAAGAACAATCTTACCCCTTCACCAAGTTTGCAGCACATCATGCAGGATCACAGTAGAATTTGCTCTTAAGGGCTCGTTCACACGACTGTCGGGGGAACGTTTGTACGGCCGCAAGCTTGTGGCCGTACATAACTCCCCCATAGACTGCTATGGCGCACAGGCTTGGTAAGGTGCGCAATTTTCTATGGAGAGGGGCGGGGTTGAGCAGCGCTCATCCCCCACCTCCTCTCCCATGTGCCCACTGTGCTACGGCATGGCGGACACACATTAATGTGAACGTAGCCTTAAAATGTACAAAGCTTTATCAGCTTTACCCAAGCCTGGCTCAGCAGAGACTTGTAGCACTGAGGCCTCCAGCCAATCCATCCATCACTTGTGCCCCTCCTCTGAGCCACCCAGTGCTAAAATTGGCAACCCTCTAAACACACTTACAGTGTCCTCCCCTTTCTACCATTGGAGTTATGGAATCTGTAGAATATGACCATTTCTATTAATGGTATGTTCCTTTAGCAGAAATTCATATTGTATTTACATTTTTTTTAAAAACTATAGATCTGACATTTTATGCAATGTTACCCTTGTAGAAACCAAGGCCAACTCAGCCCATCTTTTAGCACTTTAACTGCAGCAAAAACTGTGTGGTTCAGTTCTAATTGATAATATTGGGCCTGCTCCATTAGTCTGAGGAGGGGAGAGGGGTCAGTCGGACCACTCTTTTTCGCGATCTGTGATGGTCTCAGCACTGAGACCCCACTGATAAGCAAGTTGGGCCCTATCCTGTGGATAGGGCGTAACTTACCTTTATGGGAAAACCCATTTAACATAGAAAACCACACCAAAAATCCACTGCAGAAAGGTGAATAAGCCTTAAAAGTAGATGCTAAAGTCTCCTGCAGGACAGAGACGCTGAGCTCCTGCAATGATATGACTTTGCACACAGGAGATAGGATAAAGAATATAATCCCCTCCAGCAGATTACATGGGGAGATGACGCTGATGCCAGTAATTATGTGGCTGGACAAGGACTGAGGCTCCAGAAGTAAGAAATACAAGGCTTGTCACTAATGTTTGTCCCTGCACTCCCGGGTAATGACGGCCTCTGTGTCTGCTGCAAACTTTTCTATTGTCCTGTGATAAACTAGGGAAGGAAAATACTTTGTGGAAGAGGACTTTCCACTGGAAATGGAATCTATTGAATCACTTTCATAACACATCCTGAAGAAATGACAGATTATGATTGTACACGAGATCCACAAAGAGAGAGAAACTGATTATCGAATACGGATAAGGCTACATTCACACATCCAATGTTCATTGTGTTTAGAAACTTAATATAAATTTACATGGGTCCGGCCCGATTGTATATATGCTTCCATTGAAATACATGCAATTGGTAATAGCACCCAGTGTTTTGCAGTTGAGATTGAAAATCACTGGGTGCTGGTTACCGATCGCATGAGTTTCTGTTGAAACTCATAAACCCCTTCCTGTTCCATCTGGATTGCATTTTGAAACGTATAGTGTGAATGCAGCTTAACGGAGTTGTGTTCATGATGGAAAAAACATCCCAGTGGCAGAGTTATAATAATGTTCCATCTATTTCAGGGGCCGCCTGTGTTCTTGGAATCATTCGTAAGTAATTTATATCACATTTACACTAGAAGTGACTTTTGTTACACTGATGATTACAGCTCAGATACATTGCCCACTCCTGCTCTATGTGATACCACTGTACTGCAAGGTCTATATACAGTGTCACATAATTGTATCAGATCTCAGAGATGGGGTGGGCAGATATAATAATCTGTAGATTCATACATCACACTCATTTTTGCCCAACACTTAATGTACTCCCAGTGATTGGTGCAAATGAAGCCAGAAGTTTTGGGTGTTGAGTTAAAGGCCATGTCACACCTCAAATAATTTGTAGCCACAACCAGAAGCGCTTCCTTTACATTGGCGCACTTGCTTTAGAATTTACTGAAATCCATGTATATTACAATATCACTCATGCATCATGATACACTCAGAATTGGGGAACCTCATTCAGTTTTTTGCAATGTTTTCCTATATTTCTACTTTCAGAGGACAGAAGACTTCAGTGAATCTTACCAAGCTCTAATGGACTCGAGTGGACCGGTACTTACACATTTTTCTACATGGGAGCTAGGAAAGGAGATAAACCATGAGGGTCTGGTTGAAGCAATTGGATGTCCTCTGGTATAGAACAGTCAGTGTGCACAGTATCTTTAGAAATTAATTATTTTTCATTAATTTCTGTGAGGGGAGACACCTGCTGTCCCTTTTTATTGATCTCACACAAAAGGGGTGTAAATCGGGTTTAGGATGGCAATGTATTCGCCAGAGCGGATGACTCTGGACATGCCCTATGTTATATTACACAGATGACCCACTAGAAGAGAGTGGGGGCGGAGTCATATAGCCATGGATGCGCCACTAGGGAGATTCTGGGAAAATATGCAAAGTTTTTCAGGATGGGACAAGGAAAACCATGCCTCTTGTAAGGCAGCTCCCTTTAATTAAAGGGGTTGTCTCACTTCTCCGCTATCCTCAGGTTAGGATATAAAGGTCTGACACCCAAGGGCTTCACCCCTGGGACTCCTAGCTACTCAAAGAACTAAGGTCAAACACTTATTCCCCACCCAGTACATAGCCAGGGCTGTCCTACAACTAACCAGAGACTGAATACCAATATTGTTGCTCTTGACAGAAAAGAAGAACACGAGAATTTTAATGTGGATTTCCCAATAATATTGTGAGATTAACCTGGTTTCTGTTCTTACCAATAGCAAACCACGAAACAGGATTTTTATTTTTTTTCCATAGTCCTACCGAAGTACCGACTATCTGTTTGTGGACCACGGGGGAGAAATTTTTAAGACCCTACACTACCTCAGTAGCCTCATCCAAAGCATTAAAAATCCGCTGGGCACAAAAGACAATCCTGCCCGAATCTGCAGAGATCTGATGAACTGTCAACAAAAAATGGGAGATGGTAAGTAATGGTGCAGTGGTGTCTGCCCCTACTTACTGTCACACGCACCCCTCCTCACCCTGCACTCTGTTTACAGGCACTTATTGGATTGATCCCAATGTTGGCTGTTCTTCGGATACTATTGAAGTCACCTGTAACTTTACACTAGGTGGTCAGACCTGCCTCCGGCCAGTCACTGCATCCAAGGTAAAATAATCTATCACAGCAAATATCATTGGTACAACTGAAATTTTACTTTGTCAAATGGGTGGACCTGGGCTGGAGCAGATAGCCTGGCTCCACCCATTTAACACTGATTGCCCAGGAATTGTGGTGACTTGACTCCAACTATGCCAGTTTAATAATATCTATGTAGGTTGGTGAAGCTGGTAAAAGGGGTATCACAGTAATTGCCCACTACTCAGATTGGTGCTAGATCAGTGAGGGCTAAACCCTACGACTTCCATGAGGCCATTTTAAAGTACCAGCTTCCAGGATTTACAATGGTCCAACCTCTATCTCTTTCATACAATGCTGCACATCATAGCTCCAAACCAAGATGTAGAGCTAGTAAAAGCCCCATATTAGTTGTGCCATCTCTGTATTAGGGACATGAGGCAGCACATCCCCTCCTCCCATTCACCCTCTGCCCTTTCTATCTGCAGCTGGTGTTTGAAGTCGGAAGAGTTCAGATGAATTTTCTCCACCTCTTGAGTTCGGATGCCATACAGCACATAACAATCCACTGCCTGAATGTCCCTGTGTGGGGCGCCTCCCAGAATGCTGTGCGCTTCAAGGCCTGGAACGGACAGATATATGAGGCAGGAGGCCAGTACCAGCCGGAGGTCACTATGGATGACTGCAGGGTAAGACTCCTGTGTAGTGTATATGCTTTCCTGTCCTAGCAGGATAGACATGAGCGTGGTCTGACACATTTTGGTGGCTCCACAGAGCCGAACCGTATCAGACAATTATTAGCCTGACCTAATCATCTATACATACTACCACAATGATTAGTATGGGCCATCCCTCTGGTGAATGAGGGGCCTTTAGTATGACTTCCTCACTGGTGCGGTGCTGCTCCTCTATACACAAGGACATGCAGTATGTAACCCGTTCTGTAATGCAGCAAACCCACACCATGTATGAAGACGGCTCAGCCCAAGAGCCCCCTTCGTATATACTAAATGGCATCATGATGTGTTAAAAGGGAACCTGTCACCAGGGACGGGTAAAAGGAGCCCACCACACCTGCAGTGCAAATCTGCCTTTCCGCCTTCTCTTTGCATAATGTAAGTGTGCTACAACTTACCTTGCACCCTTACAGAATCCTCTGTGTAGTCCCAGGGGCTGGGCTTTGGTTTGGATGCATTTAAAAAAACAACATCTGACTTGTCTGTGCTGCAGATTCCTCAGCTCTCAGCCCCCACCTTTGTGTTCCTGTACAGCTTGTCCCTCTCCCACAGATGTTGGTCCACCAGGCTGTGACCTCTGTGAAGAAGCAGAAGGGAGGGGCTGTACAGGAGCACAAAGGTGGGGGCTAGGAGCTGAAGAGTCTGCGGCACAGACAAGTCACTTGTTGTTTTTTTGAAAGACCAGCCCCCAACCCTACAGAGTGTCAGGGTGCAAGGTAAGTTATAACACACAATTTTTATATTGTAATGCAAATGCTAAGAGAAAGCAGAAAGTCCTATTCACACTGCAAGTGTGACGGGCTTCTGTTACTTGTCTTTATGAAGAATGGCTGGACCATTATGCAATCTCTACTACCTCTTGTGTCCCCCCCTTATCCTCATAGACTGTAAGCTCTTGTGATCAGGGCCCTCACTCCTATTGTTGCATATGACGGTTTGTACTCGGTAATGTAATATTTTATTTGTATAGGTTTCCTATGATTTGTAAAGCACAGTTTGATGGTGCTAGATAAGTAAGATTATTATTATTTAGTGAAAATGAGGTCCCTGGCGACTGGTTCCCTTTAATGGGACTCTGTCTCCAGATTTTACCCCTCAAAATACAACTCTCTCAGGTACGGGATGAAATGTGAAAGCTCATCAGTTTTATCTATATATTAAAAAAAAATCTCCTCCACAATCATGTCAAAATGAGCAGAGAAGAGTCATAATTTGCCTGAGATGAGTCAAGTTTACAGTGTCAATTCAGTTGCCCCCATATTTGGTTTTGTAGTACATTGAAACATGCTACTTATTAAAGATTAGAATCATCTTACAGATCAGCCGGAGTAAAAGAAAAACTTTGACACTTTTCTGCAAAACACCGTAATAGTATGTCGCCAGGCGGCAAGGGGAACATGGATAGTGCCCAAGGGTGGAGCCCTTTCCATACAGCGCAGCTGTATTTGCAGGTATTTTGCAGCAAACACCTGTGGCTAACAGCCCTGAAGGGTTCTGGCGACGATCACAGGTATTAACCAGCTAAATGCGTTTGGCATTTGGGGGGAAAAAAAATGTTAAAAAAAAAAAAAAATTGTAAAAATAAAGATTCTGATTGTTCTATACTAAAATAGCAAAATATTAAAATAGCAAAAGTTTGACAGGTCCATGCGATTGTATCTCAGAAAACACTAACAGGGGAGAAGTCCAGGAGGCTTATGGCTTTCTGGAATTGGACTGAGAAAGCCGTCACCACTGACCATCTCCAATACTTATGGATTTATAGAGGAGGGGAACCAATATTGGAAACTTAAACTATGAAAAGGCCATTAGCAGGAAGGGGTTAAAGAAATGTGAGTTGAAGACACAAAAATCCAATTCCCAATTTTTATTTTTACCACCAGCCTGTAGCTCACAGAACCACAAACCTGATGTGGTCCGAAATACGAGATTTGGTGTCATTTAAAAAGATGAAGTATTTCTAGGTGCTACAGAACAAAAGATAAACTTGACTCATCTCGGTGAAGTAGGACTCGTTTTCACATGACATTTTTAGGAAAATTGATTTCACAAAACTATAACTGAGGGGGCTACCAGTTTAATGGGGTAAATTTGGGGACAGGCTCCTCCCTTTGAGTGCGGTCATGCAGATAATGTACCAGAGACAGTCCAGCCGGTAGGAACAGGTTATATAATAAGCCCTACATTTGCTGTATACGATATGTAACATAACAGTGCAGGGCCATCAGCTCTTATGTAAACTCCATTAACCACCGGAGAGCTACTTTATAGGAGGCGCAGTGCACTCCCTGCACTAGACCTATAGAGTTTTGCTCCGGTTGAATCTTGTCATTACCAGAATTATTTGCTTTAAACCTTCTTTATAGACTCTTAATCCATCCTGTGAACAGATATTGCAGATAAAACTGCACAAAGTTAAAGTGAATTCAGATCTGGGCGCAGTTAATGTTCATAAACTTGTGGCTGTAAGTGTAGTAGTTATACATTATAGATACTTACAGTAACCTTCTATTTGGTGCTTTGTTTCCCGGTAGCCATGGTGCTTCACAAATATAATAATTAGGATTTTGTAGGTCACAGGCAAAAATCATTAGCTCAGGTTATTATTGTGAGAAGGGTTTCCAAAGTCCTTGCACTGTATGACGAGCAGCCACCTCAGGGCTATAAGCGCAGGACACTACTAGTACTCCCGTTCTCGGGGCTATAAGCGCAGGACACTACTAGTACTCCCGTTCTCGGGGCTATAAGCGCAGGACACTACTAATACTCCTGTTCTCTGAGCTATAAGCGTAGGACACTACTAATACTCCCGTTCTCGAGGCTATAAGCGAAGGACACTACTAGTACTCCTGTTCTCTGAGCTATAAGCGTAGGACACTACTAATACTCCCGTTCTCTGAGCTATAAGCGCAGGACACTACTAATACTCCCGTTCTCTGAGCTATAAGCGTAGGACACTACTAATACTCCCGTTCTCTGAGCTATAAGCGTAGGACACTACTAATACTCCCGTTCTCTGAGCTATAAGCGTAGGACACTACTAATACTCCCGTTCTCTGAGCTATAAGCGTAGGACACTACTAATACTCCCGTTCTCTGAGCTATAAGCGCAGGACACTACTAATACTCCCGTTCTCTGAGCTATAAGCGCAGGACACTACTAATACTCCCGTTCTCTGAGCTATAAGCGCAGGACACTACTAATACTCCCGTTCTCTGAGCTATAAGCGTAGGACACTACTAATACTCCCGTTCTCTGAGCTATAAGCGCAGGACACTACTAATACTCCCGTTCTCTGAGCTATAAGCGCAGGACACTACTAATACTCCCGTTCTCTGAGCTATAAGCGTAGGACACTACTAATACTCCCGTTCTCTGAGCTATAAGCGTAGGACACTACTAATACTCCCGTTCTCTGAGCTATAAGCGTAGGACACTACTAATACTCCCGTTCTCGGGGCCATAAGCGTAGGACACTACTAATACTCCCGTTCTCTGGGCCATAAGCGTAGAACACTACTCGTACTCCCGTTCTCGGGGCTATAAGCGCAGGACACTACTAATACTCCCGTTCTCTGGGCCATAAGCGCAGGACACTACTAATACTCCCGTTCTCTGGGCTATAAGCGAAGGACACTACTAATACTCCCGTTCTCGAGGCTATAAGCGAAGGACACTACTAATACTCCCGTTCTCTGGGCTATAAGCGTAGGACACTACTAATACTCCCGTTCTCTGGGCCATAAGCGTAGAACACTACTCGTACTCCCGTTCTCGGGGCTATAAGCGCAGGACACTACTAATACTCCCGTTCTCTGGGCTATAAGCGAAGGACACTACTAATACTCCCGTTCTCTGGGCTATAAGCGAAGGACACTACTAATACTCCCGTTCTCTGAGCTATAAGCGTAGGACACTACTAATACTCCCGTTCTCTGGGCTATAAGCGAAGGACACTACTAATACTCCCGTTCTCTGGGCTATAAGCGAAGGACACTACTAATACTCCCGTTCTCTGGGCTATAAGCGTAGGACACTACTAATACTCCCGTTCTCTGGGCCATAAGCGTAGAACACTACTCGTACTCCCGTTCTCGGGGCTATAAGCGCAGGACACTACTAATACTCCCGTTCTCTGGGCTATAAGCGAAGGACACTACTAATACTCCCGTTCTCTGGGCTATAAGCGAAGGACACTACTAATACTCCCGTTCTCTGAGCTATAAGCGTAGGACACTACTAATACTCCCGTTCTCGGGGCCATAAGCGTAGGACACTACTAATACTCCCGTTCTCGAGGCTATAAGCGTAGGACACTACTAATACTCCCGTTCTCGGGGCCATAAGCGTAGGACACTACTCGTACTCCCGTTCTCGGGGCTATAAGCGTAGGACACTACTAATACTCCCGTTCTCGAGGCTATAAGCGCAGGACACTACTAATACTCCCGTTCTCGGGGCTATAAGCGCAGGACACTACTAATACTCCCGTTCTCTGGGCCATAAGCGCAGGACACTACTAATACTCCCGTTCTCTGGGCCATAAGCGCAGGACACTACTAATACTCCCGTTCTCTGGGCTATAAGCGAAGGACACTACTAATACTCCCGTTCTCGAGGCTATAAGCGAAGGACACTACTAATACTCCCGTTCTCTGGGCTATAAGCGAAGGACACTACTAATACTCCCGTTCTCGGTGCTATAAGCGCAGGACACTACTAATACTCCCATTCTCGGGGCTATAAGCGTAGGACACTACTAATACTCCCGTTCTCGGGGCTATAAGCGCAGGACACTACTAATACTCCCGTTCTCGGGGCTATAAGCGCAGGACACTACTAATACTCCCGTTCTCTGGGCCATAAGCGCAGGACACTACTAATACTCCCATTCTCGGGGCTATAAGCGCAGGACACTACTAATACTCCCGTTCTCTGGGCCATAAGCGTAGGACACTACTCGTACTCCCGTTCTCTGGGCCATAAGCGTAGGACACTACTCGTACTCCCGTTCTCGGAGCTATAAGCGTAGGACACTACTAATACTCCCATTCTCTGGGCCATAAGCGTAGGACACTACTAATACTCCCGTTCTCGAGGCTATAAGCGTAGGACACTACTAATACTCCCGTTCTCTGGGCCATAAGCGTAGAACACTACTCGTACTCCCGTTCTCGGGGCTATAAGCGCAGGACACTACTAATACTCCCGTTCTCTGGGCCATAAGCGCAGGACACTACTAATACTCCCGTTCTCTGGGCTATAAGCGAAGGACACTACTAATACTCCCGTTCTCGAGGCTATAAGCGAAGGACACTACTAATACTCCCGTTCTCTGGGCTATAAGCGAAGGACACTACTAATACTCCCGTTCTCGGTGCTATAAGCGCAGGACACTACTAATACTCCCATTCTCGGGGCTATAAGCGAAGGACACTACTAATACTCCCGTTCTCGGTGCTATAAGCGCAGGACACTACTAATACTCCCATTCTCGGGGCTATAAGCGAAGGACACTACTAATACTCCCATTCTCGGGGCTATAAGCGCAGGACACTACTAATACTCCCATTCTCGGGGCTATAAGCGAAGGACACTACTAATACTCCCATTCTCGGGGCTATAAGCGCAGGACACTACTAATACTCCCATTCTCGGGGCTATAAGCGAAGGACACTACTCGTATCCCATTCTCGGGGCTATAAGCGAAGGACACTACTCGTACTCCCGTTTACATGGAGAGGTGGGAAAGTGTGAGCACTACTAGTACTACTCTATTCATAGTAAGGACCCAGGTTCTCAGAACTGGTGGAGAATTTACCTGGTCTAGGAAGTTTCCCGCCCCCCATTGTGTGTATATCTTCTATAACATCCCCATGTAATAACATATTTGTCTTTGCAGTTGCAGGATGGACGTTGGCATCAAACCATCTTTACGTTTCGGACACAAGACCCAAACCAGTTACCAATCATTGATGTACTAAACCTTCCTCCATCCGCACCCGGCAGGAGCCTTCACCTGGAAGTGGGGAGCGTTTGCTTCCTGTGAGGAGTTACCTGGGTTCTGCACCCATTGGACCCTGCACACCCTCCTATCCTGAGCGGATGAAAGGTGCCACATGACTTGCAAACATAATAGAGCTAATCGCAGTTACCTGCGCCCCCTCCCAATCCATTGTTCCAGAGCAGAACTAAAAACATGGCGGGGATATCAGCGTGCCCCCCACACGCCATACAATGGAATACAAGGGAATTAATGTCCCCAGAGCTGACACTCGCTGAAAAAGGGCGTCAGCCGCAGGAATACAGAAGATACACGCTCTACCAGTCACCCACCTGAGAGACGACCAACCAAAAATAAATCTTATACGTTATCCTCCCCTTCTGCCAGGGAGCTGGTAACACAAGAGCATTATGGGTAATACAGGCAGAAAGCATTGTGAAGTGCAATATAAAATAATGTATAAAAATAATATAAATGTTATTTAATGAGAGAAAGTATATAACTCCCACCTTCACTCCTGCAAACGATCATCAAGGATAATAAATAGACATGACTGGCTGAACAACGCGAGAGGCGACCGGTGTTACCCCCACTGTGAAAATCTCTGGTGCTTTGAAGCTTTTTTTTTTTTTTAAGAATTATTTTTATTTGAAGCTATTTAAAACTCTGAAGGTGCTGATGCCTTTCCACACACGTCTGTGGGAAGACGACCGGCTTTAGTATTTTATTTTTTTGTAATGGAAGGAAGCAATAGCGGCTTCCTGCTGTACAGTCCCCCCTTCACTCCTGAGAGACATTATGTGGACAGCTCTTGTATGAAGTGTCTAATCTCTGGGAATCTCTTATGTTACAGGAAGTCGTCTGCTCTACTTAGACCAACACTGCCGAGGTTTACTTACCTTCATATAACACAAAGCACTGATCGCTCCAGGCCCCATCCCCACCATTATGCTACTGTTCACATCTCAAATCATTTTCTATCTGTATAGAAGAGAGCACTTTTTCTGATTGGATAATTGTGGCAGTGCGCCACCACCACTAGGGGGAGCTAACTGTATTCAGCGTGTAAATCTATGTGCAATCAGCTCCCCCTAGTGGTGACTGAGGGTAGTTTCTATAGTAACGTGGACAGAAGCAGATGTGGGCCCAGGATCAAACCCAATTTAGAGAGGGGGATGAAGCATAGTCCAATACTAAACCCCCATTTCACTCACCTGCCCTACATGTGGGCAAGGAACACAACGGCTCAGCTACGTAGACTCCTTAACACTGGTTCATACTACACAAACCCTTCCCCGTTTCTAAGTCTTAACAGTCATAACAATAAAGTCACATCCACTCCACATATGTCAGATATTGGTAACATAAATCCTGCAGTGATGTGCAAATAACGTAACTCAGGGATGAAGGGGTAAAGAAAAAAAAAATCTAAAATAAATAAGTTAAGAAAAAAAATTAATTTAAAAAAAAAATGTGTTATATATTTTAAGGGAATATTTTTGTAGGCTTGCGTCCTGGGGAGAATTTGTACCAAAGTAATTTTAATTCCTAGGCATCTTTTGTAGATTTCTTTGTCACTGCTTGGTTGTATAAATTGCTTCTTAAAGCTGTATGAAATATTTTTTTTATTATTTTAATTGGCCAAAATGTTTAGTGCTGCTGTTGCCCGTGCATTTCGCTCACAGCCTGGTATCACACACCAGGAATGAGAAACTTATCTTAATTTAAAGACTTCCTCTGTCCCTACACCCATCTGCCCCCCCCCCCCATCCCATCATACACCCATCTGCCCCCCACCCTTCCCCATCATACACCCCTCTGCCCCCCCCCATCCCATCATACACCCGTCTGCCCCCCACCCTTCCCCATCATACACCCGTCTGCCCCCCACCCCCATCCCATCATACACCCGTCTGCCCCCCACCCTTCCTCACCCCTTCTCTTTGATTCATGTTGCTTTGAGACCCAACTGGCTTTGGAGTACATTCTGTAGAGATGTTAGTTTCTATGTGTAAATTTGGAGCTAAAGATGATTATGTATCTGTTGTGTTCTATATTATATTGTAATCTAGGCTGTACTGTACTGAGAATACCATGTTCTATGTTTAGAAACGTCTATTTTTTGTGAACGTCTTTATATTTGGGATTTTTGTTTTATTATTTTTTTTTTCTTCTTCTTCTTTCATCATCATCAAAATTCCATGTAAAAGTGAGATTCTTCCAAATACCTCAACATGTGACTGTGGGGCCCTTCAGTCCTTCTCCTATCAGGTGCAGAGTATATATGGTCTCCTGTATACATCCTGCATCGCCTCCTGTCTTGTTTCTTTTGCTCTTTTACCCCCCCTATCTCAGCCCCATCATCATTAACCTGTTTCAGGGTGTTGAAATTTTATTCACATTGTTGTAAAAAAAAACAAAAAGGGAAAAAAAAAAACACAACAAAAAATAAACTTTTCAGAATGAGGCCGTGTAGAAGGATTTGCGGTGTTATTTATTCTGTAAAACTCTATGGGGCACGTGTACCAAACGTCTGACTTTTTCTAGCCTTTTTTTTTTTATAAGACTTTTCTTGGCTTCTGTGCTGGTCAGATGTATCCGGTATTTCTTTATTGATACATGTGGCATTTGGTTTGTAGTGAATTTGCGACTTTCGTTGTAAAAAAAAATCGCAAACAGTTCCCCAGCTAAATTCTACGCCTAGTCAGCGATATCAGCCGTAGATTTGCGGAATAATTACCGACTTTCACATCTGGATTAAGGTGATAACTCAGGAAACTAGACAATGGCAAACTTTCAAAAGAGACAGTTTTAGGCGCAAAAAAAAAAGTCACAAATGAGCACAACAACCATGAAAAGCCTCAAAATTTAAAGAAAAGGGCAAGCCAAAAGTTTGATGTATGTGCCCCTATGTGGTCATCAGCAAAGGATGATCTTACTCCAACGAATACTACAGTAACCACACAGGGAGGTCAACAGCTCAGCAGTGTGAGGACACTCCCCCCGTGCACCAAGTCCAGCTACAACCCTGGGTTATATATGCATACTGCACAAGTGTGTGACTACACATCTCTCCAGGGACAATACCTGACATTGAGAATCTGTTAGCAATTAAATCCACACAAAGCTGCTGCCAAAGTTTTTACCACTAATGACTCATATCAAATTGTCCTAGGTGTCGGATCTTACAGAGCAAATGTCCACAAGCGCGCTAAGTGTATGGAGTATGGTGTGGTGGTGTTTATGCTGGCTCACACCTGCCTCTTGTTTGCAAACATTCATTCCTGATCCTTTCCCAGAGCAATAAGTCCTGTCATTAACTTACTCTGATAAAGATCAGTTCCTTTACCGAACAATAATAAGTTTTCTATAAACTGATTTCATCAAATCACACAAGTAAAAAAGGAACAAGTCTTCCCCTACCAGGAAGCATTTCATCAGCGGGAGCAGCACATCACCCTCCCTGACCCTGCGCCCTTATCACTATCACACATGATGGTTTAACCTGTCACTACAAGGTAAACATGTGACAGATACAGTCAGGGCACGGCCGCCCTCCTGGCAGAGTCCTGTCACTGCACTGGATCAGGCAGGGGCCATTCCTCAAGCACCAATTGTTCTTCCAGAGCAGTAAAACCTCCAGTTTCCCAGATCTGCTTTTTGCCTTCCAAGAATTTTATCACTTGTGCTATAAATGAGGAGTCAAAATAACTGGAGGTCAAATGTAAAAAAAAATATAGCAAGCATCTTCAAGCATGAAACTACAGATACATGAATCCACGCGTTGTGTGGTGGGACGTGCCGAAAGGCTGCAGCTAATTGGCAATGTAGGGTCCTATAACAAACTCATTCATCCATTCTGTGCTATATATAATAACACGCATCACCCTAATAGTCACCAGGCATTTCCAATTCTATAGGGCAGCAGCAGATAACCACATTTACATCAGACAATGGAAGATAACAGCAGCTACATAGAACCAAACAACAATCCCTATACTATACACAGAACCAGAAATATTCTAGGGCTGTATAACACATGTGGATGGATTCAGAGGAAAGCCCCTTCTCCCATATCTCTGCCAGGCCTGAATAGAACATAGGGTCATTTTATGGGAGAGCCCAAAGCATACAATTGGGTGAATTACACTGTATTAGGCATTAAAGAGGCATAATACCATCCTGGGATATTACTAGCAGCATCACTGGGTTAAAAGATCCAACCCTGAATGTCCCCAGGTTAGACTGTCCCAATCTCCAGACAATATTCCCCAATTTTGTCTCTCGAGTTGTGTCCATGAAGCAATAGGTGCAACGTAGTGACATCATCACATCTCCTGCAGACCAAGAATGAGGGGACCACATTGTGGGGGTTTTAGTGTACTGGCATATTGAGGGGGGATTAGGTGAAGGTAGGGCTCATTAAGTGATGAACAATAATGACCATAGTCTGAGAACAAGTCACCTGCAGTCACTGGATGTAATAAGAGAAAAGTCATATTATAGGGTAAAGGTCCCGTTACAGCTCATGCACTGCGGCCCAGGAACATCAAGTTTTGCATCTCTAGATGTGCGATTATTCTGTTGCCTTTTTCACGGTCTATTTTCTCACTAAAAATAGCAGTGATTCAGCATGAGAAATAATAGATTATAATCTCCGCCCGGGAACTGATACAATACACTATAAATAGTTACATGATGCTCAATAAAGAGAAAAGATAACGTTCTGCGTCTGAGGTCTGACTAATCAGTCGCCCGCTCTGCCTCCTGCCAGCTTTCCCTGGTAGTGATAACCGCTGGCACAATGTGGAGAAAGGTAAAGCGGGGTGTGAGCATCAGTACACCCGGGAGCCCGATTACAGGGAATGTGTGGCGTTCCTTGCAGCACGTAGTCCCTCAGGTCTCTATCCCAGGGTTTTCCTGTCATGTATTTTGAGCCAAGTGATATATATGTTATTAGGAAGTGGAAAATACATTCCTTAAACTAAGGAAACATCATGTGACCCCTGTGTGTCTCTGGACGGACACTCGGAGAGGAGTCTGCTCCTATAGACTTGTATTGTACTCCTGTAATGGGATTCCACAACTCAGAATTCACACTCCCACACTCCAAGAAAAATGGGTGCACCAGCAGGCACAGCCCCGTCCCCAGTGCACAGGGGCATAAGGCCAACTAGTGATTATAAAATGCTGAGAAATAGGAGCAATGTGTGTGTGAAGACTCCCTTACACAAGGATTTACATCCTACAGTAATCCATGTTATGGCTCTAATCCTCTTGTCATTTTAGTTTGTACCTCGTCTTAAGAACCTCCCTAGACATCACTTTCACCACTTCTGGTTATCTAAAAAAAAAAAAAACATTTAAAAAAAAAAAAAATTTTTTACACCAGCCAGAAATAAACTCGTAGGAGCCGAAAGGTTGTGAACATTGATGGGAACGTCCACTGCAGGACACAAAAACACTACTTCTAGAGTTAAATGACTGAACCCCTAAAATCATTTTATATGTATCTGGCGAACTCAAGACTCCTCGACCCAACAATGGTTGGTGTAAGTGACTGTACTCACAATGTGGCGATCAATTCAGGAGACACTTTTGTACAGTGTGCACAGAGATTTGCGGTTCAAAAGTTATTGCAACAAAAAAATTGCAACAAAGATCAATTGTTATGAACCTGCAGGAGAATCCCTGTGTCGGTAACCTTTGAACCACAGCAGAACCCAACATTCCCTTTGGAAAACCTTGATCCATTATAGTGCCCATGTTATGCACATACCCTAATTCAAAGCCCACCCATTACTTGCTGGGGTATTCGGGTAATTTTCTCTTTAGTTCCTAAAATAAAATGGTGAGGACATCAAATCCGAAACCGAATTTGCTAAAACTCAACCCCTAAACCCCAAGAACCTCCACCATGCTTCCTGCTCTCTGAGTTGGGGACACAATAAGGAGGAGATAAGAGGGTCCTTAATATCAGGGGGAGATGAAAGGCTGACGGGAGCAGCCACTTGCACATGTTTCGGCTGCTCTATTCATCTCTATGATGAATGGATGGAGATAGACGAGTATCGTACTCTTCCTCGCCGCCATAGATATGAATAGAGCTCTCTCCATTTCGAGCTACAACAGGAGTACAAAGGACAACGATTATCGTGATCCATGGGGATCTTATTACTGAGACCCCCACCAATCAGCAAGTTAGGCCCTATCCTGTGGGCATGATTGGGAAACCCCTTTTAGGCTGTGGTCACAAGATGCGATGGAATTGTCTTTTGAAATGTATTTCGGGTACATCAGGAATATGTCCTCCTGAACACCAGGGGCGTAACTAGAAGAGCCTGGGCCCCATGGCAGACGTGTGCATGGGATTACCCTTCCCCTTAAAAAAAATACATACATTTTTGCACATGTTTTACTTATACACAGACACTGGAATATACTCATATATCCATTTATACACTCAAATGCAGCATATACTTATACACAGTATGTACATATTCATACATTTATAGTGTGTGTAAAAATATACATACACACACAAACTATATAGTGCACACACAGATTGTATATCAACATTATACACTTATATACATACAGTCTAAACACACCATATGCACATATATAAAGTATATAGGCTACATATACACCATTAACACATACGGCATATACATTCTCTTACACATATTTATAATGTACTTGCTGTTGGGGTTATCAGAGGTCACAGATCTGACTTCATGCAGCCCAGTAGCTTCTGACCACATCTGAGAAGTAGATTACAGGACGTATAGATTCCCAGTCCTGCCTTTCTGGTGTGTGTTGTGAAAGATGTGCACTGTTATATACACATTATGCTATACAATGTGCAGTATTATGTATATAACGGTGCACATCCTCCATTCTTTAGAGAGAATCAGGTCGAGTGGCCAGGCCCCCCTGACACTGTGGGCCCCATAGTGACTGCTATGGCTACTACCACTGTAGTTACACCCTTGCTGAACACAGATGTGTGTAAAGCTAAACCCTTGTGTTCAGTAAAGCAAAACACGTTGCTACTTACCAGACACAAGCATTTAGGTCTAATCATCTGCGTTCAGGGAGGAGAACTTGAAATGCGTTTCAAAACACAACTCAATCGCATCGTGTGAACATGGACTTGCGTGTTGATTCAGTGTAGTTTAGAAAACAAGGGCTAAGCTTTGATGGGGCTTGTAGTAAACTGCGTAGGGCAATGAGTCAATGAAAGCTGCGTTACATGGAGGATATAGATATATATATATGCACCCTTATTAGTCACAATCACGGACCCTGTATGTATCTATGGGATGTTACTGCCCCCAACAAAGAAAGGATCTTTAGGTTAGAAACACAGTATTTGGGTCCAAGATGTTAAGTAGTAGACAACCGAAGCTACTGGGTCCATTTCCTTACAATAGTGGGTCCCCAGAATTATTTTATGTGTAGGGCCCAAGGTACTGGGAACATTAACGACACTGATTGACACAGATTTCATATAATTGCACCAAAAATTGGGAAACTTGTGAATACACATCTGTTCAGAACTAAAAATGGTAACGGAGATCCCACATGATGTCACCTCATTAGGCCCCTGGACACACCCAGAGCAAGAGGTGCTGCAGCAGCAGGAAGACCCATCTACCTTCCAGTACATACTAAAGGTCTTAGGTTTGCTGTCCTTGTGATCCCTGATAACAGTATGTGGGTGAGGAGTGAAGGAAGTAGTTTATCTTACGTAAGAAATTACTTTTATGGGCACCAATAATAAATTGCACCCATGGTGTCGGGGGTAAAGGTCTTGTCTTGGGCCGTCCGGTGACTGAAGGTAAAGTGCAAAGTCATAACAAAGTCATTTATAAGTTTTATCTAGGTCGGACTCAGGGGAACCTGCACTGAAGATATACGAACAATAGTCGCCAGTCCTTTACATCACAATCTCACAGAGTGTTTGGAGACTGTGCAGACTCTCCCTGAGAAATAATACGTAGGACTTATATAACTATAAGGGCCTGACACTAACCAGTGAGGGCACATAGTGATACCATGTATACAAGTATTAAGCTTCCTGCAATGTCTTGTCACTCACTGGATACAAGATACAATGTAGAAGAGCAATCATGCAGATGACAAGACTTCATCCAATTGTTCCAGCTACAAATAGCACAAGTCACACAGTCCCAGTATATCCTGTATACAATAGCCGAGGCTTGTTCACACTACACAGATCTGTATCCTCACAGACAATGTGGAGATTATATGAAATTACATTCCCGGAATAGTTATACTAATAGTTGTGTTTGCTGCATGTTTCCTTATAGAATATTTGATCATAATTGACCCTGTAAGATTATTTGCTTATCGTTAAATATGTTCAGATTTAGGGGGTTTTTTTGGAGAAAAAAAATGCAAATTTTGTAATTTATGTTTATATGGGTCAGAGCCCTATGTAGTCCTTTAAATTGAAATGATATTTTCTAGGACTTGCCCATAAGCATTGAGTATCCAGTAAGCTGAAGTACAGTAAATTCACACCTCCCTGATCATACAGTTATCTCCCAGGTTAGGGGACAATGTGTACTTACCCTTTAAGCAAGAAAATTAGCAGAGACCTTTGCACACAGTCAGAGAACAACAATAGCACAACACACGCTTATCTGAACTCTCTTCATAAACACTTGTAGAGAGGACAGTGACGACCTGTTCCAAGAAAACAACCCCTGAAAGCTCAGAATTATGTGCAAAACACCAGAACCTGATAAATATTGCTAAGGTAAAAGCATGAAAATATCCTCAGGCTGCGTTCACATGTTTTGAAACATAATCCGGATGAAAGGTGTGAATGCGGGCGAAGGGTCTCGCTTTTTTAGCTATAGATGGCACCACTAATGTTCTCGCACATGAGGGCTCATGGACATTGTAAACAAAGTTCGGTCTAACAAACTTAGACCATGAGTAGGACGGATTTACTGGGGGAGATTTATTTAGACTGGCATAAGAAATCTATGGGGGGAAAATTTTGACTATAACCTGCGTCAGTCTTCTACTGGAGATTATAGTAAATCTGTTTGGACAGGGCATCTCCATTAAAAAAAAAAAAGTGGCATATGGGGTGTAAAATGGACAATTTCTGGGCCTGGTAATTCTTTTCGGACATGATAAATTCCCTCCATTGACTTAAATTAGCTTCAGCCCATTACTAAGTTTGGCCCAGCGAGCGTTAACATATCAATAACAAATGCATCCATTAACGTAATGTTAAAGCACAGGTTTACGAGATGCGTGTGTTAACTATATGTTAACGCAATGTAATTAGGCAAATCTCTTCTACGCAGTTCTGATGCGTTTGAAAACTGATTATTATATCCTAGGACTAAAGTACAGTGAATTACCAACATCTAGTGGTCCGTTTGTAACTAGGGGTCGTCTGTAAGTCGGGTGTTCTTAACTAGGGGACCACCTGTATTAGTGTATATATACGGTTTATCACGCAGTTTACATGTAGTAATTTACTGCTGATAACTGGAATTAGTGCAGGGGGTTCATATCACATACAGCAGATTATCACATCCGCTGTATAGGCAGGTCACAAAGCGGACTTTGGGGTTATTTGTATATTATTGAAGCAATTATGACACCATTCTAGATTAACATAAGCAATAGTGCATTCGATTGTTTCCTACCCTTCTCATTTGCTCACTATTGCCCCTTCCAGGGTAATGGACTTCCTACCGACAGGGTGAAGCGATTTTCTTTGCCTTGAAGGAAAAAGAATAGAAAAGGGTTAAAAAAAACTAAATTAAAACACTGAAAGGTTTGCACAGTATTACAACAAATATTGCTCTGTTGCCATATCCTAAATTGATCTTATTTAAGCTATGACTACAGAGAAACATTTGGTTGTGTATTACCTGAGGTAAAATTGTGAAGTTTTACCAGCAGACTAAATGGGAAGTCTGGGGCATTCCCTTTATAAATACAGTGTAAGGCTACATTCACACTGCCGCACGAGGGACGTATATACGGACGATATACGTCCCCCATAGACTGCAATGGGCGCACAGCATCCTACGGGAGCGGTACGGTGCAGCACACGTGCGGACATGTCCTATCTTTTTCTGTATTATGGCACTGTGCGTCATACATCCCTATGGATCCACCTACTCTCCCCGCGCGCACGCCATGCTACAGTACGGCGGGCAATGGCAGTGTGAATCTAGCCAAAGAAAGTTATGTGAGCAATTTGTGATTATTTTGTGCAAATATAAACTAAGAAAGGAAGAAAACGTGTCACAACCCCCTCGTAAGGTCCCATTACATTATGTCTGTGTGGGAGGAAAAGGCTAAATGTGGTGACCGTCGCACAGGAGCAATAACAGGAAACCTGGATTTAGGTTTCAAAGAATGAAAGACGTTCAGACAGTAACAATAATAAATAGGTCACAGAAGCGGATGAAGAGCCGCAGGACGACCAGGGACTTCACACCTAAGAGCACGTCGCCCCCCGACCATTCATATCTGCACATTCACGGGATTTGCCTGGCCCCATTTCTCCACCTCCCCCTGTGTAGGAGTAGCCGGAGCATTGTCACATACAGGGGCTACAGAGGACAAATTGGGCGGACAGTTTGATAAAATTAAATTTTAAAGGATGCGACCAAGGTTGGATTATTAGTGACAAGCAAGGGAGATCTTCCTATGGGTCAGGGTTGCTATAGCACAGGAGGTGGTTAGGGACAGGAGTTATATACGTATTGAAAGGACTTTAACCCCTTCCCGACATTTGACGTAATAGTACTGCATCGCGGGAGGTGCGTTCCCGCAAAATGCAGTACTATTACGTCAAGCTTCTGGCCCCGGCTCCTGAACGGAGCCGGGGCCAGAAGCTGCGGGTGTCGGCTATATGTTATAGCTGACACCCGCCTCTAACACCCGCGATCGGAGATTTCTCCGATCGCGGGTGTTAACCCCTAACACGCCGCGGTCGCGCTGACCGCGGTGTGTTAGAGGCATTTAAAGCCATTTAAATGTGAATCGGACCCCCCCGCGGCGCTTACCGGGGGGGTCCGCTCCTCCGATCGCAGCCCCGGGACTGCCGGTGCCCGGGGCTGCGCGATCCTCCTCTCGGTGCCGGGTCCCTGCCTCCTGGCAGGACCCGGCTGTAAGACACTGGGCATGCGCAGCATGCTCAGTGTCTTACATTACACAGTGCAATACATCTGTATTGCACTGTGTAACCTGTAAAATAGCTTGAACAAGTGATCAGAAGATCACTTGTTCAAGCTAAGATGTCAGTAAATGTAAAAAAAGTAAAAATAAATAAATAAAGGTTTTTTACAGTAAAAATAAATAATAAAAGAAAGTGAAAGTCCCCCCAAACACCACATTTCCCTTTACACAAGTAATAAAGTATAAAAAACACTAAATCACGAAAAAACCCCACTTATTTGGTATCGCCGCGTCCGTAACAATCTGTACAATAAATCCTAATCATAATTGGACCCGCTCGGTGAACGTGGTAAAAAAAAAAAAAAAAAAACTTGCCAAAAATTTAAACTTTTTATCAAATTGCTTTACAAAAAATGTTCTAAAAAGTGATCCGAAAAAGTTACAAGCACCAAAATGATACCAATAAAAAGAGCAACTTGTCACGCAAAAAATAAGCTTACAACCAGCTCCGTAAACCAAAAAATACTATAATTATGCTGCTATAAAAATGGCAATACTAAAACAAATGCAATTTTTTCTATTCTAGTTTTCCTTCAATAAAATTGGACAAATAAAAATAAAACTATATAAATGAGGTATCACCGTAATCGTAGTGATCCGTAGAATAAAGATAATATATTATTGTTATGCTACAGTGAACAACCCCCCAAAAAAATGCTAAAAATCCAAAACAAGAATTGATTATTTTATTTTCCTCCACACGTAAAAAGTTAATAAAATTTCTTCAATAAGCTAAAAACCCACTAAAATTAAGTTTTTTTTTACAGTGCATCTTGTCTCGCAAAAAATAAGCCCTTATTTGTCTAAATTGCTTAAAAAATAAATAAAGATTGTATAGCCTATTCCCAACGAGCGTTGTTATAGAACGGTGCGGCAGGTAGTGACTTTCCAACACCGGTCAGGGTAAGACGGCGGCTGTTCACTGATCGGGGTAAGACGGTGGTTGTTCCTGACAGCCATCCATCCTGCCCCATGGACCAGAAGGGTTACGTCCCCCCCACACACCCCCAGTTTATTATCGCTGCTACTGGCTCATCAATTAAGACGAGCCGATAGCAGCGAATTTACTTATGACGTCAGTAATACCGGTCACCATGTCTATAGACACGGTGATCGGGGCAGGGTGGCGGCTGTTCCTGACAGCCACCAATTTTGCCTTGCGGTCCAGAGGGGTTTTGTTGCCCCCCTCTGTCCATGTTTGCCGCTATTTGCTGGTCGATTTGGTCCAGCCAAAAGCAGCAATATTCGTCACAATGGGCATCGCTAGGGTGAATAAGAGCAACACTTGGCGATAATTTCCCTACTAAAACGAAGATTTGGTACAAAAGCGCTGGCCATGTACATTGTACAGATTACGCTGTACAACTCTTACGAGCTGTTCCAATGTGCAGGTCCTGCCGTATCATTTCTCCGTTTTCAAGAGGAAGATATTAGGAAACTAATATTGGGACAAGAAGGACGGAGCCCCAGTACCTCTGGTTTAGATGTTCCTGTGTTTTGCCAGGACAGCATTTTCCCGGTGAATTGTGCTGCTTCTAATGGTAAGACTCAATAAAGAGTCTGTTCCAAAAGAGGAGTTAGGATGGACACTACATACTACTAAGAGACCTGCGACAACTCCAGAGTGACAAAAGTTTAGTTGGTCCCTTGGTATATTCTACCTCCTTATACACTAGACATTCACAATTCACGCCCAACCTATTGTGAATTAATTTCGGTAAAATGAATAATTGTAACAACTGTTATGTCCCGTTTCTCCCTATACCCCTCCATTATTTCATAAGGGGCGCCACATAACGGGCACTGAACTTTCCAGAAATAATTGCAATTTCCATCTTGGACTCCGTTGCACATCATATTTGGAAACCACCTATATGTTCAAAATGCTCATTACACTACACTACACTACACCACATATTACACCTTGCTATATTCCCCAAGGGGTGTACATTCAACAATTAGGGTCACTTTTCGGGTTTTCCTCTGTTTTGGTACCACTACGGCTCTCCAAATGTATCCTGACACATGTGAAGGATTTCTTACAAATTTGGCCTCTAAAAGACAAACATCCCTCTTTTCCTCTACTGTGCGCCCATAAAGCATTTTATATGCACATGTGGGGTACTTCTACACTCGGGAGAAATAGGTTTACACCTTTTTTGGGGTTATTTAATATATTATCCCTTGTGGCTTACATAAATTAGGGGTAAAGTGACATTTATAGGAAAATTTTCACCTTTTTAATGATTCGGGCCTAATTGGATCATTCACCTGTAGGGGCAAATACATATATTACACATTGCAAAATTCTCTAAGGGGTGTGCATTCAAAGATTAGGGTCACTTTTCGGATTCTTATCTGTTTTATACCACTAGGGTTCTCCAAATGCATGTCAAACATTTCTGTCAAATTTGGCTTCTAAAAGGCAAACATTCCCCTTTCCTTTTACTGTGCGCCCATACAACATTTTATATACACATGTGGGGTACTTCTACACTCGAGAGAAATAGGTTTACACATTTTGAGGGGTTATTACATTTTTTTATCCCTTGTGGCTATATAAAATTAGGAGTAAAATGACCTTTATAAGAAAATGTTCACCTTTTATCTATTTAAGTCCTAATTAAATCAAACACCTTTACGGACAAATACACATATTACACCTTGCTAAATTCTCTAAGGGGTGTGCTTTCCAAAATGGTGATACTTGTTGGGGTTCCGCTCTGTTTTGGTACCACTATGGCTCTCTAAATGCATCCTGACACATGTAAAGGATGTCTGTCAAATTTGGCTTCTAAAAGGCCAACGCCCCTCTTTCCCTTCTGAGCTTCACTGCGTACCCATACAACATTTTATTTGCATGTGTGGGGCAATTTTATACTCGGGAGAAATGCTAGTACACATTTTTTGGGGTTGTTTCATCTTTAATGCCTTATGGGATACAAAAATTAGCCGTAAAAGTGACTTTTTTGGGAAAATGTTCACCTTTTTCCTTTTAGGGACCTAATTGAAGCAAACACCTGTAGGGGAAAATACACATATTACACCTTGCTAAATTCTCCAAAGGGTGCACTTTCCAAAATGGTGACACTTGTTGGGGTTCCCCTCTGTTTTGGTACCACTAGGGCTCTCCAAATGCATCCTGACACATGTAAAGGATGATTGTCAAATCTGGCTTCTAAAAGGCCAAAGCCCCACTTTCCCTTCTGAGCCCTACTGTGCACCCATACAACACTTTATATGCAAAAGTGGTGCAGTTCTGTGCTTAGGAGAAATAGTTTTACACATTTATGGGGTTGTTTCATCTTTTATCCCTTGTGGCTTACAAAAATTTGGGGTAAAAGTGACTTTTTTGAGAAAATTTTCACCTTTTTTCCCTTTTGGGGCCTAATTGAATCAAACACCTATTGGGGAAAATACACAAATTACACGTTGCTAAACTCTCCAAGGGGTGTACTTTCCAAAATGGTGTCTCATGTTGGGGCTTTCCTCTGTTTTGGTACCACTATGGCTCTCCAAATGCATCCTGACACATGTAAACTTTTTCAGCCATATTTGCCCTGCAAAAACGAAACAACGCTCTTTCCATTCCAAGTGCCCCCCTGTGCCCGTACAGCAGGGTACAGTGACAAAATGTGTATTGGCATGCTCAGGAGGAATTGCCCTCAACATTGTAAAATGCATTTTCCTTTTTAACCCATTGTGAAGGTGCAAATTTTAGTGTTAAATGAATCTATAGTAAGATAAAATTACATTTCTCTAATTTCACTTTCATTTATCTTTCACGCTCATGAAACGCTCAAAGGGTTAACAAAATTCCCAAAGGTTGTTTTGAATATTTTGAGGGGTGTAGTTTCTAAAATGGTGTCATTTGTGGGGGGTTTCTGTCATGTGGGCCTTATAAAGTCACTTCTAACTAAATTGACCCTCCAAAAGTAGGTTTTGATGATTTTCGTAAAAATCTGAAAAATTGCACCTAAAGTTATAAGCCTCCTAGCATCCTAAAAAAAGGAAAAGATGTTTGAAAAATGATGCCAAGTTAAAGCAGACATATGGAAAATGTTAGTTATCAAGTTATTTTAGTGCTATGACCAACTTTCCAAAAAGTAGAAAATTTTGAATTTGGAAAACATTGTTTTTTTCAAAATTTTTGCCAAATTTCCATTTATTTCATAAATAAATACTAAATATATTTATTAAATTTCTCAACCAGCATGAAGTACAATGTGTCACGAAAAAACAATCTCAAAATCAACTGGATATGTTAAAGCGTTCCAAAGTTATAACCACTTAAATAGACACATGTCAGATTTTAAAAAATGGTCCGTGTCAGGAAGGTGAAAAGTGGCTTCAGCGTTAAGGGGTTAACAGAAGTGAAATGGTCCATAATAAAAAACTAAAAAACAGACGGCATATGGATGACCAGATTTTACCTCAGAAACTTGGTGATAAATATCCCCCATTATGTCTATGTGAACAAGCCCTGAGTCAGGAACTTATCCTGAGGTAAAAAAAAATTGAAAAAAATCAAAAATTGTGTATTATATGTACGGACAGGGAGATACAAGCGCAACCCTCCTAAATCAGTCAAGTAAAGTCCGATTTCTACAAAAAAATTTTCCTCAAGGAATGAAATCACCACAAATATTGCTCCGTTTCCATATCCTCAATTACCCTTATTTAAGCTATGACTACAGAGAAACATTTGGTTTTGTATTACCTGAGGTAAAATTGTGTAGTTTTACCAGCAGACTAAATGCTAATATCATTATGAAGCCCCAGCAAGTATTTTAGTGAACGTATAGATAGATATACAAAGAATTTGTAGTAACTATTACAATAAAACATTTTGAGGATTATGTACTGTACATGCTAGTTCTCAGCCCCCTTTCCTTACATTACTAAGATGGCCGACTCAGGCAGCCATTTTGTGATTTGAAGCAACAGACTCTTTGTGCTGCAAAGGGTCACAAACTAAAGTAATTTTTCCATATTTATCACAGTTGTATTACTTACTGTTGTACTAAGAGGTCTACTGTATCAGTGGGTGTTGTAGCCGAACCCAATATCTATAGAAGATAAAGTTATTGGTTTCTGACTGGAATTTGAGATTTCTCTGAGTCACCAACATTATAATTCCAGTCAGAAAGCTTGTGAAATATAATCCTTCTCACCGCCATTATTTTCTACTTCATGGGACTAAATTGTGAGGACATTTCACTCTCTGAGGAGACGACCACTACGGTACTTATACCACAGAGAGGTCACATGACCTTCCTGCAGCAGAGGTCCCTGATAAAATGGGGCTCACCAGCAAAAGTGAAACAAATGTAATCTAAATCTGCCCCCGTAATAATAGCAGCCAAAAGGTGTTGTTCTGTCTAGAAAGTTGGGTTCCAATACTTGCGGTAGTTGAAATGTTAATCAAAAATCTGGACACCCAGCTTTTCCATGCAGTACCCAGACGCCCAGCAGCCTAGTTTACCTGACACAGAAAGGCGGATCTGGCGTACAACCGATTGTGACACTCCCTGAGGGACCCTATTGGGGTGTTGCCCTCCCATCAGAGTTTCCAGAGGGAACATAGATTAATGAAGCTTTATGTTTTCCATTCAAAAAGTTTTATTGAATGAGCAGGGATAGTAGATGACAGATACAGGCAGAACAACATATTGCATCAGTATAAACGCCTCTGTAGGCAGAGAAAGTGAGGAAAAGAGGGTCTGGCAGAGGTGTGCATGTATGAACACAGTACAGATTCATTAAAGTGTTGGTCTCCCAAACAAGAATCACAAAGAAAGAACATGGGGGGGAGGGGGAGGCAAATAGCTACTTTTTAGGCACAAAAACAGGACAAATTCAGAGTCTAAAAGTTGCAGAAAGGGAAACATTTGGGGTATAAAGACACATACGGCACACTGCATGAAATCTTTGGACCAGCAAAGTTCACAAGGCCGCAAGTTGCAAATTCATAAGAAAAACAATGCCAAAAGGAGTGATACAAGTCCGTTGGAGGGGAGTCAGACTTCCATTTCCAGTTTTGGCCGCCTGCTGGAGATGCCTGGTCAGGGATCTCTTATAGGTAGACGTGGGAATGTCAAACAGAAAGAGGAGGGCTGCCTCAGGCTTATTGGGGATCAAGGTACCTGCGATCACATGATCACTAGTTCATATGAAAGTAATGTGAAATTTAAAAAGAAAAAATTAAATGTCCCAAAAGCCCCTAACACATATAAAACAATAAAAAAATATATATAATATATATATATATGCAAGGAAAGAGAGACATTTAGGACTTCAGATTTTGTCATGTTAGACCAGCAGCCAAACTTGGACAGTGTGGACATCAGGATGGGTAGAGATTGCCGAGGGCTTGTGATAGAGACCAGCAAGTCATTAGCAAAGACAAAACATTGCTATAAAAATACCTTGGATGTTTGGGTTATTGCCTATGAGGTGCTCTATCACGGGGACATCACTGTCAGATATCACTGTGGATGGAGAAAGGGGTAGAGAGAGTGCCATTAATCTTCTATGAAGTTTAAGGTTTTTATTTTAGATTTCTTTTTTTAGCATGTACCTATATAAACAAAGTCCAGAGCAGCTCTGCAAAAAAAAAACAGAGTATGACGATCCTCTATGTGAAAGGATACAAAGCATTCAGCGCCACTCCATGTAGTGAATGAAAAAAATAAGTGGATTTATTCCAAACACATCACAACGTTTCAGCTTCTACATGAAGCTTTTGTGAAGCTTGGCAATGGCTTCATGTAGAAGCTGAAACGTTGCGACGTGTTTGGAATAAATTCACTTGTTTTTTCATTCACTAGATGGAGTGGCGCTGAATGCTTTGTATCCATCTATATATAAAAACTAATATAGAGACGGAAGGGTTTGAAACGTATCCATTACATAAAAAAAACTGATAGGATATATTCTTTGTAAAGCAACCATTTACAGAGAGGGGAGTACAATGTGTTCCCATTAGTACTTCGCTCTCTCCGCACTCATTTATAATGGATTATTTATGGCTACAAATTGCAGTAATAAAAGACTAATCAGATTAGATCACAAAGAGATGGAATTGCCCACCCTGCCCCAGAGGTGCCAAGCATCTCATCACAGATACTTCACAATGTGGGTGGGTCAAAAAAACAATAGATAAAAAATTAAATTTAAAAAATGTAATTTAAAAGACTAAGAATTGGGTTGCAGCATATTTTGGACTGTACTGACTCTTCTAGGTCAGTGACCTCTTCACTCATGTGACTAAGGCACTAGGGGCAGTGATACATGTGACACGGGTAGTGTCATCATGTCGTAACGATGAAAGAAAGATGTAGGATTTCCCAATGTCATTGACTAATCACGAGGGGGTCTGGCAAACTGATAAAAGAACATGGTTGTGTCAAGCACACATTGGCATAACACCAATTATTGACTGACTTTTGCTGTACTATCGGGTTGTCCTAGTAGGTCCATGTGGCTTTAGATCAGGGTTAATCTCTAATAAATTGTTAGACTAGAGAAGAGTAGGTAGCTGCCTAGGGCACTATTTATTGTTGGGGTTGAGGGTACATCACCCAACCTGTACAAGGCAAAGAGGGAGCTCCAATAACTACAACTTTAAAGGGTTGTACCGAATTTGATTGTTAGGATAAGGGATAGCAATCTGTTTGGTGGGGTCTGACTGCTGGGACCCCACTGATCACAAAAATTGCCACCCTGGGTAAGACTTAGGCTGCATTCACACAAACGTATACTCGCTGGGCTGTAGCCAGGAGGACATATTTTTAGCACCGTGGAGAGGAGGAGGGGTGCATGTAAGTGCTTGGGCTTGCGACACAGGAAACATAGGACATGTTGCTCCGTATGGCTCCGTGCGGCCATTGCCATCTATGGCGGGACGCATGTATGGCCGCAAGATCACAGCCGTACACAAGTCCCCCATATGGTAGTGTGAATGCAGCCTTATCAGAACTAGTACACAGGACATGTTCCAGTCCAATTCCAGCTCTGAAGGCAGGTACCTAATTGATTGCTTCGGTTAACCGGTTCCTCAAATTGACCAAACAGAACATTTCTTCTCCTAATTTGTCCTTGAACTGTACTGCCATGAACAAAAACAAGAATTGTTCCGGTAGGTGACAATTCCAAATCTTTGTCCCCTCCTGGCTATCTGCACCTTTGGCTCATACATTAAGAATATTGCCCCATGTTCTATAAAACTGTATTAAGTGTGAAAATTATACTGAAACTAAAAACACACAAAATCCTTCAGGCATCGTACAACATGGTTATAATTTAACCCGTTATTATTAATAATGTGTGAGAAGATATTGGTCTTGTGTACACGAGAGCGGGAGCCTGAACATTGGACAATGATTTACTGATGATGTCCAGCGGCAAGAAGCAAGAAACAACAATAACCTGCTGCTGGCGTCAGGGGCTGACGTGGAGGGATGGGTCACAAGAAAGGGACTCAAATCATCACATGGGGAACATATTATTATCGAAACTCCTTGTAAACTTCATTAACTCTCTAGACAACGGCCAAAAAAACTTTTACATAAGCCGCATTGTAGAAAGTTGATCAAGTGCATGGACTTGAGGATCATCCAATACACATGCACACTCGGCTTGCAGCTAGACGATGCTGCACCGTCTATGGGGGCTTTTATAACGTCCTAAAATAGCCAAACATGCTCCATGGAACTGGGCAAAGGACTCATCACTAAAACCAGGTCCGAAAATATAGACATTGGAGAGAGAGATACTAAAAGGGGTTGTATCAAATTTGCAAGTTACCCCCCTATCCAGATCATTTCGGACACTCGACTACTATTAAAGGGAGCAGTAGGACGATCCACCCGTTAATGTGAACAGGACCCTCATTCTCCAGATCACCGGGGTCCATGCCGATTGGTGGGGGTCCCAGCAGTGTCACCCGGGCCTCACCGATCCTGTGTTTACAGGATAATCGCAAATTTGGGACAGCCCCAAATTCCAAACAAGGAGTGGAGTGAAAATAGAGGGAGAGCAGCTTCTCTCAATATGTTCTCACTCATTACAATCTAAAAAACTGTACATGTGAACACACTTCTTGACGGTGGTGTCTTTTGTTACATTTTTAAACACATCCAATGAAACGAAACGTGCACGCGTTTTGGCCAAACCCACTTGCGCTTTGAATGCGTTTAAAAACGGCACATGGGAATCCGAAAAAATAATAATAATAATCTTCTATCAACTCCATGGACTTTAAAGAAATTATACACATTCTATCAGCCAACAGCTATTCCTCTCAACTCCTTAGACACACATGCATGCTCAGCCTGGTTTAGCACTGTGCCAATCCATGTACATTTCATTAAATTGTTTAAATTATTGACACCGGAGAAAGGATCCATCACTAAGCAGGGACCTAAACACTGAGCCTCATAGTCATTGGCAATGGGGGTCCCTGCTTACCTGCAAGCATCAGTATTGCGCTGTGATTTAGCTTTTAGTACTGGACAGCATCCCACACAAACACTTACATCATAAATGCCTATGATGTTGTAATCCTGCAAGGGTTCAGCCTGGATATCACTGACCTGACCTGGTTGCCTGAAACCGGCCTGCAAAGCCATAAATCTATAGGGGAAGCAGGTGTAACAGCATCGGGGGGACATTTATCATAGGTTACTTTTGTCTGCTGCTTATGTGTGTTTTTTCCCCATATTTATAAAAGTTTTTTTTTTTTTTTTTTGGTATTAGATCCCATTCTATTTTTTGCGACTTTTTGTCAAGTGTCGCAGAAATGTCTCAAGCTACTGCAAAATGTCGCAAAGCAGTCATCAGAATGCAAGAGCAAAGACAATTAAAGCAAGAGTCAGATCAATCATTCTGCACATCTACATAAAATGACAATGCTACAAACCGTCCAGGCTCAATACACAAACCTTGGGAAAATCTCTAGGCCAAGGAAATAGACTCAAGAGATTCAGCAGCAGCTGTGCCAGATAATCACTTGTCACAACCTACAGCCATGAAAGACACTAGTAGTGAGCTGGAATGTTTTTGCTACTTTTTAACGGATTTGTGGCAAAATGTGCAACATTTTCATACAAACATGTTAAAAATAAAAACAAATATGGTGAACTTTGCAAAATGGCAACAAAAAGGCACAAAAAAAAGTTTGATAAATGTCCCCATCGTGTTAGACAATGGAGCCAATTGACATTAAAGTGTTCCAAACCTGCACTTTATCGCTGTCACATTCACTATACATATACATCTTCCTACCTGTGCTGATGCAATGGCTGGACTGGAGAAGGTCCTGGAAGGTTGGTTGGAGGACGGAGTTCCTCTCTTGTGTACAGTCCTGGATGAGGATGCACTCAGAACCAGTATGGAGGGGGGAGACCACAGTTTTGTGATTTGCACTGAGCGGTGAAGCGGCTCAATCACTTTGGCTCAGCTCCTCCTCTGTGCTATAGGTGATTGTAATTAGGTACAGGCAGCCTTATGCACAGAGTTATACATGTGAGGTCGGACTGTGGGTGCATTCACACAATGCGTTGCGTCGTACGTTGCATTTTTGACGCATTCCACTGGTTTCAGCCTTGATCACATGCTGAGGTTACATTGTTTTTTTTAGCAGATGCAGTGGAAACGCAATGGGGCAGATTTACTTACCCGGTCCATTCACGATCCAGCAGCGCGTTCTCTGCAGTGGATTCGGGTCTTCCGGCGATTCACTAGCAGTTCCTCAGAAGTCCACCAGGTGTCGTTGCTGCGCTGATGTCCGCCGAAGTGCACGATCCTATACTTGGTGCAGGTAAATGCGGCGGTTTCTCCTAATCCGTCGGGTTTTCGTTCGATCACGCCCCCCGATTTCCGTTGCGTGCATGCCAATGCCGATGCGCCACAATCTGATCGCGTGCGCTAAAAACCCAGGGCAATACAGGGAAAATCGTCTCAAATCAGGAATATTCGGGTAACACGTCGGGAAAACGCGAATGGGGCCCTTAGTAAATGACCCCAATGTTACTTCAACATGAGTCCCTGCGTCCGCCAAATGCACGCCCTTACATACACACTTGCCAAAACCAAGAGTTTGTTCTTACCCATTATGATCCGCGCCTGCTTTTGGGTCCAAAAACTGCATCAAAAAAACCTGAGGGCGCGTTCACACGTTGCTTTTTGACCTGCGTTTTCATTGCGTTTGAAACGCATATACAACAGCTGAGGAGGGGGGATTTGCCTAATTACATCACTGTTAACATTTTCATTTACTAAACGCATTGTAAACGCGATGTTAACGCATGCATTAACATTGCGTTTACAAACATAAATGGTAATGTAATTAGGCAAATCACCTCTCTTCAGCTGTTGTATATGCGTTTCAAACGCAATGAAAACGCGACCAAAACGCAACGTGTGAATGCGCCCTGAGCCTATGAACACAGCCTTAAGTCCTGGCCTTATGAAAAGGTTTTTATTTTGGAAATGCAGACCACGACTTGATATGTTGGGGAACTGCACTATTTGTGATTGATCTCCGCTGGCAGGTGAAAAATTTTAAGGGCATTACTAGCCTTGGCTAGGAGCGGCCGTCTCAGGTAGGTTTACACCCTGACGTCCGGATTATTCTTATACCCAGCTCGCTGAGCCACCGACGTCACTGAAAGGGAGTTAATACCCAAGGTCCCGGCCGCAGGCGCCTGAAATAGCTCCCGAGCCACTTGTTACCTCACTGAGTATCATCTATCATGGGGATGGCCGGGGTCATGTGTCTGCAGCTCAGGAAAAGTTATCATTACTTTGAGTAGTTTTGGTGGGAGATAAAGAGGTTATACAGCAGCTGTAACCCCTGGCATTACTTATAATCAACATTCCCCCCATTTTGTACTTTTCACACGAGTCAATTTTCCAGTGTGTGTGCACGAGTTATTAATTTCTGCAGAGCATCACTCCCATGGGAACGGTCCCTTCCAAATCAGCTCGTTAGACTTTCCTTAGATAATTGGTACAACCTCGGGCTATACTTTAGGGAATGGCACATGCAGACCTTGATTTATAGTCTTACGGCTTAATGACTGTTTTGGCTTTATATAATAATTTGACTCCCAACATTTACATCAGCGTGGGGTTGGGGGTTAAATAAATCAGTGCGACTACTGCTACTTATAGGGACATCCCCTTTAAGGTGAGCCATGCCTGCAGTTACTATAGGTCGTCTACCTCTGTCTCCCTGTTCTAAAGGGCATTTACCACCAGGGTGAAGGACTGTATGCAAATGAGCCTGAGGGGCTCCAGGCTCCATAGGTGCTACTGGAGCCTGGAGCCCCTCAGGCTCATTTGCATAAATCCTTCATCCTGGTGGTAGATGTCCTTTAAGGGTAAAACTGCACAATTAAGATAACTCTGTGAATCCCAGACTATGCGCCACCTGGATTTCATGGACCAACCACAATGCAGAGGATGCAACTCCCAGCATCATGGTGATGATGCAAGGAGTCCCTGCAGCAACGAACTGTAACAATAACAGTATTCACTGCTGTATAGTGCTCCATAAAGTGTCATATCCACGTAATACAACATATTAACACTGACTAAACTCTAGCTGTGTATGATATTGATGGCGGAGGTTGTGCAGAGTCATTCTACGTGTCTGCAGATACATACATCCTTACCAGCAGAGGATTACCTGGCTCTCCCGGCTCCTGTATATGTTACAGATCTGGCCACACCAGATAATCCCTTTGTCCTTGCTGTAATTGGAGCTCTCCATAAAGACTATACAGGGATCCCCGAAGCTGAGAAACGGCAGCCAATCTAAAGAATCAGAGCAGCAGTGTAAAGCATGGAGCAAGAAACAGGAGAGAGAAGTTCAGACACACTTTAGTAGAATTTAGGTATTTATAGTTATTTGTGTGGATTTCACCTATTTAAATGAGATGGGTGAAATACATGTCCATCAAGTTCAACCAAGGAATTGGATTTAGTGGAAACAATTCTATATAACATAACCATCAATGCTATTAAGATGTAAAAAGGCATCTAGACCGTTCTTGGAGATCTCTGCTGTCCCTGCCGTGACCAGCACCCGAGGCAGGATATTCCACAAATTATTGAAATTTCTCATAGTAAAAAAATGCTGTGTCACCTCTTGTGATTAAACCTTGTTTTCTCCAGGCAGAGCCAGTGCCCCCTAGTCTCTTAATTTGATTTAACCTGGGACAACTTTCCACCATATTTTTTGTATGGACCATTCATTTATATAAATTTATCATGTCCCCGTCTTCGTTGTCTCTTCTCAAGACTAAATAAATCTAGTTGTTTTAATCTTTCCTCATAACTAAGACCCTCCATACCCCTTATCATTTTTGTGGCTCTACGTTGTCCCCTCTCCAGCTCCAGGGCCTCCTTTTTATGGACCGGTGCCCAGAACTGGACGGCATATTCCAGGTGAGGCCGAACCAATGCCTTGTATAGTGGTAATATTACATCCCTATCACGAGAGTCCAGAACACTCTTGATACACAACAAGATCCTACTAGCTTTAGAGGCAGCTGATTGACATTGATTATATTATTTCATGTCAATAGTTGAAATACATGCAGGATGTCAGATCAAAAGTAACCAAATCCATGGCAAACAATTTTCTTAATAGGGGTTTTATGGTCCCCATGGTGGTATTTAATATTAACCGATCCTCAGGTCATCAGCATCTGGTACATGAGTTCTTGTAACCAGACCTTGTACTATTAAGCTGTGCTGGGCAGTCTCTGGAGTACAGTGAACTGATCCATCCACTAGCTCTACAATATTCTTGCACCACATACTGGGGATGGAGCCTACTGCTTATAGCAATGTCCCCTGGATAGGTTTTAGTATCAGAGGAAGCAATAACCCCAGGTTATAGTGCATAGCAAAAATGGCCATAAACCCCTTAAAGGGATTGCCTCCAGTTTCTTTGTTAACCCGTGATCAGAATACCTGTCCCATTCTCACTATATGATGAATCGTGCTCACACCCACTTTACTCAATTCCATGCCTATTGTAGTGCCAGAGATAGCACAAAGAAACCCCTTTATATGAACATTATAGCATTTAAATATATATATTTACTAACCATAAGCAGCACCTTGGAATATTAAAGTGGCCGATGGCCTAAATAATAAAACAAATTCATGAGGTCATAAGCAATCGTACATCTGTAATTCCCAGAAACTGACTCAGACCTTTTGGTACATAAGACATTTCCTTTATCAGTTTCCTCCTAGTAAAGACCTGAACGCACAATATTATAAGTGTGATACAGATTACAACTATGATGGTCATGTGGGAATATAAAGTTTTATGCAAATACTTAGATCATCTATCAATAAGAATAGAATGCTCAGCTCTGGGCTACATTTCCTTCACTGGTCCCTGCACTTATACAACCTCTTTATTGGTGGATTAGAAGCTGTATTTATATAGCGCCATCATATACTGCAGCGCTGTATTCTGGAAGTGTAGTCACATGTTGCAGAGACTGAAAATCAGTTCTATGGGATTAGGGTTATTTTATAGCAGGTGGTGTATGAGAGTCTGTAAACCTAATTCAGAGATGAGACGTTGCACATATAACATTTGTTTGCATATAGACTCTATAGGCAATGTTATGCTTCACTTGTAAGTAATCAGAAGCCTTTATAGCTCAGTAGGTATCGTTATAGAAATAAATGGAACATGCCGCGAGTTGTACTTCATAAGAGATGGAACGCCGACCCTTATGAACCACAAATATATTATATATACACATTTATACACGCTCCATGTACTGGAGTAAGACCCTAATACATCAAGTGACAAAAATATTTCCGCTCCTTCCACGTTACACATTGACAGCTCCTTCCAGCTACATCTAAGGCATCATCGCTTGGAGACTCTCATTCAAGGCTTGGACGATCCGGTTTTATGCAGGGCAGACTGGACAGGAAAGTTCTTGAGGCTTGTAATGTGCCGAATGTCTGAAACTACTTCTGGGAAGTCGGCGCCGCGATGAATATCAATAAACCCACAAGCCACGTGTATAACAATATAAAGACCTTTATTAAACGGAGCCGAGCACAAGCGCTCTTTGAGTCAACCACATTCCGTTTACAACAGGCAGGATTAACATACAACGTACAATTCTCAGTTACTTGCATTGATTCTTGCTTATAGTTCTGTGGACTCATTCAATATCCTCCTTTAAACAGGCAAAAGGGAGCAGAAATAAATTCACTTTAAAGGGGGGGTAAACTTCCTTAAACGAAGCAGAACTGCAAATCCCAGCAAGCTTTGACTATATGCACCATGCCGAGAGCTGGAGAGTTGCCGGTTGCCAAAGCCTTACAATACTAGAGCACTAGGACTAGATACAGGAGCTCGGTATCATGCATGTAGTCATCCTGTAAGCAGCTCATGACTAGGACACACTTCCCTTTTTTTGTAAGCAGACGAGTTGGACTTCTGCAACCCAATCAGTTCCATCTTCCCCTACAACGCTTGTGTTTTGATACAGCCATCAATTCTTGTATCAGCTGGATTTACTAACCCAAACCCAGCTCATTGGTATGTCTGTTCTTGCCGTGCTGGGTTATGACTGGTTAATCCAGCCAAGACACTAAATTATTTTGTGTACCTGCCCTTATGGCAATCCAGACACCTCTGGTAGCGCAATTTCCTGCAGGGCTTGTGTCACAATGAAATCCATCACCGTGGAGGCTGAAATCCTTAGTCTAGTGTCTATGACTGGCTTAAGGCGATACTTAGATTTTAAATATTCATGTAACATTGTGCCTGTATTTACTGCAATAACAGGCTACATCCTGTTCAATCCAATGGACAAAACTTCTGCATTCTCACTTACAGTTAAACCCTCTAATACAACCTCAGTAATGTCATGAGAACCCACCCTTGTATATAAATGCTCAGCATCCAGTCCACACAAGATCTCTAATAAAGCAGTTTTCTAGCAACCAGCACCTCTTCAGCAACCTCCCCCCCATAGCATGCTGGGAGTTATACTTCTGGCCATAGAACTACTTCATAATCAGCCAACACTGGATACAACAGGCATAGGAAACAGGAGGAAAAAAGCTGCAACATAGTAAAAAGAGGGGAGAAGGGGGGGGGGGGGGGGGGGGGGGAGAGAAGCACCAAACATTCACTCTAAAATCTCCAGACATCCTATTTAAAGTGCAAAGTTTCTTCATGAGGTCTGAACAGATAAACTAATCTGTTAGTGAATCCCAGAAACGTTCCTTGCTCCCAATGACCTAAGAACACGCTGACGCGAGATGCAATCTCTCCGCGGATTAGAGTCCACCTAGAATTAGGGCAGAGGTGACCGCACACAATTGACCAAAGTACCTACTGCCTACAATCTGCTCTGACACTTGTATACTCAGCAGATAGTGGAAGAGGAGGATGAAGATGAAAGAAGAAAAAAAAAACCCCTTAAAACAAGTTATTAGTGAAATAAAAAAGGTCATAATACTCTACATATAATTAAACATCTGTAAAAATAGCTCCATGTTACTCCTTATAAATAAATACATAATAAATATACAAGCGAGGCAGTAAAAACGTGACAATGAAGAGGAATGTGCAACAAACACCGTCCTGGATGGACACAGACAACAATCCTGTGTGTGGACGACAGCGTTTGCATCCCAGTAAGTCTCCCACTGTTGCTAGGCAACCCTATAACATTAATTAACATACCAGTCCTAGCGGCTACTCCACTGTTAGGGTGGGCTGCAATGATTTGTGTACAAGACACCAAGTGGAGGTTAAAGGTTCACTTCAAAAGGTGCAGCAACCCTTAGGGTATTTGGGACATAAATGGAGCCTGTAAGCCAAATACCACAAGGTCCAGCGCTTAGCACACAAAACATTCATCCCATAGAGATTAGACTAAGTCAGCGGCACATCCAAGGGGATAAGCTACCGACAGGAATGAATGTTTATATGACTGAACATGGTTAACCTTCACTAGGTAAGTGTGACGGATCTATGGTGAATTCTACATGGCACATACTCCTGATGTCTATGATTGGAATGCACAACTAGCAGGTCCATGTGCCATTTAGAATCCAGAATCAGATGTATAGAAACCTGCAGTATGGTCAATTGTCAAGCAGTGTACGAGGCAGTGACATCCGTGCCAATTGTGAAGCCATCCAGCTTTGGTACCAAAGACTGGGTAATGCCATCTCACAAACCCAAAAGCAGATCACGTTTCCTGCTGTTAAGGTGCAAATATCCACTGGCTACTGCGATTGCACTTTGTCAATATGCATGCTGCAGGTCGTACATTTTACAATATATTACATACATTCAAATGAGACATGCAGTCCTAAAACAAACAGGGGGGGGACGGGACAAAAAGTAAAACTTAAGATAAACCAGAAGAATAAAAAGAAAAAAAAAAAAAAAAGAAAACAATGTAAACACAACTCTGGCTTGGAAGATGCTAGTGGCCCCAAAAGAGAAGGGGATGGAATGGGAGCAACCAGGTCACAAGTTCTTAGCACTCAGTTTCACATCCTTCTGTTTCCAGGGTTTTCACAGCTTTACTGTTGCCTTTAGTGTTAAACACATTCACAGAATGAAGACAGGACCAGTCACATCCAGGGAGATACAACCCCAAGACTTCAGTCAAATAACCGCATCGCTCCTGTAGCCCCTCACCGGGAGGTCACCCCAAGTGTGAGTTTTAGGTTCTCGTACACCACATAACTGATGCTGACGGCAGGGATCACCTTCATGAAATTGGGAGCCAATCCCCGATACAATCCGAAAGCTCCTTCTGTCTTTATTATGTGTTTGAAAAGCTTGCTCATAGTCGCCTGGGGTGCTCCTTCAACAGAGGCTGAAAAGAAGAACAAAAATTGAATTAGAAAAACTTCTTTAATAGCCTGAATATTGCATCCCAAGTTCTTAATAGCCAGTCTTTTTTTAATACAGACTCTGGCAGTGTAATAACTAATGTGATCTGTATCAGCTCTGTAGTAGCAATGGTACAAGGTATTTTAGTCCTGTCCCATTTGTGTGGATTGAATAAAGTGACAATGCAGCTAAGAAGTGGACTATAGACAATGAAGACACCACAGACCTCACCCACCAATAGTCAATCCACTGATGGCTCATCCTAAAAATCAGCCATCAATATTGAGATCAATGCCATACAATGTCCCAAAAACAGTGAGAAATATGCCAAGGCTTACCTTCTGCTTGCATCCGTGTCCTGACTAATGCTAAGGGATAGCTGGCGAGCTGCCCACATGTACTGGATATGGTCCCACAAGCAAGTAGTACAAATACTCCAGGGTCGGCGCTGCTTGTGGCATATCTGTTCAGCCAGGCATTCTTCAAGGTCTTTGAAAGAAGGGGAGAACAATTAGAACTAGTTAGCAAAACGCAACACAAGTCAACAATGTCTCAACTACAATTTTATAAAGTTTGTGTGCAAATAACTATGGACCCTCACCTCATACACCGCTAAGTCAATGCCAGCATATGGAATAATCCCAAGCATATTGGGCACATATCCTTTGTAAAAAGCAGCCATTCCTTCCTTCATAAGGATCTTCTTTCCGCAATCTAACATTCCATTGTATTGACCAGTCTTGCGCAGAGCCATCCGTGTTTTAAGGACCTGAAAGAGTTAACAAGATTAGTCTCTCACAAGCGCAGGAGGCCACGTATATAACAATTGCCAGGGCTAGGACTTACCTCCATGGGGTAGATGCTACTCTGAGCAATGACACCAGCCAAAGACCCAGCCACTAGTCGCTCACGGATTCCCAGAGTCTCCTGGTCGCTGCCTATTAGACGTTTGATCTGCAAAAATAATATGTCTATTGAGTCACAGATCATCCGAGCTCCATATAACATTCTGCACCTTAAGTTAATCATCAAAGATTCAGCGAAAAGCAATAAAAAAGACCTCACCTGTTCATAGGCCATGAACTTTATAGCAGATTCTGGTGCAATTTTAATAACATTGATGCCGTTCCCTCTCCACAGTGAGCGGAAACCTCCTTCACGGATCATCGTGGTGAACCCGCCCAGGATAGACATGTTGTTGTTGCGGGAAGCGTGGACCTGGAAGATTGAACACGAGATGCGGGTTCAGAAACCGATGCTAATCCAGCAACAATCCCATCACTTGTACGCAAGAGGGATATATAATCCCAACAGGAATGTTCAGCTCAGGGTCGTTTGGCAAAAAGACCAATGTCACAATGTCACCAGTGCGTCACCGCTAGAATACTTGCTTCAAAAAGTCATCAAGTGCTTTGAAAATATCAGCCAAGACAAAATGCTGTCCTTACACACTAGATTCATATTACCCATATCTACAAAATTTCTCAAATCACTAATGAATAATAATAGTAGAGTCATTCATTTAGTGATGACTTCTGTTTTCTCAGTCTGTGTCAAATTGTAAAAAAATGTAATAATTTTACGCTGCCAGGTTAATAATGGCAGCAATGCCCAGACATGCCAACCAAGACACTCCAGTAACTTTGTTACGCGGTGTTCTGCTTAGTAATGGCTGCGAGCCAGGAAGCATTTTGTTCTAGGGATCACGTTGATGTGAAATATCTCAATGACACCCGACTCTATAGTTCAAAGTACAACATTCCTGCCATTTATCTCTGTAATAAAATATTACACAACTTCTCTGGACCCAGAGGTGGATTTCAATGACAGCTGTAAAAAAATTATTGCATAATTGTCCATTTCAACCTTGTGATACTGTGTAATAGGTGCACATTGTAATATCACACACCTGCATGAGGACTTTCAAGCGATCAAGGGGAGCTGTACAGGTCCGAGACACGGCACCGGCTCCACCACCAGCGACTAGATGTCTCCACCACATCCCAGTTTGTTTCTCTTCAACTGTAAACTCATCCGGAACAATAAGATTTTCTCCAACATCAAAGATCTGTATAGGGAGAAGAGACACGGGATCAGGATCCGTAGAATCCAGCCAATAAGTATAAGCCATGATCTGACACCACCTACTGCTGCGACAACTATTGCTACACTGTTAATGTAAATTTTTCAGTCAACTACATATGCAAGAGAGGCAAGAACTTCCGGTTGTTAGAATAATAAAGCTCAGGTTGGTTGCTGTAGTGGGCGGAATAAACCAGTGCAAGCTGAATGAGATTGGTTACTGACAAGGAGCAACTTAGATCTTTAGCATTTCAATTTCTCTAGTTGCGAGATGAATTTTGCCGCTTGGAATAAGGATCAGAGAGAAGAAGAAATGCCTTACCGTAGAGTGTTTCCAGTACAGGATGATTTCTGGAATATTCTCTGCAGGGTGGAGGAGGTGATAATCCCGCCACTCGTTCCAGTCTATTGTCATTGTGCCATTCTTATCCATGCTACAAGATAAAATAAAGTTGCAAAGAGTTAAATATAATAGCCAAAAAGGCTGATTGAGAAGAAAAAAAAAAAAAAAAAAACAGGCAAAAACATGCAAAAATCACAAGCATCACAAATCACAAGACAAGGCGGGAAGCAGACATGACAAGGACATACTTACTGGGTGACAGGGCCCCAGCGGTGGCCCTTCCTAATTCTGACAGCCACACAGACAGAAGCAAAGGGAAAAGATATCACAAATCAATTACTCCCTGCCAATGCAGTCCAGATTTCCTCACCCACCGGGTAAGAAATCTAAAAGCATCGTTGCACACTCTCTCCAAAAGAAAGCTAGACCATTGAACCCATACCTAACATTTGACAAGACAAATCCGGGAACAGAGTCAAGTTTAATGGGGTATTAAGTGACTTGATTGCATTAGGCAGGACATCATTCAGAGAGGGAAACCAGAGACTGACAACTAAAGATGCAGTCAACACGCTACGAGACGTGGACCACAGGACACACATAGCATGACAGTGACATTTATTGGAGGCTTACCTCTTCAGGATTTTCTCAGCTTGCTGCTCAGAGATTGTCACTCCTAGGTCTCGGAGAGACTGCATTATCTCCTGGGCATCAATTCTTCCTATAAGATAAAGGGAGGGCTTCTTAAACACAAGGAATCATATTGCTGCAGATTACATACAAACTATAGATATACACCCCTCTATCTATAGAGGCACCTGTCCTAAAATTCATTATGTGACCCGCACTGGCAATTGTGTCAGAAGGTGGTTACTGCCAAAATGTATTCCTAGGCATATTAACCTACAGGCATTTCAGAAACCTGTGCTGGAATCGGATGCCCGGGCACAGGTGCGCTGCATGGATTAGGTGGTAGATTAACATAAAAGTAATACAAACCATCATTCTTCTTGTCCAGGCTACGGAAGACTAGTCTCAGTTTCTTCTCATGATCGCGGAGGTAGTGCACAAACTCCTCAAAGTCCAGCTGTCCATCACGGTCCTTGTCGCCGGCTTTCACAATTTTCTGTCGGAAAGAACCAGATTCTGATAGTTAGATAAGGCGTCACAAAATATGCGGTTGTGCTGCATTATATAACGATAAATACAAATTAAAGACATCAGCCCCGGCTCAGTGTGAGCAGCCCTCAGGCTGCATCTGCCGGGCCTAGGACTCAACTAGATTTAGCTACCAACCAATACCTATCCAAACCAGTCTGAATAACTGGATTAATACCAAGCCAGCAAATACCTCAAGGATGTGCAATAAGAACGAAAGACTTAAAACCCAAACAATCAAGTTGGAGTGTCCAAGGACGCTACACTGCTGCCATCAAACAGATAATATGCAAAAGTCATCTTGACCCTCATTTAATAGCGACACAAATATCCAAAATGTACAATAGGACAACCAAGGGTTAATAGGGCACCTATCATAGCGCCAAGTAGAGGATGGGATGAGTGGGATCAGAAGGGAGATTTACAGTGACCTTTGTAAACTGTCTGAGCTGCAGTCACACGACTCCCTCCTGGGACACCAAGTGCCCAAATCTAAAGATAGTTGGGTGTGTGACAGCGGGGCACTGGCCAGCGAGTGACACCCTCATCACCGGGCAGAGAGTCGGCCAGAAAACTGAATAGTAATGGGCATCAGCCACAAATATTAAGAATATTCAGCTTTGCAGCTAAAGACACATCAGACAACGCTGCATCACATATCGGTATATCATATCACACATCAGTTATAGAATATCTATCCATCTATATCCCCATGCTCCCTTTTCTCCATGTGTGAATGCACCCTTAGGCCAGGGCTAGGCTATGATCGTTTGTAGTACTAATTGATTTTAACCATTACTTTACAGCTGCCGTCTAAAATAAAGCATTTCATTGTATGCTAAATTTGTTAAATTCAATTATCAGCACTATAAAAACACAGCATAACCCCAGCCTTAGGCACAACTATGGTGTGTGAATCAGACTGTGCACCATTGTCAGCCTGTGAAATCAGCGCAATCCGTAAATCACGCGAGGACGGGACAGTTCGGCGCTTCTGTAATACAACAGTTCACATCGAGTAGTAAAATTATACAAAAAGGAGTAAAGTGTGATCGTTACAAGCACAGAAAATAAAGTATGACTAACAACAAGGAAAAGGGAAAGGTAAAAATCCAGAGAAAAGCGGCAAATGACTCACCTGCCTCCAGGTACGGTAGGTAGAGAATTCCTGAGACGGGACCAGGACACTTAGACTAAAGATAGATTTCAGCTCTGAAGGGAGCCCATCCGACTCAAAGTACTGAAACTCAGCAGGAGACTGATCCAGCACGGGCACGTACAAGCTGAGACAGAACATGGTGAAGGTGCTGGGTACACCTGCACGAGCAGCAGAGCCTTCTCCCTGTGCTGCACGCCTCCTCTAGTGTAACTGCACAAGCCGGCAGCTCAGCAGCATTAGGTGTCAGCACCCGCCTGCCATTGGGTGGCTGAGACCTGCCCCCTCCCATTGAAGTCCCTCCAGCTGGTATAACCGGCCTTCCAGAACCAGCCAATGGCAGCAGAGACAAGTTCCCGGGTGTGACGGGAATCCTCCAGCCGTGTAATTGATGTACAGAGCAACAATCGTCAGGAAGGGAGAAGAGCTACGTGACAGCGGCTGTGGAGGGGAAGCAGACACAAGACTCCCTGCAGTCACCAAATATAGGAGCACATCACAAGGTGCTGGACCCAACATGCCCCAGTCACTAGCACAGGCATTGGGCAATCCCAGGGCTAAAATATTTACTAACAAGCGTGTCACAGGTTTCACCAACAAATTCCACAAATGTCCTTAGCCAACGATCTAGAAAATCTGCCCCCCCCCCCATACAGTCCATAGGTGACAACTTAGTAGTATCCTAGTCCTTTGACTCAAAAGACCCACAAATGACCGAGCCAACTTATCAATGTGCACCAGGGTTTGTTTTGTTTTTTTTGCACCATATCGATGCTCATTCGTTTTGCAATAAAAAAGACAAGGGTTAACACATCAAAAAAAAGATGCTTTGGAAGAGGAAATTTTTTAGTTTATTTTTTTACTAAATTTAATGCAAACCCGATCAAACATAACCAGCCCTACACAATGTGGCTGGTATATTAGAAGTCTGCACATCCCCACCCCCCAGGGCATCGCTAGAACCAGAGCAGGCCTAGAGTCATGCGATACCTGGACGCTGGTCAGCGGAGGCGTCTCTGATGTCAGCCGATTAAGATTAGGCAGGTGACAGCTTAGAGACCGGGTCTGTAGAGGTAAAGCTGCACGTGAGGCCGTGCTCAGCATGCACCATCAGGAAAGGATGAGATGCTACTTTGGGTGGCACGCCGCCAATTCCTGGCACACCATACAATGACATTGATGAAGTCAAAGAGGTTTAACAATTCCAATCACATGCAGGAAACCTCTGTAATGTTTTCTCTTCACAACTGAAAGAAGCACATTTTGCATCACTGACAAAAGATCCCTATAGGGTTCTGAGGTCCTTTTAAGGGACAGACGCATCATTCATTACCTGCTTCAGGTCCTTCAGGGGTGCCACCACCATCAGAATGACCTGGCCCTCAGAATCAGCTTGCTCCTCTTGCGGAGAGACATTTTTATTGCTGCCCTCACACACAGCCCAGGGAGGGTACAAGCCCAAGGCTCTCCGTACAAACTGTATCATTCTTCAAGACCCGAGAATAGAGATGCTGTGTCACCTAGATCACACCCTCAACTCCTGGGAGATCCTCTGCAGCTGCAGGCTACGCTGTGACGACTATGGTAAAACCGGTAGTTGATGAGAACACGTGAAATGAGAACAGGGCTGGCACTAGGCTGCGGGCATCTTCTACGGGAACATCCAGTCTCTGCGTTTCACCCTCACTCAGCAAATGAGCCCGAAGCCGGCAGCTATGACTCTGCATTCACACTGCAGCAGGGTCCAGCCAATCACAGCCTCCGACATTAACACCTTCTCCAGTCCTGAGCATCCGGCAATCCGAGAGGAAATTCCTGCATCACCGCTGCCCATCATGACATATTACAATATGAGGTATCAATAGCAAAACTTTCTCTGTGCTCAATCACATGACATGCGGTGACTGCCTCGCCTATACTCAGTATGGATGGATTACAGCAATATATTATATACACCTATACATTTCTCCAATACAATACAGGCAGTCCCCGAGTTACGTACAAGATAGGTTCCATAGGTTTGTTCTTATGTTGAATTTGTATGCAAGTCAGAACTGTATATCCTATAATTGTAGATCCAGACAATTTTTTTTTTTGCTTCAGTGACATTTGGAGTTTCAAAATTTTTTGCTGCAATTGGACAAAGAATTATCAATAAAGATTCATTACAGACACCTTACTGCTGATCAGTGCACCCTGGGACTATAGTAAAGCATCCAGAGAGCTTCACCAGAGGTCAGTGGGCAGAGGGGTCCATCTTTAAGTCAGGCCTGTAATAAATATCCCCCCCCCCCCCCCCCAAAAAAAAAAAAAAAAACCTATGCTAGAAGATCTGGCATGGTAAAGACAGCAGGAGAGGGGAACTATCTACCACCACTAGGTGTCAGTAATGTAAACCAGGGGTCAGCAGATGAATGCCCATACTACATGTAGAAAGAAACATATGCTAAAGATTCGCTCCACTTTACTATACCATCCTATTGATAGTGATAACCTAGGCCAGTGATGGCGAACCTTTAAGCAGCCGAGTGCCCAAAAAGCAACCCAAAACCCCCCCTTATTTATCGCGAGGTGCCAACCAAAATTTAAAGCAGTAACTTATTGCTCCCTGTCCTTCAACAACTTTCAATCATATTGGCCTCCTGAGGACAGCAACCAGTGTCCCTCTGTGCACAGAGAATCATGGGACCGACAAGAGGTCCTCCGAAGATAATTCGGCCCTGTCAATTCATTTTCCCTCTTCCTACAGTCCCAAGTAGCGAAGTATGTATAAAAATATGACCGAAAGCAACATCTTTTAAGTTTCTTGGAACTTGGAAAATTCTTTGAGTCCTGTCTAGTGTTCTGGGACAATGGCCCGGGTGCCCACAGAAAGAGCTTGGAGTGCCGCCTCTGGCACCAGTGCCATAGGTTTGCCACCACTGACCTAGGCCATCACTTGCTCAGCTTGATACAATGATGTCTAAAGGAAGCGGTGTCTGTAGGGAAGTAACCATCACATGGGAAACATATCCATCACACAAGGAATGCGGCCTTATCTGGCCAGGAATAGACGGATGACGTCAGGAGAGGTCTTCCTGTAAAAAGCTGTAGTCACACATTCATTACACACAGAAGCTATTGAGCTACATCTCAGAGGACTACAAGGAATGTTTAGGAAGGCAAAAAACTGGTAGAACGGCCAAAGCAACGAGCCGAGGAACAAAGTCCTATACTTTAAGATGGAGAGGGTGCATTAGAGGGACTCTATAAACTGCGGTGTTCTCTCTCTCTCTAATAGGTGACCACCACAATGACAGCTCTGTATGGAAATATACAGGAACAGCATGGTCCCCTTAATAATAGCACTTGCAAACGTCACGGTATAGTCTGCGGAAATATAATCTCTAGATTGTTCTAGAGTTTGTCCCTACCAGAGTCGTGTATTAAACATTAACCACCGGGCTGTGAGGTCAGCTCAGCCTATAGATAGCAGAGGTAATGGCCTAAATAAGGAGATTGCTCTTTGGATAAACCGTCAATGGAAAGTTGAAAGAAGAGACAAGGCAGGATACACCGGGAGGAAGTAGATCATTGTGTGTTAATATTTTAACTGGATTAAGGATGGACGTACAAAGCCCATTACAGAGGCTAATCCTCAGTCAACACCACAATGTGATCTTCTGCTTAAATACAGTAGTGATAGATATATATACAGATAAAATGGTATAGATCAAAGAAATCTGCACTGGACAAACCAAATAACCAAGATAATAGTGTGTGATCTGTACACAGAAGAGGGGTCACTGATAATATATGGACAAGTGTGTCCTATGCAACAGGATGACTATGACAGATACAAAAGAGAACTACTAACCCTGCAGATTTTGTGCAGCCGCCTGACCTCAGCACAAAGTTGCACTATGGGATCCCTGACCAGCTGTAATGCAGGAGATAGTACGCATGTACAGGGCTCCTCACAGTGCAGGAGTTTAACACTGACACACTAAAAAGGTACCCTATATAATTTCCATAACACTGCAAAAGTATGCTGACATTTGCATGGGGATGTCACATGTCAGTTCAGTGGATGAATGACGTTACAGCTACACAACTAAACGCAGAGGTTTTCTATAGGAGCAGCAACATTGCAGACATGACATGGGGACAGAGGGGCTTATCAGCATGGACTGGTTCTCTTCTTCATAAACATGGGCCAATACCAGGATGTAACAATCACTACATGAGCAGACAAAGGAGGAGCGTAATACTACAAGTGAGTAATCATACCAGAGAAATGAGTCATGGCACAGCAGGGAAGCCAAGGCACCCGCCGGCACTACAGATGTCAGGCCACGAGACCTGTCACATAGGCATGCGGCCTACAGGGGAACCAGAACTGCAAGAACGGTGCAATCACATGAAGAATATACCAGTATATCTAGATCACCTATAAAATAATCCAGCACATGTCGCTTTTAGGGGTCTGTCCACATACTGCAGATTTAGAAAATGTGGGATATTTTCAGTCATTTCTGCTGGATGTACAGATCGTGATATATTGCTGCACCTAAAGAAGAAGGGCATCATCAGAAACGGTTCCTCGTGCTATGGGGGATCACCTCTAAGCTTAGTAATATAGGCATGGGAGAAGTCACATGTCACCCAGCTTGTCCCAGAGCATGAATAGCTGTATCATCTGCACAGATGAAAATGGGAGATGTATCAGAAGGGTCTAAGAGCAGAACAGTACTAGTTCCTCTCCGTTTTGTATGTACAATACACACTAGAGGCTCCGAGCGCAGTACAAGTAATCATTATTCCAGTCATTGAGGAGCCTGAATAACTATCTGTTCCAGCACTAAGCTCTGGGAGTGTTAGGGGGAGGGGAGATTCATTAGCATTCCCCATACTAATCAAAGAGTCATCCCAAAGTTATTTCAGGCATCCCTGTAAGAGGAGCCACCTCAGGGCTCACCCTCCTGTCAGCTGCCGATAACAGCCATATGCTAGACAATACATAGGTCCTGGGGACACAGGCGTGAGCCTATTGAAGAGGCGATGTGTAGCTACAAGGCGGGTCCCATCCCCCACCGTTACCTGCGCCCATACAATACAGAAAGCCAACAAGTGACAGTGTGTACTCAGCAAACACCACAGCATAGCCCTGGTCACTCTGCAAGTCATAGTAACCGGTCAGAATCCATCCATGAAAGGAGCTGGTTATAGGGATCATTTTTTTTTTTTAAAGGAACGGTCTGGAGATCAAATATCTACCTTTTTCCATAGAGAGAGTGTGTGTGTGTGTGTGTGTGTGTGTGTGTGTGTGTGTGTGTGTGTGTGTGTGTGTGTGTGTGTGTGTGTGTGTGTGTGTGTGTGTGTGTGTGTGTGTGTGTGTGTGTGTGTGTGGTTTGCTAGAAACACACAAATCACAAGATTAGAGGTCTTGCTGCCCCAACTGGAGCAATGTTGCCCCTTCATTCATTCTCTATGGCGCTGCACTGGTCCCACACCCAGCCCATACAGCAAAAGAGGGGTATCCTCTACCTGATACATCATTCAATATGAGGATAATGATTCTCATTCTCATGATCAGGGGGGTCCTGGGAGTCAGCCCCTCACCCATCAGCATGGCAATGTAATCAATCATCACTGGATAAACTGGGTCTTATGTACTCAGGAAGGTTTAAAGGGGGGAGGGGGAATTCATTCAGGCAATGGGCCATCATTTAATACCATCAGAGTGTTACAGCGCCCCTTATAGCGAGATATATACATCACATGACCAGGTTTAACCCGCAACTACAACAATAGTCTCAATGTGATCCCATTCTGGAATCCTATAGAGCAGTGGTGGCGAACCTATGGCACGGGTGCCAGAGAAGGCACTCAGAGCCCATTCTGTGGGCACCCAGGCCTTCACCCCAGCTACCAGGACCACACAAGAAGGTGTAGATAGAGATGGATTATCGTTGGAGCTCCTTCTCTCAGTCCCCTGATTCTTCCTCTTCAGGGGACCCTAGAAGGAAGCTATAATTCAAATGTCTCCATCTTCTTTCTATTGTATTGGTGTCCTTAGAACGTCAATACGATTGAAACTTGTGAAATCAATAGGTTACTACCGAAATAGTCATGTTGGCACTTTGCGACATAAAAGTAGGTTTTGTTTGTAGGTTGGGCACTCTTTCTGTAGAAGGTTCGCCATCACTGCTATAGAGTCCATGTGTATAAGGGCCTTGGACTATACGTAGAGACAGCTCTACATATCACATTCGTTAATCTATATGACCATCATCAGCAATGTACAGGACCAAAGTCCTCAACAACAAGAAGGTGCAGCCTACTCCAATATACGAGAAGAACTACAACTCCCAGCAAGGCCTGAGCAGGATGAGAGTGGTAGTTCTATTACAGCATAAAACTGATGGCCAACAATCTCAACATAACACAAGACAAAGCTGAGGGTTTGTCACATTGGTCTATCGTAGATTCCAAAGAACCACTGACACTTGTAACAAACCCTCAGCTGTTAAAAATCATAAAAAGAGCCGTTCACTCAACCACAGGAAAAGGTTATGAGTGACCCTAAGCCTTTTGAGAGTTAACACTTCTGACAGCTGAGGGTTCGCTACAGTTGTCTAGGAGAAGTAAATGAATTGGGTATATAGGATGCAATAGTAACGAAGCCACAGCTGTGCTAGTGATGAGTAATCTATGGTGGATGTCTCACCCGCAGCTCCAGCTCTGTCCGGTGCACCCCGAGCCGCTGCAGCCCCACCGCCAGGTCATTGATGCAGATGGCGCCGTCCTTATTGACGTCCAGCTCCTGGAAGAGGATCTGCAGGCGCCGCTCATGCTCCGGGCCTCCGCACAGCACTCCCCCGCACGGGTCCGCCGCCAAGGCAGCCGACAGCGACGAGGAGCCCGAGGCGTCGTGTGTGTGAGCGCCGCCTCTCAGCTCACACTGACAGAACACCCCGCTCAGCAGCGGAGACACCAACGAGCGAGGACGGGCCATAGACAGGAGGTCTGAGCCGCTAATACCGAGACCGTCCGCCACGAAGCTCTCCGCACTCATCAAAAGCCGGTATATGGCGGCAGGAAACGCATCACCTCACACCTCCCTGACGTAGCCAAGGCGCTTCTTTTCCCTCCCACAACCAATCAGAACACGCCTCCGTTTGCCACCAACCAATCACGACACGCCGCTTCAATTTCCAACCTATCATAACCTCCATTCTTATAGGGCGGGTCTTCAAGACAAATCTCCGTAATCATTGGCTGTTGCGGAATGATTGCCATGTGCGATAGCAAATCGGATGTCGCGTATTAGGAGGGAAATGCTAGACGACTTGTTTTAAATTTATAATACTCCTCGGTATATCGATAAGGTTTATTCCCAGGGTAGTGTAATATTTTCATTACTTATATGTAAATTCCATACTCTTACTTCTTAATACAATTAAATTTACTTCAGGATTTTGTAAACGGGTTGGCCAATAGCAAATCAGATTTGGTGATTGACACGCGTGCTGACCAATCATCAATAAGATAGAGACGGCTCCGCTATTAGCCTATAAAGGAGGTGGTGTTTAGATCGACAACCTGCGCCGCCAATCAGCGCCCAGATAAGGAGAACGGGCGTGTCCATCCCTCCGCAATAGTGCGTACAGACGCGATAAAGAGGCAGATTCTCGAAGCCGTTACGCTGCGTAGCTTTCTTTGCCGCCCCACTTACGCAATTTACGTATTGCGGCCTATTCCACATCCAGTTAACGGGGCAATGGCTACGCCAGCCAAGAAGAGGAAGACGAATTTCTCAGAGCAGGAGGTGGAAATTATCATGGAGGAAATGGAGAAGCAGAAGCACATCCTGATTAACCATTACAATGCTGGGGTGCCCCTGCTGACCAAAAGCAACGCCTGGTACGACATCTTGAAGCGGGTAAATGCCATCAGCACGTGCCACCGCGAGCTGGCGGAGGTGAAGAAGAAGTGGTCGGACCTCAAGACCGAGGTGCGGCGGAAGATGTCCCAGGCGCGCGCCACGGTGGAGGGCGAGGGAGACGTGGGCACCCCACCGGTCATGCTCACCCCGCTACAACAACGGATATGCAATCTGCTGGGCGAAAGCGCCATCCTCAGCTTATCCACCCAGGAGTGTCCGGCCGAAATACCCACCCAGGTGTCCATCAGCTCACCTGGCACCGTAACACTGTCACAAAGTGAGTGGCGGAAGCGATAACCGTGCCCGTTATGGGCGCCAGCCAAGAAAAAACATTGGTATCAGCGGTTCTCCTAGAATCTCATAGTCGTCTGGAATCTGACGGAATTATCCTGAATTTTCTGTAACAATTCTGATGATTTCCCCGCCCCCCTCCAAAAACAAAAGAGTAGATAGTCTGCCAGGGTTGGAGTTGGGACATAAATGCCCCAATTCTTAGTAATTACTTTTCATTGGGCTTTGTCAACCTTAAAGAGCAGGGGAAAACCCCAAAGTTTCAACAGACCCCCATGCGGGTTGCTATTCCCCCCCCCCCCCAATCATGTCAGGGATTCAACGCTTTGGGTATTTTTGTTGTCTTGCTTTTATCACCGAGCGGGAATAACCAAATCAGACGTAAATGGAGCCATAGATCTTGTTATTTTATAATATGAGGCACAACTAAGACCACGCAGATTCGAAATCATGGGCAATGGGTCATGCTGAGAGTTTTCGCCAGGGTTGGTGACTTCTTCAAATAGGAAATTTTACTTCGGCTCATGGCCGGAGGTTTGTCAAGACAATAGATTGTCATTAGGTGCCTTAGAAATTGGTGAGACTGGCAACACAGATCTAAAAGCCACTGCCCATAGACATGACATTTTGTTAGCTGATTCAGCTAATTTTGTGTTGTGGGCCATATGTTGTTTGCTGCAGACCATGCATATCAGAAGTAAACTTTTCTAGACCCTAGTAGTTGAATGCAAGATTTTAGCTGAAGTTGTGACCCATTTGTAAGAAATATGTAACCAAAACCTTTTCCCTTTTTTTCCAGTTCCTACAGAAACAACTTATCACACTTTGGAGGAGAATGTAGTAGAGTATTGTACAACTGAAGCCCCCAGTACTGTTACTTCTGAGACCCCCGTAGAGATTATCTCTCCTACTACTGAAGTCACTGGAAAACCTCAAGAACTGAAGAATCGAATCGCTCTAAACTCTGCGCGGCTCTTACAGGAACAGAGAGTGACTAACTTACACGTGAAGGAGATAGCCCAGCATCTGGAACAGCAGAACGATATCCTGCAGATGATTCGTAGGTCGCAGGAAGTCCAGGCCAGTGCACAAGAGAGGCAAGCCCAAGCTATGGAGGGGACTCAGGCGGCACTGAGCGCGCTCATTCAGGTGCTGCGACCGATGATCAAAGATGTCCGTAAATTCCTACAAAGCCGAATAGTCGACTCCACGACGAGCAATGAAGCTGGTGGACCGGGAACCCATAACGGACAATCAAATCCTATCAGTCAGTGATCATATCACAGTATATGATCAATATGGCTGCGATGCGTCATGTCATAACATTAGGGAGGATCATGGACATTATTACTTGGAGTAGAAATTGGATCCAGACCACTTGGTTTCTTGATGTACCAAGGACACTTTAGCAAAAATTCTCATGTTTTTAGGAACAGAACTGATTAATTGCAACATTTGCCAATGTAGGAACACTGCTTGCTTTTATGGTCGTGTACAGATTGTTTCGTTAGTGGAGTTAAGAATGGGATCATCAAGGTTCCAGAACCTAGGGTATACGAGTATTATGGGCAGAACATGACAAAGTTTCACATCTGCATGGACTTGATTTATGAAATCAGTAGCTACGGAGTCACTTGCTACGAGACTCCGGTCTTCGATTTCTCATTACTGGTTTATCACAGAGCAGTTTTTATAATAAAATCATTAATATAAATTTGTAGTACCTGTTCATTTATTCGGAAATACAATACTAGGATTAACCCCTTGCAACCAATGCCCTTTTAATATTTTGTATTTCCATTGTTTTGCACCCCTTCTTTCAAAACCCATAACTTTAATTTTCTGTTAACAGAGCTGTATGGGGCTTGTTTTCCTTGTGACAAATTGTACTTCCTAGTGGCACCCTTCAATATCCTATGCAATGTACTGGAGAGCGGGAAAAAATAAAATCTAAATTGACAAAAAATACATTTACACCATTTTCTTAAAACAAAAACATCCAGATAAACAGGATATCACACTGGGAATGAGCATTATAGAATCGGCAGGACAGGGGAGCCTAGAAGTGCATACTTAATGTACGGTCCCATAATCCAGAGGATCCAGGCAACAAGGAAAGCATCCAGTGTGTTGTGAAAACTAGCGATGAGGTCCCTCCATTCTTTGTATCTTTGTACATCCTCAACCCTTGAGAGAGTAAAAAGGCTGCTCAATTTCCAAATCACATGCCTCTGGGTTCTGCAAGGACGTTATAAAATGGTGAAATTGGTGGGGTTTCCAAGAGTTCAAGGGGGAAGTCGGCTCTGATAAAATGATAAACCCTCTCCAGGCCAGCCTCCCTCCACAAGCTGTACGGTCTGGGGGAAGTACTGTCAGGATTTCTTGAAAATGGCAAGAAGGGAAGGCACAAGGGATATTACAAATGTAGGGAACAACCTACAACAGAGTATAAGTGTGGCGTAGAAGTCAGAGCCTTAAGCCCCTTTAAAGAGGACCTGTCCCCTCTAAAAACTGCACCTGGAGCTTCTTACTAAAGTAAGCAGCTCCTTGTGCTGCTGCAGTGTTAGGCCTCTTGCACACTAGCGTTGCGTTTCACGTCAGGGTGCAATGCGTGAAAAACTGACGTTTTGGCTGCGTTTTTGTTCCATTTTTCCTTGGAGTAATTTGCGTTTTTTTTGCGTTTTCGGCGCATTTTTGACGCGCGATTCAATGGGAGACTCGAGCATTTTTCAAAGGGACCATGGTTTGGGATTAAAATGTGTTATTTAATTGAAAAATAATGTCTTCTGATAATTTGCAAACATCTGCGATCTATTCTTCACTGTTCCGCGCGTATATTATCTCCCGACAATTTAGCAGATGTGAAGAACATTGAAGAATAGAATAAAAACAGTGAACACAGTGAACACAGGATCATTTAAGATAAAAACACAGTGCAGAACACAGTGCAGAATAGATTACAGATGTTCGGCACATCTGCTTACTTGTCGGGAGAGACGCGCGGAACGGCGCGAACAAAATAGCATGTGAAGAACAATATATATGTGTGTGAAGAACACATTGCAGATGTTTAAATACATCTGCAATGTGTTCTTCACACATATATATTGTTCTTCACATGCTATTTTGTTCGCGCCGTTCCGCGCGTATCTCCCGACAAGTAAGCAGATGTGCCGAACATCTGTAATCTATTCTGCACTGTGTTCTGCACTGTGTTTTTATCTTAAATGATCCTGTGTTCACTGTGTTCACTGTGTTCACTGTTTTTATTCTATTCTTCACTGTTCTTCACTGTGTTTTTTTAATTAAATGATCGTTCGCGAGCAGGGGAAATAATGTTATTCTGGTCACCTAGCAACCCTTACGTTTAAAACGCATTGCACTCGCATTGCACTTGCAATGATTGCGAGTGCAATGCGTTCTTGATGCATCTCCATAGACTTGAATGGGGCGTGAAAATTGCGCGTGACTCGCAAAAATAGAGCATGCTGCGATTTTGACGCGCGTGCAAACGAACGCAAGCACGCGCGTCAAAAACAACGCTAATGGAGAAAGACCCATTGAATACAATGGGACAGAGTGCAATGCGAGTTCTGAGCGTCAAATGCACGCGCAGAACTCGCGCGTGAAAAACGCCAGTGGAGAAGGGGCCTTACACTGCTAGTATTATCAGAAACTTCAGATAACGCTAACAAACACTGCAGCGCTGTACAATTGAAAACACCGGACCGTGCTGTATGCGGTTGGGCGTAATAATGAGGGGGCGGGGATAAGGGCGGTGACTGCCGCGTTGCAATTGTACAGTGTTGCAGTATTTGTTAGCGTTATCGGAAGTTTCACACTGCGGCATATGCTGTAGCACTAGGAGCTGCTTACTTTAGTAGTGCCGTTTTTAGAGGTGACAGGTCCTCTTTAACACAAACATATGATTTTTCCAGTCCTGTATTCTGTGCAGTAGGAACCTGTGTATATGTAAAGTTCTTCATCCGTATCTGCACGTATTGTATGACATTGTATCTGTACCATATCCGTATAAAAAACGGTGGGCTGGCAACCATGCAACATGTATTTTAAAAGTTCCCATGGAATGGAAATACTTAAGAAAATAGGACATTACCTATATTTTTCACGCCTTGCTCACGCAAGTATCGTGGACAATACGGTCATGTAAATAGATTAAATGAATACGGCTGTATGCCATACATGAAAACATTGAGGTATTGGTAGCATGCAGCAGTGAAAGAGACCTTTTTGGTTGTATGCTGTCACGGGTGGACCCGCGACCCACATCGCGGGTCGCGGGCTCACCCGTGCCTCTCGCTCCCCGCAGGCGCCGCGCCAGCGCATCTCACCTCTCCCTGCTCCCGAGTCCCAGCCTCGCTCCGTGTGCGCGTGGTCCCGCGCCTCAGGGCGCGCGCGCGACACTTCTAGGAAATTTAAAGGGCCAGCGTGCCATTAATTGGCGCTGGCCACATTGCCCAAATCTATTTAAGCCTGCCTCTTCCTGCAAGCCCTGCCGGATCTTTGTGCCCCACAGCCTTAGAGAAAGCTCTGTTGCGATTTGCCTGCGTTCCAGTGTCTCCTGCGTTCTAGTGTCTCCTGCGTGCCTGACTCCCTCTGTGTTCCTGCGTTGCCTGACTACCTCCGTGTTCCCGTGTTCCAGTGTCCCTCCGTATTGCTGTCGTAGTTCTGTGTTCCCGTACCCTTCTGCTTGGACCTCCTGTTGCTGACCCCGGTTTGGATTCTGACGTTGCATCTCTGCCGCCTGCCCTGACCCTGTGCCTGGACTGTGACCCCGAGCTTGACTGCTGTTTCTGTACCTCAACCTTGGCCGCCACTGCAGACAAGTCACGCCTGAGGAACGACCTGGTGGTACCACGCCGCAGCGCTTTGCGGCGGGCTCTGGTGAAAACCGGGTGCCACTTAGACTCCGGTCCCAGGTAGTGGCTTGAGTCATCGTCTGCAGTGGTCCAGCGGATCCACATCCCGCAAGCCTGACAGTAAGATCCGGCCATGGATCCCGCCGAGGTTCCGTCTCCTAGCAAGCCTGACCTCGCTACTATTGTGATCCACCAGTCCCGGCAGATTGCTGCCCAGCGTGATCAGCTGGAGCAGGTCACTGCCATGTTGCAGCAACTATTGGCCAACCAACAACCGCAACAGGTTCAGGAAGCTGCTCAAGCGACTTCTACAGCTCCGACTCCTCTCCCTGCTGTTTGTCCATGCCCAGCAAATATGATGGTGATCCTAAGATGTGCAGAAGTTTTTTAACTCAATGCTCCCTGCATATTGAACTTATGCCGACCCAGTTTTTTTCGGAACGATCTAAGGTGGCGTTTTTAATCAGCCTACTCTCTGGGAAAGCCCTGGCCTGGGCTACACCCCTGTGGGACAGAAGCGACCCGGTTACGGCCTCTCTCTCAGCCTTTGTGTCCAAATTTAGGGCCGTGTTTGAGGAACCAGCTCGGGCCTCCTCCGCCGAGTCTGCCTTATTGAACTTGCGCCAGGGGAATTCCTCCGTGGGAGAGTATGCGGTCCAGTTCCGTACTTTGGCGTCTGAACTTGCCTGGAATGACGCCGCCTTGTCTGCCGCTTTCAAGAAGGGTCTCGCCTCTCATGTGAAGGACGCTCTGGCCGCTCGTGATCTTCCGTCTACTCTGAGTGGTCTCATCACCTTGGCCACTCGGATAGACGTGCGATTTAGAGAGCGTGTGGAGGAATCACGCTTCGAGCAACCTCAAGTCCGTCCACGACGCCTTCCCCGCCTGGCCCCGGTCTTCCAAAGACCACTCCAGCCTCAGGTCTTTCCATCCGCAGAGGAGCCTATGGAGGTGGACAGAGCTAGACTCTCCTCCCAGGAACGCATCAGAAGGCGCCAGGGTAACCTTTGTCTTTATTGTGCTAGTCCGGAGCACTTCATCGGGTCCTGTCCTGTCCGTCCTCAGCGTCCGGGAAACGCCAGCACCTAGGGTTCTTGTGAGAAGCGTCCCTAGGTGTCTGCCAAGCTTCTCCACGTCTGTTGATTACGGTACTTCTCAGCGTTGGCGCCAGTCCCCAGATCCAAGTCTCTGCATTCCTGGACTCCGGCTCTGCAGGGAATTTCGTGGATGCCGCTCTGGTCTCCCGGCATCACATCCCAGTGGTTCGCCTTGAGAAGCCGTTGGTCATCTCATCCGTAAGTGGCCAGATCCTCTCTGACTCGGTCTTGTACCGCACCAAGCCTCTGTCCTTGCAAGTCGGAGTGTTACACAAGGAGAGACTGTCCTTTTACGTGCTACCTCGCTCCACGTCCTCTATCCTGTTGGGTCTTCCGTGGCTGCAGCTCCATGCTCCAGTTCTCAATTGGATGACAGGGGAGATACTTCATTGGGGTCCTGAGTGCCGGTCCCGCTGTATGGGAGCTTCCCTGCCTGTACCTGTATTGGCCTCCTCTCTGTCTAAGAAGCCTTTGGAGGGTTTACCCACGTGCTACCAGGACTTCTCTGACGTCTTCTCTAAAAAGCAGGCTGAGACTTTGCCACCGCATCGACCCTACGACTGCCCTATTGAGTTATTGCCGGGCACTTCTCCTCCCAGAGGTCGAGTGTATCCACTTTCCATTCCTGAAACCACAGCTATGTCAGAGTATATCCAGGAGAACTTGCAAAGAGGTTTCTTACGGAAGTCCTCCTCTCCTGCGGGTGCAGGATTCTTCTTTGTTACTAAGAAGGACGGCTCCTTGCGTCCTTGTATTGATTATCGTGGACTTAATAAGATCACGGTTAAAAACCGCTACCCTCTGCCACTCATCACTGAACTGTTTGATCGCCTGCGCGGTTCCAAGATTTTCTCTAAGTTGGATCTTCGCGGGGCCTACAACCTTATTCGTATCCGCAAGGGCGACGAATGGAAGACAGCATTTAACACCCGAGATGGTCACTTCGAATACCTAGTGATGCCTTTTGGATTATGCAATGCTCCAGCTGTCTTCCAAGAGTTTGTCAATGACATCTTCAGGGACCTTCTGTATACGTGTGTAGTGGTCTACCTGGATGACATCTTGGTGTTCTCTCCAGATCTCAAGACTCATCAATCTCACGTACAGCAAGTCCTAGGCCGCCTTCGAGCCAATTGTCTCTACGCTAAGCTCGAGAAATGTCTCTTCCATCAACGGAGTCTACCTTTTCTTGGTTACATCATCTCCGACAGGGGCCTCCAGATGGATCCTACCAAGCTGTCTGCCGTTCTTCAGTGGCCTCGTCCAGAGGGTCTTCGCGCCATTCAGAGATTCCTGGGCTTCGCAAACTACTACCGTCAGTTCATTCCTCATTTCTCTACTCTTGTTGCCCCCATCGTGGCACTCACCAGGAAGGGCGCTAATCCACGCCTTTGGCCTCCAGCGGCTGAAGAGGCCTTTGCAAAGTTAAAGTCCACCTTTGCTAAAGCTCCGATCCTTTCTAGACCTGATACTGAGAAGCCTTTTATCTTGGAGGTGGACGCATCTTCTGTCGGTGCAGGGGCTGTGCTTACCCAGAAAGGACCCAGGGGCCGAACTCTTACGTGCGGTTTCTTTTCTAAAACTTTTTCTCCTGCAGAGAAGAACTACTCTATTGGTGACAAGGAACTTTTGGCAATCAAACTTGCCCTGGAAGAATGGCGTTATCTTTTGGAGGGTGCTCGCTATCCAGTCTGTGTTTATACGGATCATAAGAACCTTTCGTACCTCCAGACTGCCCAACGTCTTAATCCCAGACAAGCCCGTTGGTCACTATTCTTCTCCCGCTTCAATTTGATGATCCACTTCCGGCCAGCAGAGAAGAATATCAAGGCAGATGCCCTGTCCCGTGCCTCAGATGTTGTTGGAGAAGAGCCGGTTCCTCAGTATATCATCTCTCCGGAACAGTTGGTTGCAGCCGCTCCTGTGGATCTTCGGCAGCTTCCCCCTGGCAAGACGTATGTCCGACCTGCTCTGCGGAAGAGGATTTTGTTTTGGGGACATTCTTCCCGCTTGGCTGGGCACCCTGGGGTGCAACGCTCCGTGGCCCTCATCTCCCGCTACTACTGGTGGCCTGACTTGGTCAAAGATGTTCGGGACTTTGTGGGATCCTGCACCTCCTGTGCTCGAAATAAGCCTTCTCGTCTAAAACCGGCTGGTCTCTTGCTTCCGTTGCCGATACCCAGTCGCCCGTGGTCTCACGTGGCTATGGACTTTGTCACGGATCTTCCATCTTCTTCGGGCAATACTGTCATCTGGGTGGTAACAGACCGGTTTTCGAAGATGTCTTATTTCGTTCCTCTTCCAGGTCTACCGTCTGCTCCACGTCTTGCCAGTCTCTTCTTCCAACATATATTCTGGCTACATGGGCTTCCTCTGCACATTGTCTCTGATCGTGGAGTTCAATTTGTCTCCCGCTTCTGGCGCTCACTCTGCGGCCAATTGCAGGTGAAGTTGGACTTTTCTTCAGCCTACCACCCTCAGTCCAATGGTCAAGTGGAGAGAGTCAACCAGAGTCTGGGCTGCTATCTGCGTCATTTTGTCTCTGCCCGTCAGGACGACTGGTCCACTTTGTTGCCCTGGGCAGAGTTCTCCTACAACTCTCTGGATTCTGAGTCTGCTGGCGCTGCTCCATTCTTTGTTGCCTATGGAAGAATTCCACGCCCTCCACTCCCTCTCTCAGTTCCATCGGATGTTCCTGCGGTGGAAGAATTGGTGCAGGACCTCAGCTCCGTATGGAGACAGACTCGTCTGTCTCTACTTCGGGCGTCTGCTCGCACTAAAATCCAGGCCGACAAGAAACGCAGATCTCCTCCCGTCTTCTCTCCTGGAGACAAGGTCTGGTTATCTTCCAGGTACATCCGGCTGAAGATACCTGGTTACAAGCTCGGTCCTCGTTTCTTGGGTCCTTTCGAGGTCCTGACCCGTATCAATCCTGTATCCTACAAGTTGCGCCTTCCTCCCACCATGCGCATCCCGAACTCCTTCCATGTCTCCCTGCTCAAGCCTGTCATCCTGAACCGCTTCTCCCGGCAAGTACCTCCTCCTACCCCTGTGGCTGACTCCACCGACACCTATGAGGTAAAAGACATCCTCGATATGAAGACAGTAAGGGGGAAGCGGTTCTTCTTAGTCGATTGGAAGGGGTTCGGTCCAGAAGAGAGGTCTTGGGAGCCGGAGGACAATATTCTGGACCGTGATCTTCTGCAGAGATTTCTTCTACCCAAGAAGAGAGGGAGGCCGAAGGGGGGGGGGTACTGTCACGGGTGGACCCGCGACCCACATCGCGGGTCGCGGGCTCACCCGTGCCTCTCGCTCCCCGCAGGCGCTGCGCCAGCGCATCTCACCTCTCCCCGCTCCCGAGTCCCGGCCTCGCTCCGTGTGCGCGCGGTCCCGCGCCTCAGGGCGCGTGCACGACACTTCTAGGAAATTTAAAGGGCCAGCGCGCCATTAATTGGCGCTGGCCACATTGCCCAAATCTATTTAAGCCTGCCTCTTCCTGCAAGCCCTGCCGCATCTTTGTGCCCCACAGCCTTAGAGAAAGCTCTGTTGCGATTTGCCTGCGTTCCAGTGTCTCCTGCGTTCTAGTGTCTCCTGCGTGCCTGACTCCCTCTGTGCTCCTGCGTTGCCTGACTACCTCCGTGTTCCCGTGTTCCAGTGTCCCTCCGTATTGCTGTCGTAGTTCTGTGTTCCCGTACCCTTCTGCTTGGACCTCCTGTTGCTGACCCCGGTTTGGATTCTGACGTTGCATCTCTGCCGCCTGCCCTGACCCTGTGCCTGGACTGTGACCCCGAGCTTGACTGCTGTTTCTGTACCTCAACCTTGGCCGCCACTGCAGACAAGTCACGCCTGAGGAACGACCTGGTGGTACCACGCCGCAGCTTGTCTAACCCGCTTTGCGGCGGGCTCTGGTGAAAACCGGGTGCCACTTAGACTCCGGTCCCAGGTAGTGGCTTGAGTCATCGTCTGCAGTGGTCCAGCGGATCCACATCCCGCAAGCCTGACATATGCTACCCGTACTGTACTGGGCAATACTGCGCGTGCTCTATATTTTACCATACGTATGCACTCCTCCCTCTCTCCATGCACGCCTAGGCGAGCCTACATTCGTGTACAAGGAGCCTTAGTGTGAGAGGAATGCTAGAGAAGGTTTGTTCAATGGAGAAGGAGGTCCCATACACATTTAATCAGATCCGTCTGAAGGGAAAAGTCTGGAACAGGAAACGGGTAGTCCATTGCCCATTTAAAAGGGAAAGGAGATGCCAAATCAGTTTATAGAGAAGACAGGAAATACCATTTAGACAGCAAATATATCGGACGCAGAGCGGGAAGGGTTTAACTTTCAAATTGCATTTCATGTATAGAATTTCACATATGTAATTCCAAACTGTCTCTATCAGTCCTGATGTTTACATATTGGTTGTCCCTGGATAAGACCATAAACTCCTGGCTATGGTCAGGCAGATTCCTGTGGCGGAGAAGACATCTACAGCTCTACAAACAAGAAAAGTTCTGGATCCAAGCAGGGAGGGGAGCATAGTCGTGCTGACTGTGTTTTTTGTAGGTGAGGTTGTTGTGAGTGTTGCATTGTGTCTTATATCCATCTCATGACGGTCTCATCTTTCTTTTTCTATTTGTCAGATACTAGTAGAATTTTCAGAAGTTAAATAAAAGTGTATATTAAACCTGTACCCTGATAATCTAAGCACATTGTCAGCACACAGCTATTCATAGCACAGAGTGATCATGAAGTGTCGGCTTAGATAGTCTCCGCCCACACTGCAGATTCTTGCACCTACCGTCACTGAGTGATAGGACCCAAAACAACAATAAAACGAACTAAAATTGCAAAGGGTTTTAAAAATTATCTTTATTGTGTAATTATTACTAGGGCATTGAAATTTGAGAACTTTCTTTCATTGCAAACCCCTGTTTCATGAGAATCTCCCCTGTCCATATGTATTATTATGAGATATCGAGGTCACACCATAAAGAAAACATTTGTGCCCTACACTGGACGTATCAATATGTTTTAAAAATATTAGGCTGCAATCACACAAACGTATGTCCACAAGGCCGTAGCCTGACGGGCATACGTTCGCCACAATAGAGAGGAGGAGGGCTGACTCCTCCCCTCTCTATAAAGATACACGGTGCACGGCTCCGTAACACAGGGGAAGATAGAAGATGTCCTTTTCCCTGTGTATGGAGCGGTACGTTACCGCAAGTGTGCGGCACTGTATTGTTCCGTGCGGTCATTGCCGTCTATGGTCGTGTGAATACAGCCTTAGGCTACTTTTACACGATGTATTCTCGCCGTACCATAGCACGATGCGCACATGTCAGCACCAGGGAGAGGACTAGGAGGAGCGCTGCTCACCCCCGCCCCTCTCCATAGTGATATATGGCACCCGTTCGGGGAAAGATAGGATATGTCCTATCTTTCTCCCGGCTACGGAACGGTACAATGCCACATTTGTGCTGCACCGTTCCGCTCAGTACGTAGTCGTGAGACCATTGTCGTCTATGGGGGACGTACGGTATGTCCCCCACACGACCGTGTGAATATATCCTTAGTCAGTTTTTTTTCTGTCTTGTGGTTATAAGTGAGTTATTTGTCATGCAATATATTCAAAATGTTGCCACTTCCAACCCTACCAAATCTCGAAGCCCAAAACAAAGGCAGTACATTGATTAATGTTGTGCATAAGATTATTTTTTACAGAATTTGACCAGAACATCTGTGAGGAAGACCCAGGTGAATAGAAAACAGAAGGCCCGCAGTATGAAAACTGGATCTGTAGACGTGATATGTCAACTATCTTCTTTCTTGTAGTTTGTGTGTTTTGTCTTGTAGATGATGTTGTACAATTGTAATAACTGTAGAGCTTTTTCAGAAAGCCATGTGTGGTCATTTTTAATAAATCTGTTTTATGGTGGCATTTCCCTAACCAGCTGTAAGCTTAAAGGGCATCTACCATCAGGATGAAGGATTGTAAACACTGACATACTGCAAATGAGTCTTAGGCTCATTTGCATAATTTTAAAAGCCTTTTTCTCTTAAAAACAAGGACATTGGAAGCGTAAAGAAGAGCAGATCCTGCCAGAGGGGGCACACACAGTATATCAGTGTGATAAGTTCACAATCCTTTGTCCTAGTGGTAGATGTTCTTTAGCCACTACGCGCACCTGGACGTTATAGTACGTCCCTGCAGGCAAAATACTTCTATAACGTCCCACTTCTGCCACTGGCTCACGAATGGAGCCAGCACCAGAAGCAGCGGCTTCTGACACCGTGCTTTAACGCTCATGATTGGAGCCGGCTCTGATCGCGAGTGTTAACCACTTACTCGTTGCAGTCAAGCATGACTGCGGCGTGTAAAGGTCTTCCCCCTATGGATCGGATCCCCCGTGCCGCTTACCGCGGAATCGGATCTACTTCTGGGCACCCGTGAGTGCCCCGGGGCTGCCCGATGTTCCTGACAGTCAGACCCCTTCCGGGTCTGACTGTCAACTGTCTGCGCATGCGTCTGAATAGGTATTGTAGAGCGGTGCATTGGACTTGAACCAGCAGCGATCAGAGCGATAGAGCGATAGAGCATCACTGGTTCAAGTTCAGGTTTGTATAAAACAGTAAAGTTGAAACATTAATATAGATAAAAAAATAAATACATAAAAATATAAGCCCCTAAAATGTCACTTTTCCATAAAAACACTGTATATACTCGAGTATAAGCCGACCGGAGTAAAACCCGAGACCCCTAATTTTACCACCAAAAACTGGGAAAACCTTTTGGCTTGAGTATAAGCCGAGGGTGTAGCATACAGCCAGCCAGCCCCCATCTAGTATACAGTCAGCCAGTCCCCTGTAGTATACAGCCAGCCCCAAGTAGTATACAGCCTGCCCCCATCTAGTATACAGTCAGCCAGTCCCCTGTAGTATACAGCCAGCCCCATATTGTATACAGCCAGCCCCCCATGTAGTATACAGCCAGTCCCCTGTAGTATAAGGCCAGCCCCCATGTAGTATACAGCCAGCCCATATAGTATAAGGCCAGCCCCCATGTAGTATACAGCCAGCCTCCATATAGTATAAAGCCACCCCCATGTAGTATACAGCCAGCCCCATATAGTATACAGCAAGCCCCCATATAGTATACAGCCAGCCTCCATGTAGTATACAGACAGCCCCCATGTAGTATACAGCCAGCCCCATATAGTATACAGCCAGCCCCCATGTAGTATACAGCCAGCCCATATAGTATACATCCAGCCCCCATGTAGTATACAGCCAGCCCCTTATAGTATACAGCCAGCCCCCATGTAGTATACAGCCAGCCCCCATGTAGTATACAGCCAGCCTCCATATAGTATACAGCCAGCCCCCATGTAGTATACAGCAAGCCCCATATAGTATACAGCAAGCCCCCATATAGTAGACAGCTAGCCTCCATGTAGTATACAGCCAGCCCCCTTGTAGTATACAGCCAGCCCCATATAGTATACAGCCAGCCCCCATGTAGTATACAGCCAGCCCATATAGTATACAGCCAGCCCCCATGTAGTATACAGCCTGCCCATATAGTATACAGCCAGCTCCCATGTAGAATACAGCCAGCCCCATATAGTATACAGCCAGCCCCCATGTAGTATACAGCCAGCCCATATGGTATACAGCCAGCCCCCATGTAGTATACAGCCAGCCCATATAGTATACAGCCAGCCCCATATAGTATACAGCAAGCCCCCATATAGTATACAGCTAGCCTCCATGTAGTATACAGCCAGCCCCCTTGTAGTATACAGCCATCCCCATATAGTATACAGCCAGCCCCCATGTAGTATACAGCCAGCCCATATAGTATACAGCCAGCCCCCATGTAGTATACAGCCAGCCCATATAGTATACAGCCAGCCCCATATAGTATACAGCAAGCCCCCACATAGTATACAGCCAGCCTCCATGTAGAATACAGCCAGCCCCCATGTAGTATACAGCCAGCCCCATATAGTATACAGCCAGCCCCCATGCAGTATACAGCCAGCCCCCATGTAGTATACAGCCAGCCCCTTATAGTATACAGCCAGCCCCCATGTAGTATACAGCCAGCCCATATAGTATACAGCCAGCCCCCATGTAGTATACAGCCAGCCTCCATATAGTATACAGCCAGCCCCCATGTAGTATACAGCCAGCCCATATAGTATACAGCCAGCCCCCATATAGTATACAGCCAGCTCCCATGTAGTATACAGCTAGCCTCCATGTAGTATACAGCCAGCCCCCATATAGTATACAGCCAGCCCCCATGTAGTATACAGCCAGCCCATATAGTATACAGCCAGCCCCCATGTAGTATACAGCCAGCCCATATAGTATACAGCCAGCCCCCATATAGTATACAGCCAGCTCCCATGTAGTATACAGCTAGCCTCCATGTAGTATACAGCCAGCCCCCATATAGTATACAGCCAGCCCCCATGTAGTATACAGCCAGCCCATATAGTATACAGCCAGCCCCCATGTAGTATACAGCCAGCCCATATAGTATACAGCCAGCCCCCATATAGTATACAGCCAGCTCCCATGTAGTATACAGCTAGCCTCCATGTAGTATACAGCCAGCCCCCATATAGTATACAGCCAGCCCCCATATAGTATACAGCCAGCTCCCATGTAGTATACAGCTAGCCTCCATGTAGTATACAGCCAGCCCCCATATAGTATACAGCCAGCCCCCATGTAGTATACAGCCAGCCCATATAGTATACAGCCAGCCCCCATGTAGTATACAGCCAGCCCATATAGTATACAGCAAGCCCCCATATAGTATACAGCCAGCTCCCATGTAGTATACAGCTAGCATCCATGTAGTATACAGCCAGCCCCCATGTAGTATACAGCCAGGCCCCTGCCACAAAAATAAAAAACTTAATACTCACCCGCCGGCACGGGTCCCGATCTTCAGCGCGAGGCTCCCGATCTTCGGTGCAGGTCCCGGGGGCTCCTCTTCTCTCTTTTTTCTTCTTTCACCGGCAGAGTCGCGTCCATGCGATCTGCCGGCGGGCGCACACTATAATGACGTAATTAGCGGCGACAACGCCGCATCATAGTGTGCGCCCACCGGCAGATCGCATGGATGCGACTCTGCCGGCGAGAGAAGAGACAAGAAAGAATAGAGAAGAGAGAAGAGGAGCCGCCGGGACCCGCGCCGAAGATCGGGAGCCTCGCGCTGAAGATCGGGACCCGCGCCAACGATCCGGACACCGGAGGGTGAGTATTACGTTTTATATTTTTTACTTGACTTGTGTATCAGCCGAGAAGAGTTTTTTCAGCACATTTTTTGTGCTGAAAAACTCTGCTTATACACGAGTATAAACGGTAATAAAGTATAAAAAAACAAAAACACACAAAAAATTCTAAAGTGATTAAAAAAATGTTACACACTCTTTTTTTAGATCACTAAATAGTAACTCTTCTCGCAAAAATAAGCTCCTAAATGGATTTGTCAGCCGAAAAGTAAAAAAGTTCTGCATATGAAGAGATGGTGATGCTAAAATGAATAAGATTTTCTCCAAATTAGTTTTCATTCAGTAAAATTGAATAAAATACACAAAACCCCCACATATTTTGTATCGCTGCGTCCGTGACAATCTGCATAATAAAACAGAATTGTTATTAGACACGCAAAGTGAACCCTGATAAAAATAGCACCAAAAAAGATAATTTTTAATTAATATCCTTTAAAAAATGCTCTAAAAAGTGATAAAAAATGTTACACACTCTAAAATAAGACCAGCAAAAAATAAGCCCTTAACCAGATTTGTCAGCCGAAAAATTAAAAAGTTATGCATATGAAAGTCAATAATGCTAAAATCAACAACATTTTCGCGAAATTACTTTTTATTCAGTAAAATGGGGAAAAAAATAAAAAAATCTATATAAATTCGCTATTTTCATAATCGTGGCAACCATAGAATAAAAATAATATACTATTTTTATGGTATGGTAAACGGCCAAAAAAACGCAATAAAATCTTCCTAAAAATTGATGATTTTCATTTCCTCCACCAACAAAGAGTTAATAAAATCTCACCAATTAGCTATAGATGCCCCAAAATTATGTACCAGAAGAGTGCATCTCATGTGGCAAAAAAAAAAAATCCCCTATAGATCCACAAAAATTATAGCCTTTACAATGTGACAATGCAGATCTGCTCTGGATGGCGCCTCCTTCCATTCTATGTCCGGCCATGCGCCCATACAGCAGGTTACCACCACATGTGGGGTATCAGTGTCATCAGGAGAAATTGGGTATCAAACTTTGTGGAGCCTTTTTTCCTTTAATCCATTGCAAATGTTTAATTTTCCATACAAAATGAGTGTAGTTGTCTCTGTTGCCTTGAGCAGAGTTTTCTTATAACTCCCTGGACTCCGAAGCTGCCGGCTCTGCTCCATTTTTCATAATTCTTGGACTGAATCCATGCCCTCCTCTTCCTCTACCTGCGTCCTTGGATGTTCTTGCCGTGGAAGAGTTGGTTTGCGATCTGAAGTCTATCTGGGAGCAGACTCGACTTTCCTTGTTTCCTGGGTCCTTTCGAGGTGCTGAGGCGCATCAATCCTGTGGCCCATAAGCTGAACCTTCCTCCCACCATGAGCATCCCGAACTCCTTCCATGTGTCTTCCTTCATCCAGTCATCCTGAACTGCTTCTCCCGGGAAATTCCTCCTTCTGCTCCTGAAGCTTACTCCACCGACATCTTCAAGGTAAAAGAGATTCTAGACAAGAAGATGGTGAGAGGTAAGTAGTTCTTCCTGGTTGCCTGGAAGGGGTTGGGCCTGAGGAGAAATCTTGGGAGCCCAAGGATAATATCTTGGACCGTGGTCTCCTGCAGAGATTCCTCCAGACCAAGAAGAGGGGGAAGGTGAAGGGGAGGTAATGTCACGAGGGCTCCCACGAACCCTTGATCCAGCGGCCCCACAGCGTCACTTACCTGTCTCCGTTCCTGTTCTGACGGTCGTGCATGCACTTCCTAGGGCGGGCACGCCAGCACCCGGAGATTTAAGCGGCCAGCACACCATTGATTGAACACCCCGCTGGATAATTGTACCCTATAGCCATTGAGGAAGCTTGTTCCTGATGCCCTGTGTTTCCTCTGCGATTTCCTGTTGTGACCCCCCGTTCTGTTATTGGCTCTGACTCTGAGTCCCCGACTCTGATCCTGTGCTGCCTGTCCTGCCCTTCCGCTACATCCCGACTCTGATCCTGTGCTGCCTGTCCTAACCTTCCGCTACGTCCCCGACTCTGATCCTGTGCTGCCTGTCTCAACCTCCTGCCTGTCTCCGACCACAATCTTGTTTTACGATTCTGTTCTATGCCTTGGCTGCCACTGTGAACAAAGTCACGCATGTGGAGCGACCTGGTGGTACCATGCTGCTGAAAACTCGCTTTGCGGCAGGCTCTGGTGAAAACCAGGTGCCACTGAGACTCCGCTCCGAGGTGTTGGCAGTGGTAAATACCTCAGGGTTGTCATAATTGCCAGGTTGTGCCCATTTTCTGCACAATAATGCAGCTGACTCCCACAATGCACTGAAGTTCACCTACAATATTCACTGCGTCGCACTAGCATGAATATTGCGTTCAATTGAGCTGCAATTCCAGAATCCGCCTTCTGATGGCATTGTAAGACCTTTAAGATTTAATGATGGCTTATTTTTAAACCAGAAGGGGGCAGCATCAGACCGAAACAATCATCTATAAAATTTACTCAAGGTTTTTTCTAACTTCTTAGTTTTTTCTTTCGTTCCTTAAAAGGCTACATAAGACGAAAGCTGATAATTGCAGATACTTGGACCATTCATACGACATACCATCTACCCGCAGCACAACGCTCTACAGACGCTATTGGCAATACTTGAAATACAGTTTAAATAGATTCATTCATAATGAATTTGGCTTGGGGGAAGTCTTCTGTCGACACTGCAATTTCTGAGGCGTTAAAAGCTTAAATATAATTACATTCGTGAAGAAATGACGATCAATTAAGCGCATGCTCCCTCCTGCCTAACACCGAGATATAATATCAGGTCTGTACAAGCCCTTGAAAACACCTTATTGGGGCATTTTGAGATAATGAAGGTTAAGAGGCATTCCTCCTATTGTGTTTCAGTCGAGAATTTGTAACAATCCTGGCAACCATGAAACAGCGACATTGTTGAGACTGAACATGGTCCTGGAAGGGTATAAAACTTTAGTAAACCTAATTTTGTGACGCCCCCTGTATGTTGCAGGTAGCACAATGATGTCATTTTGCCACCTTGGTCATTCATCGGGGACCTACATATGGGGGCACTGCATGTATTTTATTTGGAGGGGATGCATGTATATATCAACTTGAGGTTCTGGGTGTATATATCATCCAGAGGCACTGTATGTACATATCATTTGGCAGTTTTTCATGTATTCATCATTCAAAGATGCTTTGAATGATGTAAATATCATTTGGAAGTACCTAACTTGATTTTGGAACTTTATTTATGTTATGGCGTTGGTTCTGGTGCTGAACAAAGGTACTTAGGTCAATTCTGGCATTAGCCAACTAACCCCACAAAGAGCCACAAGCTATAATATAAGTGTCATCTTCATCTACTTATTTCAACCGTGCACACACACACACATTCTTTCCTTACATAGGACTGCTGACTCTCCTGCCATTGATAACAGACAGTTTCTGCGTACCATATTTTTCGGTCTATAAGGCGCACCCAATTATATCAATAAATGCCTGCTAAAACGTCTAGGTTCATATATAAGGCGCACCTGATTATGAATGACCAGCAGGTGGCAGACCGGTGCACAGTTCAAGGCAGCTGTTGTCTGTAAGTACGGTTCATATATAAGGCGCACTAGAGTAAAGGGCGCATCTTTGATTTCTGAGAAAATCAAAGGATTTTTTGTGTGCCTTATTGTCCGAAAAATACGGTAAATTATGATACAGGATTGTCTGCTTTACATGGAGGGAGGGATAAATGAATAAAGGGAATTAAGTCAAAGATTTAAAAAGCAGTCCCATGTAAGGAAAGAATGTGTGTGCTTAGTCATTTCTTGTTATGCCACTTCCTCCAATAGTTGGATATTTAAGACTATCCAATACTTCACCTCACAGTTAAAAACAGAATTATATAGGATTTTTGGTTTTTTTTTTCTTCATTCTATGGCAGCCATAGCACCACTCCCTTTAAAAAATGATGTGAATTAAAATATTAGCCACTATTTTTCTGATTGCTGCAGTTCCCAAAGGTCAGACTTACGGTAAGGTTATATTTATCTCCTATCAGATAAGTGTTTGTATTGGGAAAAACCCTTTGGGTGACAATGCTATAGGGGGAATGACGATAAAGGAGTTTGTAAAAACTAATGAAGGTGATTTATTCTTACTTTTATTCAGAACATAGCCTAATAGCAACACAAGCACCTGCAGACAGTAATATCCACTGTACACCAGTACTTGGCACTCATATTTATCTCATGATAGAAGTACACTCTGGCTTATGTTTGGCATAGATAACATGTGACGATCTGTGTTTTTAAGTTTTTTTTATTAAAGGGAACTTACCCTGCTGAACATGCTGCTTTATCTGCCATCAACATATTATACAGCAAAAGTAACATAACAGATTAATATAGATGGCAAACTAAATCTGTATAACTTGTGATATTGGGGAACCAAAATAATGAATATTCTTAGGGTCTATAAAGACAATTTACCTTCTTGAGGACATTTCATTTGGAAACATTCTGCATTATGTGCATAGTATGTAAGTATGTATCTAATTGATGCAAATTAAGAGTGAAACAAACTGACACATACTTCTTGAAATTTGCAAAACATTGTAATTTTGGACTAATTTGTGGGTATTTCTGAGCAGGCCAGGGGTAATGCTCAAAGGGCTATCCTGTGGATAGGGGATAACTTTCAAAGTTGGTACATCCCCTTGAAAATTTCCAGATTTAGATGCAGAGCCAGACATCTGTGTAAGTGGTAACCCTACTCTTCCTGATGCCAGATGCCATGTAACACATGTTACATTTTACATTGTTTGATCCTTTTGTCTTTGTGAGGTGAATTACCCGCACAAGTGTCTGGCAGTGACTTATTCTCCTCTCCCTATTGAATACATATGTGTACAAAGCTAAGCCGAGTGTGCATGTGTACTAGTCAGTCAGCAGAAATAGCTGTTAACCAGACACAATTACAGTTAATCCCTAAAGTGTATCCCTTCATAGTATATTCTCACTTTTGTATACCCAAAGTTGGAAGCCCACACCCATGACTATGACTTTTGGATAGGGACACTCTCATCTATCATTTCCGTTTTACAGTTCCATCCAAAACAAGATGAAATATGTGCCAAAACAATGCTGCCATCCCTGATACATCCAAAAGAGTTGGCAACATAGCCAGGGTCTTAATATAGAACTCCGTTTTCTTAGGACAGAGGATTTTTCCTTGGCACTCTTATCTCCACCTTGGCAGGTTCATTAGAAGGGAGAGCGCTGATGTGCAGAGAAGCAATCTGGAAGGAGACGTACATTTCTGTGACTGTACAGCAGTGTTCCCTACGCTGTACTGATGAGACCCAATCAGTGCTGTCTACAGTTCCTTCTGTAATAGATATACTGGTTTGGTTTTAACCCCGCATCATGTCATAAGGCCTCTTGTAGGTCATGCTTGATGTCTAGGGAGCTGCCTTACAAGGTAGCTAAAAGAGGCATGATTTTCCTTATCCCATCTTGGAAAACTTTGCATATTTTTCCAGCAGAGTGTCAGATTAACATGTCTGGCCCTACAAATAAAGGTGTTTTTTATGTTTTGTAGAAGGGACCCCGGATGATAAGATGATAACAGGGTGCCTCATTGCTGCAACCTGTAATCTATGATTTAAAGATGCAAAGAGATGCCGAGAGTCTTCAATGATGACACATGGCTTTGTCGGGATTGTGCTGGGTATCCTACAGAGCATTTCTCCATTCCCACCGAAAACTGAGACATTAGTTATGCTTCTGCTATTTTTATAGTGCACCTACAAAAAGAAGGGCTTTAGATAAAATCTCACCTTGGAGTGCAAAATGGACCTCAGATACTGGAAATGTAGGTGCCGGGGAATGATTAGTGATTTGTTTTAACTAGGGCCAGTTCCCATCTGCGTTTTGGCTTTTGTATTGCAGTTTCCATATTTTTAAAAATAAGGAAACCAGATGTCTGGAAAGACACATGTCCGGGAGCCATAGGCATCTATGGAGAACGATATCCAGCCACAAATTCTGTGACCGGATATAAGTCACACAAACATATAATTTCTCCAGTTCGGTATTTCCATGCCATATGAATCAGTATATAAGGCAGGATTCACACAAATGAGCGCTGCTCTACCCTCCCCTCTACATAGAAAACAGTGTTGCACAGCCATTCTTATAGCCACAGATAGAGCCTGCTGGCAATGGCACGTTATGGTGAGCACCTTAGTGTGGCCGGACGCCATAGTCGCCTACAGGGACATATTTAAACCCTACTGCCGGATTTAGTCCCCATAACTGCCATGTGAATGCGGACTTGTACGGTGGGCTGGCGGATGGATGGCTGACTATTAGCTGGCTGACAGAATGGGGCTCAACCCTCCCCTCTACAGAGCATAGTTTGGCAAAATATAAGACATGTCCTATATTTTTCCATGCATGGTCACAGTGTGCTCACCGCAACGTGACCGGAAGCCATAGGCGTCAATGGGGACCGATATCCCATATCGGTCCCCCACACGTTTGTGTGAATGAGGCTGTAGAGAGACATTTATCAGTGTTTCTATGTCTGTTTTCTGACATAGAAGGGCTCAAATAATCACAAATGCTTGTGCAATGCAAGAAATTGCAATTATTATAGCGACTACGCCACCTCCACACCATATACACACCACACACACCACTCCATATGGGCATGGAGGGGGGAAAACTCTAAACTACACCAGGTCAGACCAGGGATAGTTTTGTCAGCCATCGCAACGCACTGGCAGATACATGAGGTCTAAGGGTGATGGCACACGTTTTGAACGCCTTTTTGGTCCGTTTTTAAGCAGTCTGTTAAAAAACGCATGCATTTTTGATCAGTTTGAATTAAGATAATTGGTCAAACCTGTCAAAAACAGATGCGGTTTCAGAAAATGCATGCAGTTTTTAACGTACTGCTTAAAAACGGGCCAAAAACGCGTTCAAAACGCCACGTGTGCCATCACCCTAAGCCTTGTATTGTATCATGTATCATGATGATACGGCTTTGTCATACACCAACGCACTCTATAGCACAGCTATCACTTAGTTTTACAGGCTCTGGGCCTATATCTGAATAAGTTTTAATAAATATAAGGGCTAATATTGAGGCTTCCATTTTGTGTTCAGGCTTTGGACGTGTGACACAGTAAATGTGGTCTGTTTTACACTGAGGTAAAATGTGACACTAAAAAGGATTTATTTCTGTCATAACTTTATTTTTATATTATTTTGTATTTCTGAGCTCAATTCTTTCTGCATTTCTCTCACGAAACCCCTGAATTTATTTCCCCTGCAATCCTCCCCATTGTAATTCTCGCAGCTGTCAGCTCCAGGCACATCAAGCGCCTGTATCTGAGCCCAAAACACAAGCTTCGGCGATTCAATTGATCTATCCTCCAATCACAGCACAACGTCAATCTCGGCGCCAATCAAATGCAGCGCCTGCTGTAACCGGCCAATAGATTTCCTGCAGCCTGTGAGAACCTTCCAATCACTGCGCGTCTTCCACCAGGTCGCGTCACTGCTGCTATGAATTCCGCGTGTCGGTATTCTGGAAGGCGAAGAGTTGGCGGCATCTACGTAGATTGCGTAAGTTGTGTAGTCGTCTATGGTGACAGTGTTTGGAGCCGTGGCGCTTCTTACGTACATTGCGTAAAGGGACTGTGGGGGTCTATGGTGAGCGAGCGTCTGGGGCAGAAAGCAGAGAAGAGCTGAGGACCGTGCAGGTAAGTGGCTGCAGCCCACACATGGAGCAGGTATTGGGACATACCCCAGGGGGCAGTGCATAGGGGGCATCACATAGGCGAGCTCCTGCAGTGCCAGGATCTGACCAAGATGGACGTGGCACTGCCTGGCTTGTTGTGGTTACTGATGGCTACCTAGTAACCCCTTCATTGCTGCATGTGTACTGACAGGGACTGTATACAAAAACTAGCACAAAGGGTGACTGTTGTTGCCCATAGCAACTAATCAGCTAATTTAAAGGGGGGTTCCATCCCTTGATCATGGCATTACATGATTGTCTGTTCATTCTGGTAACATGTCAGCAACAAGAACAACCAGGGTCTTATACGGGGGTTATAGTCGCAACAGATGCGCCGCTGCAGAGAAATAGTCACCCTTAAAGGGGTTGTACACTAGAAGAAAAATATAGGTGCTTTCTCCTAATAACAATGTCACATCTCTCCCAATGTTGTATCTGCGCTCGTGCAGCTTTTCGCCAGATCACATCAGTGAAACTCAGTTGCAGTACCAGACACGACCTATGCACAGGGGTGGCGCTGTTTCTGGATGAGTGAGCTATGTTTTTAAAAATTTCCTTTAAAGGTCTATAGGGTAGAGGGGTCTTACGTGCAAGATCCCTGAGTATCTCAAGACAATTGAGTAGTAAAACGCATAGATAACACCTTCTGCATTTCTATAGGACTGTTGTATTTAAAGGGGTTGTACCTCACTTATCCTATTCACAGGGAATAACTAGCTGAGGGTCTGACTGCTGGGATCCCCACTGATCACAGGACCACCCAGCAAACAGGAGCATATTTTCTTATAACTCTGTATGTGTTCCTCTGTAATTCCTCCTAGAAACATTTGAATACTTTGACAACTGGTTGTTACCTCCTTGTCAAAGATGTATCTGACACGAGCAGCACTGATTTGAAAGTATCAGATTGTTCAGGGACCCTCCCTCAACTGGTAACACCCACTTGACAATGTATTCATACATTGTTAGGAGGAATAACAGAGGAATTGCATGACACAGAGGGCTAGATTTGTTATTTTATGAATGATGTGGGTATTTACTAACACAAACATGTCAGGGGAGGTGAGATGTACTCATTATAAAGCATACATTATATATATATATATATTAACAAATATTGTGATTCCAACAAAATCTGTAGAAAGAATCTATAGTACTAATACTAGCCATGATTGAAGTATACAAGTGAATGATTGTGATATAACGCACACATTTATCACTCAATGACTAGCTACTACTTATTTACCAGTGGTCTGTCATTTTTGGATTGTCTGGTGTTTACTCCTTAATTTTAAGAACATGAATAAAAGGAAATTTGGATTTTTCTCCACGTAGGGTGGACATTCACATTAGAATATCATACTTGCATAGGCCAAGTGTTCATGTTTGTGCACCAGTAATCAAGGAATGAGCCGCTGCCATGGTTTATCTCCTCCCTGATCAGGCATATTTCAATTTTAATATGCCTGATCCTTCTATAATATCTTGCATTAGGGACAGTTTTGAGACATCATCAGTTCCACCTTAATGGTCCAGGTGGACCCTGAATCATCCATAGCTATTAATATTCCTCGCTATCTCTGCCCATTAGGTGGGTGGGTTGGGGGTTCATATTTCAGGACTTTTTTATGACCTATGTAGTAACATGACTGACTGATGTATGAGCTACCGTAACTAGTGTTCGCTAAGTGAATGGGATCCAACAGAACGGACGTCATGTCTTCAACGTGGCACCATGTCAGCGGGTGAAAGTCAGAGTCACACTACGTAGGCGGCGCGTACTGACGCACTGTCGCTGACAATTTTCCTGACTCATTTGTCATTCACTATGAGTTTCACTAAAAATAAGTGAAGTATTCATATCATTTTAACAAGCGTTCAGTCATTTAATGGGATTTTCCAACTGAGGACATTTTAAGGGACTCGCCCCCAGTAAACTACGAGCCCCCTTATGGGAATGAAATTACCTTTCCATAATTCCCTCTTTTATGTGAAATCTCAGCATTTACCTATAACACCTCATTTGTGTGAAAATGAGCAGAGAAGAGTCATATTTGCCAGAAATGAGTCAAGTTTAGTGGCTGCAGGGCGGGGAAGGGAGTTAATTAAGAAGCCCCTAACTTGAGTTCTCCAGTACCTGGAAATATGCTGCTGGTGTCATATTAAAGATAAGAACCTTATCTTTCATATTGTACCAGGTTTGTGATTTTGTGATATAAAGAAGTAAAGATACCGGCAGTTAAATAGAAGGCTTTCATTGGATTTTCATGTGCAGCTTACATTTCCAAATATGTCATTAGCTATCTCTGGTTCATTAGAACAGAACCACAAGCCTGATGTGATCTGAAATATGAGAATCTTCTCTTTCATGTGACACTTAAAGCATATTTGTAGATTCTATAGAACTGAAGATAGGACCAGCTAAGGTGACCTTCCCCCAGCAGCCTCTAAACTTGACTCATTTCGGGCAAATATGACTCTACTATATTAATTTTCACATGACATTGGAGGAAATTTTTTTTATGGGTAAACGGGCAAATTTTATATAAAATAGGAAATTCATACCCTACCTTAGGTGGCTGGTAAAATCTGCTGAAAGGTTCCCAATAACACAGAATGTCTAATCTCTGCGACCCCCCCCCCCCCCCAGTTACTAGATTGGTGGTCCTTAGCTCGTCTTCTCTAGTAAGGAGGAATATTTATGACCCCTTTTATCGGACAGCGGGTTGTGGGGGCAGTGATATAAATCCTATAGTGCCCACCCTAGCTCTATGATGCCTTTGCCAGCCTTGGCTGCAGTCCACTAAGGCGATGGTTATGATGTTTACACAGAAAATAGACCACAGGCCGCTCCGAGGTCTGTCCTTGACAAGGGAGATAAATTGTAGATGAGTTACGAGGGAAGTCGGGCAGGCGTCTACTCACTCCCTATAATTCTTCAGAAACTTTGATGTTTTATAAGGCTCGCCAAAAATATAAATGCTTATCCCAAGCCATTATCATGCGAGCGGTTTATTACAAGTCCTAACAAAACATAAAATTGTCAGGGCATCTGTCTGACCACATGTAAGGATAGCTCAGACTGGTGGTCTGTGACCTCGAACCCTACCCCCAGCCCCCAGTCACGAGATCTATGGTGGTCTGATACTAGGCACTCCCACTTTTCAGCTTCAAAGGCCTGCAATATCACCTCAAATAGGCTGCAATACCAAACACCACCACTATACAATGCTTGGCGCTGTGCTTGGTAAGGAGTTGAAGTCTATGAAGTCTAGAGCCTAAATCCTGCGGGATGATGCTGTGTGTCGTCAATATGGAAATGGGATTCTTAATTATGGATTAAAAGTATGAATAGGATTCGGATACTGTGATTCTCGTGGGATAAGCGGCATCAGTGAGGTCATTTAGTTTTGCAATGGTGACAATGGGGGGGCGATATCTATCCTTTATGTTCAGGATTTCAAGGACAACAGTAAACAATTGGCTCTTACAATTCCCCGGAATGAGTTGTTGTGACTTTAAGATGTGTGAGCTCTTGCTGGGTCACATTTTGCTGGATTAGTACAAGGTCTGTGGAGAGGTAATTGGAAGTCATATAGTTTTTCCCACCAAGGATTTAGACCTAAACAAAAATAGCCCCTCTGTAATTCAGCGGAGCTGCACTTAATCCCAGCCGACCTCTCTCCCTGCTTCCCGATCCGTCCACGGGAAAAATTCTCCAATGTTATCCGGCAAGTTTATGCAACCTCCGTTGGAATCTCGTCATGTGATTATTTTACCTTTTGTAAATGTTGCGTAATCTTCTTCCTAAAAAGTTCCTCAGAAGAAAGTGGAGGAAGTCCCTGCACCTGCCGCTCGCCCTCCTGAGTCTCCTCCGGGGCACAGTAATCGGAGTCGCCAGCGTAATTTTGGAAGCTATATCCAATCCTATGATAAAGTAATTTGCATATTAATATTCTATATGGAATCTCTTGTAACTTCCATGAATTTCCTGGTGACTCAAGAACCAGAAAGACGGAAAGAAACCAGTGACTGATCTCTGGGTTGAGCCATCCGGTAATGCACGTCCCGGGGACTCTGGGTGTGCTGGGACCAGTAGTGTCACTCCACTGGTTCTGGTTGAACTTCCTTATACTGAGTCAAAGTATGTAAATACATAATTAAAGGGATATACGTTTCTTCTAACATACATTGTGAGACTGGGCCTGCACACATTGCACTTTAAAACGCAATTGGGGAGGGGTTACTGCAGAGCGCGGATGCATTTAGACCTAAACATTTGTGTTTGGGAATGAGCAACACCATGTACACATATTACGCAGCGCTGCACAAAGCATGTCAATTAAGTCCCTGTCCCCAATGGGGCTCACAATCTAATCATCCTACCAGTATGTTTTGGAGTGTGAGAGGAAACCGGAGGAAACCCATGCAAACATAGAGAGAACAGACAAATTCATTGCAGATTTTGACCGTAGGACCTGAACCCAGGACCCCAGCGCTGCAAGGCTGTAATGCTAACCACTGAGCCACCGTGCTGTTTTGCCAATTCATGTGTTTGAATTGCGCTTCAAAACATTGTTCAAGTGCAACATGTGAACACGGCCTTAGTTAATGGACTGGGACTGATTGGGGCAGATTAAGTTGAATTGTGAATATTAAAAGTCACATATACTGTCAGGGGAAACAGTGATGTACTGTCAATCCAGGGCGACTATGAGAAGAATGGGGAATATTAAGCTCCATAAGTTACTATTTTGAGTAAAACGCTGTATAAAACCACAAGCAAAGTGATGGATGATTAAACATTTTAGTGGTGTTGTCCTTTAAGATCTGTTCCTAGACACTGCTGAATGTGGGGCACAAGGTCCTAGGAACACAAGTAAATGTCCCCCCTGTCTCTTCTTTGTTACATGGACGGATATAAGAGCCGGACAGAACAAAGCAGAACACTTTGTACGTTTCATCCTCTCCTGACGTCGGCCTCTTAGCACCTGAATGCTCGAGCACCATGTCCCTGTACCAGGATGAATATTACCTTTGTATCAGTCTGACCTAGAAGGACGGGCTCTGCTCTGTACGGAGGTAACGCCGCGGCCTTGGCTGATAACATCCGGATACTTTTGTTATATTGGGTAGAGTTCAACTAGTCAATATACTGAGCCAAATTGGAATGCAAATGTGATAGATACTAACCAAGATTTGCATCAAATTGTCTCTGGAGCTGTTGTTCTTTCCTCTGCCCTAGGGGGGAGCCCTAGAGCCAACTTCCTTTCCATTTGCATCTCAAGTACAAGGTTCTTCTTTGCTGTGGTTAAAGGGGTTGTCCAGAGGTTGAAAAACAAGGTCAGCGCTGACCATGGATTGTGCCGCTCGGCTTGATAGAAATGAATGGAGCTCCTTTGCAATACCACATGCCACCCACGGTCAGGTGTGGCGCTGTTTTTGGAAAAAAGCAGCCATGTTTTTGAACCTCCTTATAACCCCATTAAGTAGATGGAAGAGGTGAGTTCTTTTTGAAAAAAAAAAAGGAAATTTAATAAGCGTTTTTGAGACGCAATTATTCCTCAATTTATCATAATAATAACAATAACTTTCCTGGATTTAATCTATGATTCCCTATGAGATCAGTGGTGGGTCAGACAGATGGCACCGTCACTGATCAGTAGGTATCCTTCTCTCCCATGTCAGTTCTTTTGGGCTGAAAATTTTTGCATAAACTTTTTATTTATGTGGCCCACGTGACATTTTTAGAAACATGGACTGGCCTTGGCATCCTCAAAAATGTATTATCATTGATGGCAGAAACTGGTGGTGGTTATAACTAAGATCCAGTATCCCACTATACCCTTCAAATATTAGATGTGATGGGGGGCAATGTGTGAGTACACTCTCTCTATTGAAGTCTATGAGTGATATACCATTGGCAAAAGAGTCAAGGGATCAAGGAGGTGACAGCTGTGATTTCCTCACCAATCGGACATCTACTGCATTCCCTATAATACATTTACGCTGTCACGCTAAACTCAGACATTGCTGCTGGTGGAGGCCTGCCTTAATATTAAATTGGTGGGGGCCCCGGGGTGCGCACCCTGGGAGTCCATCTGGTAATCCAGCCTTTTTTACATTTATAGGTAAAATTCCCCTTTATTTCTGAAACACTGAGTCAGCAATCCTCTAACATCAGTGCTGCTGTGGGAGTCCACATTTAATACATTATAACCTATCGTTTATTAACTCTTAATATATGCATTTTATCTGTTTGCTGGGATTATTCAGCGCAGCGTCAGTCTGTGTTACTGTATAAACACGGCTGCTTGTCTTGTCATCACATATGTCGGCACACATGACTCCTCTGTCACTTTCTATGATGATATGAATATGGTTGTGTGTGTGGGCAGCCATAGCGTGATGTGTGTCCCTATATACCGTAGTGTAGTACAATGAACGTATCACACAGAATTCTTTTTGAATCCCCCTTTTGCATTATAGTTGCACTGTGATTGTTTCCTAACTCTGACTGTGACTTAAATGTAGCTACAACGTCTATAGAGTGATTGAGGTGGTCTAAGACACGCCCCTTGCCTCCTGATTGGTTCAGATTTTTTTTTTTCTCCCTTCTGATTGGCTGATGTCCATAAACACTTGTTTATAGGACACTCGCCAGGTCATCAGGACATGGAGGACTGAGATAGCAAATAAAAGAATATTATAATTATTGTAATATAAATTATTAAACCACTATTGGGAAAGAAGATTATTAAGTAATGGATGTGCATATACAAAACAGAATTGGAATGGGGGGGCTAACTTAAACTAGATTTATCCCGCACCTTAGACCGGCCTACCCTGAAAATGGAGTAATAAGACTTTGATCAGTGGCGGCCGTCATGATTGACTTTCTATTGAATTTATCCATAGTGTTTGTGTACATTGTGTAGATTGTAAGCTCCAAGGACTGATATCAGTGTTTGCATCTTCATTGACTAGCTATAGCAATTTGAATTAAGTCACTTTGCCCAGGGTTAGGTAAATGGTGTGGGGGAGGGTTAGTAGGGTGCAATGTTATTATCATTATAATAAAACTAGCTTTAATCTGATAATCCAACACAGATCTGTTGAGATTACGGGGGAATGGAATATGCTTATTAAGATTGCTCTGAATAGCGGATCATTGGGGGTGTCAGGTATCGGATCGCCACTTGTGGACAGGTTTCATATCAATAACCTGAAAATCCATCGTATAATGTGTTTTATATACGTGCGTATTACTCTCCAATGATCCAGAACGATTAGCTATATCTGTATACAGGACGTACAAGATAAGTTCTGTAGGTTTATTCTTAAATTGAATTTGTATGTAAGTCGGAACTGTATATTTTATAATTCTAACCCCAGCCAAAATTTTTTTTGGTCTCTATGACTATTGGATTTTATAAATGTTGGGTTGTCATCAGAACCAGGATTAACAATAAAGCTTCATTACAGACGCCTTTGATAACTGTTAAAGCTGTTTATTGTAGCCTGGGACTAAAGTACAGTAAATTAACATCCAGAGGTCTGTTTGTAACCAGGGGTCGTCTGTAAGTCGGGTGTTCTTAAGTAGGGGACCGCCTGTACTTTGAGCCAAGATTTTTTAGTACTTGATCATGGGGCCATTTTGAGCACAAACCGAATAGATCATGACATATAAGTATAGTAAATAATTCTGCAAACAATTGGAAGAAAAAAAATAGATACTTTATAATTATTTATTTTAATTTATGTGGGTTACTTTCTATGAAGTCTCCCTGTGTATTAACCTTATGGAGGATGCTCTTTGACCCTTAGGTGTATGGGGGCCTAGAGGTATGTCTGGCGTATGGATTGGGTACATGCGCCATTCACAGTGTGAGATCCTATGTGACTGTACATAGGGCAGCGATGATTTTGGTCCATGAGCCTCGTCTCCGCTGCCTGCAGATTGTTTTCCTATCTCCGTCTCTTTCTCACACAGTGATGTGTTTGTTTTGTTGCAGCGCCGCCGCCGATGATGATGAGGGTGATGATGTGCCTATAAGAAGAAGGGTGCTGGATAGAGCCGGAGAAGCCGCCCACCTCCCCCTCCACCTCCCATTGAGCCGGTAGAGGAGGAGTCTTTAGCAGCCCATTGCTGAGTTCAGATTCCTGCTGATCACTGGCTAAACCTCCACAGCCTCGGGAGGAACAAGCTGAGAGCTCTCCCCTCTCTCCGAGATTACACGTCCCATTGGAGATAAGTAAAGTAACGCGCACACACATTGCACCTTCTGCCTGCGGAGACCACCAGAAGAAACCTTGTCCCCCTCCAAGTGCAGGAGGGCGCAGAAATTCAAAGGGACCCCCATCTCTGCTGGTTTGGAGTTTGCGGGTCCAGTCCTACTACCCCTGGAGATGCTCCAAAGATCATTCTTCTTATCAATCAGTTCTTGGGGCATCCATTCCCAAAGAAGGGCCGGACACCCCAACCACAGATACATAGAAGTTGACGGGCGATAAAGGACTTTGCTGTTTTCTTTGAAACAAGGGAAAAAAATTCCTTCCTACCCCCCCTCCTCCTTCCCAAATCTTCAAGTTCCATCTGCTTTCTCTTAACCTCACGCTTTGAGAAGCCTTCTCGCCTCTGTGGGTCACTCATGGCGTTCTTGACCAAGAAGAAGAAATTTAAGTTCCAGACCATCTTTACCCTGGAGGAGTTGACAGCCGTCCCTTTCGTGAATGGGGTCCTCTTCTGTAAAGTCCGGCTGCTGGACGGAGGGGACTTTGTTAGCTTGTCGAGCAGGTAAGGACATGGAAAGTGACCGGTCAGGGATCCTCACTTGAGCCAGAAACCAGGGGTCTGAATAGATGATCTGTTTACTCCCAGCGTGACCTGAATGGTCTTGTTTGTGCCTTTTGTTAGGTATATAATTAGCATTTTTATGGGGCTGCCTTTATTTGCAATTGAAAATAAGATGGGTCTTTAATTGTTGTGGTGCAAGTACAGGTAACAATGCCACTTTAATGGACCTTAGAGTTCCTGACGGCACTTTTATGGTGGTAATGTGTGTTTATTACTTGAGGTGCAAAGGGCAGGAATATGTCAGCTGCCACACAAGGGGTAAAGTGTGTATATACAGCATTGCAAGGGGTAAGGATGTATAAGGGGATTTCTTATTGATATAAGTGGCTATGTAAAAAGGTGTGGTTATATGAGCTGCCACCCATATAGGTATATGAGCTGCCACCCATATAGGTATATGAGCTGCCACCCATATAGGTATATGAGCTGCCACCCATATAGGTATATGAGCTGCCACCCATATAGGTATATGAGCTGCCACCCATATAGGTATATGAGCTGCCACCCATATAGGTATATGAGCTGCCACCCATATAGGTATATGAGCTGCCACCCATATAGGTATATGAGCTGCCACCCATATAGGTATATGAGCTGCCACCCATATAGGTATATGAGCTGCCACCCATATAGGTATATGAGCTGCCACCCATATAGGTATATGAGCTGCCACCCATATAGGTATATGAGCTGCCACCCATATAGGTATATGAGCTGCCACCCATATAGGTATATGAGCTGCCACCCATATAGGTATATGAGCTGCCACCCATATAGGTATATGAGCTGCCACCCATATAGGTATATGAGCTGCCACCCATATAGGTATATGAGCTGCCACCCATATAGGTATATGAGCTGCCACCCATATAGGTATATGAGCTGCCACCCATATAGGTATATGAGCTGCCACCCATATAGGTATATGAGCTGCCACCCATATAGGTATATGAGCTGCCACCCATATAGGTATATGAGCTGCCACCCATATAGGTATATGAGCTGCCACCCATGTGGGTGGGGGTCAGCTGTCAGACAAGGGGGCAAAACTTACAGAGTTGTTCCACAAATTTATATAAGGTGCTATACAAGGGGTTAAGTGTAAACAAGGTGTATAACATAGTATTAAAATACATGAGCGGGTATAAGGACATAAAATTTACCTTGTAATGTATAAGTTGCCATCCAAGCGAGTAAGAGTATATAGCCTGGCACATAAGGGGGGGTGCAGGTATAGGTTACAAACAGGAGGGTAAGGGCAAATATGAGCTGATACATAAATAGGTAATTGAGCTGTCACATAAGGGGGTAAGGGTATAACATGCCATCCAATGTGGGGGTAAGGGTATTTTGTGTTGGCAGTACTTATCAAGTTATAACTCGGAAACCCATACAACACTGTACAAATGAATTCTCAAGGTGTAGCAGAGCTGAATTTGTCCTTTGTTGCAGTAGGTTATTGTAATTGCTATTGTAAACACCTCGTTTACACTTAACCCCTTGTACAGCAAGACTTTGATATATAACTGTATTATAATCAGGGCCAAACCTAAATCTGCTAATATGTGTCTATTCTAACCCACATCAAATGGTTAGTGGTCTATCACACCCAAATGGTGATTTATAGATGCGATATTAATGGTCCTTTCCATTCTCAAGTTGCTCAACTTCCAATTGTCTTTGTTTATGGGTTAAAATCATTCAAAGACCAACTTTCCCAAGCTGCTGAATGGCAAGTATACCCAGTCATGTAGCAGCATCGGAGTGCAGGATGCTGTGCTGTATAACTAGGCAGATTTGTTATTCAGAGGCCTGGGAAATTTGGGGTGATAACCCCCGAGGGAGCGGCAATGACAGTCCTTTTGTCACTTTCCGAAAAGGAAGAAACAGATGTAACTGAGAGACGGCTGAATAGCAACTTGACAGAAGAAGACGACTCTGGACTTGTGTATGAGGGGCGTTCTGATTTCTCCCAGGAGGAGATGCCCCTTCTATTGCGAAAAATGGAAATTACTGATCTTACTTGTTATTCCTATGACTTAATAATTTCCTTATCCTGTAATAAAGCCCTACATAATATTTTGGGATGCAGCTTTCCATGCAGGCATGCGTAGGTTTTCCATGACGCGACACTTTGCAGGTTGGAGCGGCACACGTGTGCACAGGGTAGAGCGGTGTCTGTGTTTGTACAGGTGAGGCTGGTACCTGCTGGTCCCAACCTGCCCTTTACAGTTGTTACCTAATCCCCGTACAGGGCTCTGATTAGACCGCACTAAGTGATTCACCTCTGCAGTGTTTACCTACAGCTCTCAAGGCAGGGCATCCTGAGACTTGTAGTGCTCTCCAGGAAGGTTTCTAGTAATAGGATTCTCTGGTAAAGTTGGCAAGCACAAACCTCAGCACCACGTTTACGCTTTGGGTTTAGTAACGCAATTCAAGCACTGCAGGTAGGGGCTATTCCCAATTCCAGATACACCTTGCTATCAGGAAGGGGCAACACGTGTTGTGCCGGAAAACAATGCAAAAGACTTATTGCCTCTTCCCGATTGCAAGCGTTTTATGTCTAAATGTATCTGCATTCGGAAAAAGCTCCAGTCCACTGGGCTTGATTTGCGTTTCTAAATGCAATTCAAGCGCAATGTGTGAGCACGCTCGGGGTACACAACTTGTAAATAATTATATCCTGAAAAACTCAATTACACAAAGGATTCTCTATCCAAAACCGCACCATTTACAGTTTTCTGCAGAATGGTTAAAGTTTTACAATGGATGCACAGACCTAAGATTTGGATGCTTTTTGAGATGCGTTTCTGTCTCATGTGACTGCAACACGTTTCAAAACGCATAGTGTGAATGCGGCGTTAAAGATCAGGATTTTATTATATGCCCCTAATTATGTTAAATCTGTGATGCAAATTATATTTCATTTTGCTGCAAAGGGAGGCCTTTGGGACCCCTTAGGCAATGGGACCCAGGTGTGATGCAGCCCCTGCCCCCCTTGGCTCTGCTCTCCCACTATACTGCTTCCCTGATCACCAGCTTTTGTTTCTCAGATGTCCGAGAAGATTAACACGTAATTGTCAGTTCATTTACAAAGTATCTTCTCTGTAGCCTCTCATACACATTCGGATCACAGGACCGTGTCTTATGGCCCGGCACACTGTCCGATGACTTAGTCTTGAGCTTTACTCTGGAATCCGCAAATTCGTAGGTCGCTGCACGGAGCACATGACCCGCGGTGTGACTCTTATACATGTTGTGCTTCTTAAATGATTGATAGACCTGTCACTTTACGTTCCCGAGAATTCTCTATCCGCCTAAACGCCGGCTCCGCTGCTGCCTCGAAACTATCAGATTTAGCCATTTCTGACTATTTATAATTTATCAGGCCCCGGAATTGCTTTTAGTTGTTCATGCTCCATTTAGTTCTTTATAGCGACTTGTCTGTGGTCATGTGTGAGTTAATTGTTTAGTTATCCTTTGAGCCCTATTCACACCTGCAGGGTGGAGCGACAGGCGGATGTGAGGTTGAATCGCAGCCGTTGCATTACAAACATCAGGTTATTTCTTCACGTAGAAAACTGATAACCATAGGGACAGATCCAAGATAAGTCAAGCACATGGTGACGTCAGGGCCTGGGAAAGCTGAGCGCAGTGAGATGGGATATCAGGAAAATTTCCTGGGAATTGCCACATAGACAAATGTCACTGCTGGTCATTCAGCATTCTGTTTTCTAGCTATTGCTACACATAGATGTAGCAGTGCCGAGTGTGTACTACTTGCGTTGCATAAATAAATTGATTCAATGACAAATTCAACTCTGCTACATCTGAGTGGAAAGGGATGCATAGATGTCTCCTCTCTGGATCCGTTCCAGGATGATGGTGCTATTATTCCATCCTTGGACGGTAGGACTACCACTCCTGTTCACGCCTTTGCCTCTTTGCCCTTTTGATGTGTCATTACATTTTGTTTTTCTCCATATTATCACTCGCTGAGTTGGAAGGAATTTGACATCTGGCCGCCTGGAGTGGCGTCTACTGCCAGCGCTGGAAGGAGATCGTGCCCTTAGGTCTATGAGGGCATACAGCTGCATGGGGCCCCCCTTCCCAATTAATAAAATATACATATTAGTATGCTCACACATGCGAGTTACAATCACCTATAAATACACTCATGTGCATATACACATACATACAGTGCCATATGCAACATACTCACATACAGTGTATACAGACACCATATACACAGATACTGCATATATACATCACAGTATATGTTATATACATATTATGCTGGACATGTGCAGTACAGTATAGATATAATGGTGCAAGTCAGATGACGGGGCCCCCTGACGCTGCGGGCCCCCTAGCGGCTGCTACCGCTGTAGTTGCGCCCCTGATTACTAGCATGACTTCTTGTTCATCACGACTCCATATGCAGTTATGTTTTCGTGGCAATTGAGATGTTTACTTTCTACTTTTTATCATACTGGTGCATTAAAATTCCCATAGAGCATTAGTATGGGTCTGACGGGTCACAGTTTTGGAGTCTGGTCCATTCTCCTAGTGGTAGAACCTGGTTAATTAAGTCGTTGGCGTGTATTTTTATTAACTCTCAATTGATTTCCAGACATTTGAGGTCCCATAATGCACTGCAGCGACGTTGTGATTGAAACCCATTAATAATTAAATGGCAGTCTACGGAGTGGACCTTTCTGATAAGTTGTCTAAATCCATCCAGAATAAGCGTCTGACGCCCCAGAGTCCGATTGTCCGATGCGGTCAGCGTCTTTGATCTCTCATTGTCCGGGTCCTAGAACTAAGGGGGGATTCTCAGAAGCTTCTGCTTTTTGCCAAGGACAAATAAAGGATCTTTTGATGTAGATGCTAAATTTTGACAGTCATATGAAGCAGGACTGCTATTACTGGAATCAGGAGTTTGTGATAATTGGCCTATTTATGGACCAGCAACCATGTGCAGCCGAATCCCCAGTTCCCTGTGTCGGCACAAGTTTGAGGACAATACCTGGGCCGATTGGATACAGCTGGCGGTCACGGATTTGACCACATCTGACTGTATCCTAAAAAATCTGCAGACTATTGGCCAAAATTTTGTTTGCATTCCTCCATTGCATAGATTTAATGCATTATCTCTACTTATCTGCCTCCTTTACCGGTCAATTCTATTGTTTCTTTCCGTAAATTCCCGTGCAGAATTAACCTTTCCCCTCCTCACTTACCTGTGTCATATGTTTGGAAACTTGCCTGGAGCAAGGTACGGGAAGAAAGTGGACCCGACATGGGTCACGCGCATATAGACTGATTTCTGCCACAGCTTTTACCACGGTTCCGGGCAGGGTCAGAGTTCAAGTTTTGCATTGGAAAGGTTAAAATCCACATTCAGAATTTGCAACAAAAACGGATTTTTTGCCGTGTTTACTTATTGAACTTGAATTGCGTTTTGAAAATCTTAGACGTCAACACTTGCGTTTCGAGAATTGGCAACACGCGTTTTGCAACGTGTTAACCGGATGCAAAATTATAGGTCTAAATGCATCTGCGTTCAGGAGTAACTCCTCCTTGATATGCTTCAAAACGCGATTCAGATGCAATGTAAATGCAGCGGTGGCTCAGTCTTGCGCTACAGCCTTGCAGTGCTGGGGACCTGGGTTCGAATCCCGTGGTCAACATCTGCAAAGAGTTTGTATGTTCTCTCCATGTTTTGCGTGGGTTTCCTCTGGGTCCTCCAGTTTCCTCCCACACTCCAAATGATTTGTTGATTTAATTGTGAGCCCCATTGGGGACAGGGACTGATTTGGCAAGATCTGTGCAGCGCTGCGTAATCTGTGTGCACTATATAATTCAAGGAATTATCATTATTATTTATTCCAGTTTTCTGGCAAACAAGCCTTGACATAATCACAATTCCTTGTAGGAATTGAGATTATTTTCCCCCTCGGCGAACCTCCATGCCAAGTGTGCATGAAGGGGGCTGGTAAACAAAGTTCTGCCTTGCTTGTTCAAGCAAAGGGTTTAGAATTATTCAACATCGGACAGGCCCTAGTATAGAATTGTAAGACAACACAGCACTTCGTGGATACATCCTGAGGCCGGAGCCTCCCAATATGTATCCGGAGGGGCATGGTTTTCATCATACGTTAAAGCCAGTGTGTGATAAATGCCCCCTTTAGTGCCTATGCAGAGACTGTAATTCGCTCCAGGTTAGACGCAGGCGACCTTTTACACCCTCCGTTTCCCCATTCCAAGCCTGGAATGGTGCATAAAAATTTTGGAGCCAAAGCCAGAGGTGGATTTATAAAAGAATGGAAATGTAGGACTTCTAATACTTCACCTGCATCTGCTTACGGCTTAAAAAACTTCCCCAAAAACTTGTGTGATTCCTTCCAAATACAAATAATTTTCTACTTTCAACCCAATCCAACTGGAACAAAAAAGGAATGACTTCGGAGAAAGCCAAATACAGAAAATATATTGCTGTACAGTAAATATCCAGACATGGAGCAGATGTAGATGATGTTGTGCATGCTAGGAGCTGGCTGACAGGTGATAAGCGGCGCTGTGCCTGGGGAGGTGACCTCTGCAGGTAGGTGGCACGGTGACAGCGCGTTGCTAGGAACGATGTGTACTGTATTCTGGAGGTGCGCTGCTTACCCCGTACAAGAAACACAATAGTTGCCGCGCTCTCGGATAACAACGCTGAATACCTGACGTTCCTCCTGACGTGGTTTATCGCTCACCTTGTTTCAGGTCCTTGGAAAATGAAATCGGATATCTTTCTCTTTTTTAAACCGAGATGATCCCTGCATTTCAGCGAAGGGCGTAGCTCGTAATGTGCATTCAGCCTTAGGATTGAAGCTATATATATATATATATATTTATACACCACATAGACTGTAGGGGATTCAGGCAGGTGTCTGCTATTGTGCGGATACATGAATGAGAAGTGTCATTTACAAACTAACCAGGGTGGGGGGTAAACATGACGCCTAAACATGGAAGCGTCAGAGGGGAGCAAGTTGTAGTCAGGTGTAGCTTTTACTCTGTGCCGTATACTAAGGATACTAATATATACTAATAATAATACTAATCTAGGGATGAGAGTACAGTATATCACCCATGTGCCCTTTCCTTAAAATAGGTCAATCGTATTTGGTCGATAAAGGGGTCAATAACTGGCAACCCCACCCATTAGCAGGAGCCATCAGGACCGAATCCGGCCCAATCTATTCTCTATTGCTACTCTAATCAATCCAACCCAAGGAATTTGTAAAAATTAAAAAAAGAAATAAAAACATAACCCAATAATAATAATTCCTTTATATGTAGTGCACACAGATTAGGCAGCGCTGCACAGAGCTTTCCAAATCAGTCCCTGTCCCCAATGGGGCTCATAATATAATCAACCTACCAGTATGATTTGGAGTGTGGGAGGAAACTGTAGGACCCGGAGGAAACCCACGCAAACACAGAGAGAACATACAAACTCTTTTCAGATGTTGACCTGGATGGGACTTGAACCCAGGCTCCCAGTGCTGCAAGGTTGTAGTGCTAACCACTGAGTAACCGTGCTGCCTCTATGGACGTTGAGGTCTAAAATAGGATTAATGCTATAACATACCGATGTCATGTGTCAGTAGTAATGAGACGTATGCAAATGGCCCATTATGGGATTACTCAGACACGTATGGCACGTGCTGGATCCTAAACAAACATCCAAGATCATTCATGTGGTATCCAGTATCCACAGGAGCCGCTCCGTGCATTCATTGACTTCCAGGTCCCGTCAGATCCTTCCCTTATTATTCACCCCATATTCCGACAGGCATTGCCTCTTTAATTAGATAATTCTGGTTTTATACAGGGGGTCCCCTGTCCTGATTGTTTGGTTGCAGTGGATCTGCTACTGGAGATGTAACAAGTTTTTTTTACAGGCGGTCCCCTACTTAAGAACACCTGACTTACAGACGACCCCTAGTTACAAACGGACCTCTGGATGTTGGTAATTTACTGTACTTTAGCCTTAGTCTACAATGATCAGCTATATTAGTTATCACAGGCGTCTGCAATGAAGCTTTATTATTAATCCTGGTTCTCCTGACAATCCAACATTTTTAAAATCCAATTGTCACAGAGACCAAAAAAGTTCTGTCTGGGGGTTACAATGATAAAATATACAGTTCTGACTTGCATACAAATTCAACTTAAGAACAAACCTACAGAATTTATCTTGTATGTAACCCGGGGACTGCCTGTATTTTAATCACGGAGGCAAAAGCGCAGCATAAGATAACCTAGCTGCGGTGCAGGTCCATTTTGTTTTTTTGGGGTTTTGGTTTATATTTGGTGAAATCTCAGCCATAACTTTTCAATGCAAATTTATTTACCAGCGGTGACTATGATCTACAAGGACCTACCCCTATCTTCTTACTCTCTTATTGGTACCGTCATGTAGTTACTGAATAACCCCATTGACTTGTGCTACTGAAAACACCTTTTTTCCCCTGGTTTTATGACTTGTTAATAACCTGCAATTCCCATCTGTCCATCCTTACAATATCGGGCTTCAAAGTAAAGCGTTATCTACCTTATCTCTGATCATATACGTGGGGTGGGGTAACCTTTTACTTTTTTTCTTTAGTGATTTCCTTTCGAATGTGTGACCAGGAGAGAAGATGACCCTCAGGAAATCCTTTGGTGTCCTGTTTCTGTACTCTATGATTATAGTGGGTGAATGTAGTCGTGCCTGTATATGTTGCATGTATGAGTGTATTCTCTCCCGTGTATCCTGTACAGTATCATAACCCACTGGGAAATCGTCCATAACATCGCTCTGTCCCTATGTCCTTCCTCTCTCAAATCCTGTTGTTTAGGAAGTTACTAGTTTATCATAAAAAAATCCTTCCTGCTCCACTGCCCCGGGTCCCGTGGCCTCTTATCTGCAGAACGCACGCTCGTATCAGCGGGTTCACCCTTTAACTACTTATACGCCGGGTTATATATCACCCACTTCTCCTACTACATACAGCATGGAGTCATAAAGCGTTCAGATTGCAACATGAGGCCCGGGTTACTCCTTGTACAGAGTGTACAGGGAGTATAATTATACAGGGCCATAAAATCTGTAGGGTAATGGGATCGGATCCAACAAACCTATAGATGCATACAGAAATCTGCAGGGTATGACTGATTTTTAGTTTTTTCCAGAAATGGCCCAACAATTGACACAGACCATGGTAGGGGGTGAAATGTCCTTACTAGAATTCTGTCTTTGATGTGACAACTCGCCTACTTATTTATAATAAAACTGCTTCCAAAGTCATGTAAAAATGAGATAAGAAGTGTCTTCTGTTTCATATGAGTCACTTTTAGAGGCTGCAGGGGGAGAGTCACTTCGGATGCCCCTATCTTCGATCCTATAGTACATATAGAAATATGGGAAGTCTACAATAATATAAAGCATGATCAACAAGGGACACTCACTTAGAGATCCAGGCACTGTGACTGTGATACTCTTCTTAGATTTGTCATCCTTCCTTCTACAATCAACTTTTAAAATTATTTAAATGAGTCGGAGGGGCTTCTGGGGGTGTTACCAGAGCCTTTCCAGGCTTTGGCTCCACAGGATGTTACAGTCACCCCTGCTTCCTCAGCACTCCCCCTCCCTCTACCTGATCTCACAAAGTGGAAGGGGGAAGTGCTCCTACACAGTTTAACAGCCTGTGAAGCTCGAACGCCTCCCAGAGCCCTTCTGGCTTTTTAACAAATTTTAAAAACTGATTTTAGAAGGAAAGAAATCTTTCCATGAAAGAAATGGGCAGGATCTGGATGTTTATCTATATCTTGCATTCCCAGCTTATGTATTTAACTGCCTTTATCTTTGATTTTGTAGCAGAAAGAAGCGCAGAAGAGAATCTTACCTTTAGAATGACACCAGTAGCAGGTTTCTAGGTGCTATAGAACCAAAGATCGAGACATCTAAAGTGATGCTCCCCCTGCATCCTCAAAATTTGACTAATCTCTGCTCATTTTCACATTGCTTTGGAGGAGATTTTTTTTTTTTTTATAGATAAACGGGTGAGATTTAAAACAATAGAGGGAATTCTAAAAAGTAGTTTAATGGGTAACAGGTTTGTTGTAAGTGAATGTTACGGAGCTGCACCACCATTACTGGGACTTATAGACCTCTGTAAAGTGATAGGGACTTAGATGGAGAGTGGGGGAGATTTATCACAAGTGGGCAACTAGAACATTTATTTTTACCTCTGACACTTCTGATGAATCTCCCCCAGTATATAGGACATGTAGGGTAATGAATATAACAAGCGCTGTGATTATTGACGCGCCTTTCAGGCCCGGCGTCAGCACCCGGCTGACCCGGGCAAGTGCCGGGGCCCCACAGCTCCAGAGGGGCCCACCACGACGATGTGGCACCGTATTACGGGGCCCAGGTTCGCCGCTGATTGCAGGCCGCATAGGAGGTGGGCGGAGAGGTAGTGGGATCGGCCCGGGAGCAAAGTATAATTCAGCATCCCACTCCCGGCCCGTCCCTTTACCTCCCCTCACTGCTGCTGAAGCCCCGCCCTGCCCTACCCACCTCACATGTTGCTGCGCAGCCCTCCGCTCCCCGGGACACCCTGCGCTCCCTGGCCCGCCCTGCGCTCCCTGGCCCGCCCGCTTCACCTGCGGCTCGGCCCGCGCACCTTCCGGCCGAGCGTCTCGCGTCCGGCCTGCGCGCCGGATGTCCAGCCCGGCCGGGGCGCCGAATGTTCAGCCCGGTCTGCGCCCCCGCCTGCGCGCCGAATGTCCAGCCCGGCCGCCCTCTCCTATGCGGTCCTCTTCACCTGCCACCCTGTCCTGACCGAGTGACATCCAGCTGGGGTGAGTATGATTGTACATATGTAAATGCATGTATATGTGTGTGTATGTATGCTGTGTATAGTGTATATATGCTGTATATCTGTGCGTATGTGTTGTATATATGTTGTATATCTGTGTGTATGTGCTGTATATACTGGATGTGTGTATATATGCTGTATGTCTGTGCATATGTGTTGTATATACTGTATGCGTGTGTATATATGCTGTATATCTGTGCGTATGTGCTGTGTATACTGGATGCGTGTGTATGTATGCTGCATATCTGTGTGTATGATGTATATACTGGATGGGTGTGTATATATGCTGTGTATGGTGTATATATGCTGTATATCTGTGCGTATGTGCTGTATATACTGGATGTGTGTGTATATCTGTGCGTATGTGCTGTATATACTGGATGTGTGTGTATATATGCTGTATATCTGTGCCTATGTGCTGTATATACTGGATGTGTGTGTATATATGCTGTATATCTGTGCGTATGTGCTGTATATACTGGATGTGTGTGTATATATGCTGTATAGCTGTGTGTATGTGTTGTATATACTGGATGCGTGTGTATATATGCTGTATATCTGTGCGTATGTGCTGTATATACTGGATGTGTGTGTATATATGCTGTATAGCTGTGTGTATGTGTTGTATATACTGGATGCGTGTGTATATATGCTGTATATCTGTGCGTATGTGTTTTGCTATTTTAAATGTCTGTTTTTTAATGTCGCTACATAAGTTCACTGTTAAGGGGCCCACTGAAGCTCTATCGCCCAGGGGCCCACTGAAACCTGGAGCCGGCCCTGGCGCCTTCAGATGTGCATTAGATCCTAAAATAACTTTTGTATGTCTCAACGCGTTTGAAGTTCTTGTCGGAGTTACTTTAGAGTAAATTGACTTCTCATGAATTTTACATCAGATCAAAAAACAAAAACAAAACATGGCTGCCAGATCTATAGCACAGCCACATACATACACCGCTAATCAGTGGTGTAACTAGAAGCTGATGAGCCCCAGTGCAAAGTCTGTGCCAGGCCCCACGAATATAATGTATGGTTTATAGTAATAGTCTTCTCATATGGGAAAGTGACACCATAAGGGCCCCCTAAACATCCTGGGCCCGGGTGCGACCGCAACCTCTGCCCCCACTCAAGTTACACCCCTGCCACTAATACTAAGGTATTGTATCACTGACTACCCAATAGAGTCCGGACATTTTTAATAATAGGATTGCCGTTCTCGGACTGAATAAGGACCCTTTTTGTGGTCCAGGTCCAGTACTTAAAGGGGCGCTCCGCTTTCTACATCAGTTTATAGCCTGCACCTGCGGATGATGTGATCTGTGAGACTGTATTCATAGACAGGTAGTAAAGCAGATCTTTGTTAGTGCCGGGGCATTAGAGCCTGCGGATAAAAGGAGGTCATTGTGTGGATCACGCAGGGAACACGAGAATCCGGGCCGCTCTCATACATGGGAAAGGTACAGGCCGTGAATAGCAAGTGTGACAAGTATTCATGTCGTGTCCGTGTGACTATAACAGCGAGCGGCGGCTAAACAAACACCTATGAGCCCCCCATACAGAAGAAAGCAATCGCGCCAAAGTGATGCTGGCTAAATACTTCCATTGTCTCCAAAATATTCCCTGAAATCTGATACTAGCCATGAGAGGGGGGGGGGGGCTTACAGGGGAACAATTTTAGGACCGGAGGAGGAACACAACATCTGAATGCAATTAAGTCGGACTGGCCCTGCACCTTGTAAACCAGCGCGCCTTCCAAAAAAATTTCCAAGGAACACCATGCAAGATAAGCAACACCCCCCTACCCCCTTCTTCCATGGCGTGGGCTCGGTGCATTGTTATTTTCAGCTATTTCGGGATCTGAAGAGGGGAAAAAAAAAGTTTTAACTAAGCGGCACGGTTCCACTACATCTCGCATCGCCATGGAAACCCCAGAAAAATCTTTATCGACCCCCCCCCTTTTTTTTAACCGCTTCCCAGCCGAAGCATAAGAGAACGAGTGTAAAGGGTTAACTTTGGCAGAGCCCTGTGCGTGCGCTATTGTGTTACAGTGCAGTAATCCCTAATTCTTTAAAATGTAAGAACATCCCTTTTTCTCGTTCGCTGTGCCCTGTTGTGCCCATCTGTCATCTCTTTGTGATTACGGCGAGTGTCCCTCCTGTCCCTGGTATTAGGACAGGTATATAGGAGGACGCCCCTCTACCATCCTGTACGTTTAGGTCTCAGGGGACACAGTTATTTTACCTGGAGGTTACGGCGAGTGTCCCTCCTGTCCCTGGTATAAGGACAGGTACATAGGAGGATGCCCCTCTACCGTCCTCTACATTTAGGTCTCGGGGGACACAGTTATTTTACCTGGAGGTTACGGCGAGTGTCCCTCCTGTCCCTGGTATAAGGACAGGTACATAGGAGGACGCCCCTCTACCGTCCTCTACATTTAGGTCTCAGGGGACACAGTTATTTTACCTGGAGGTTACGGCGAGTGTCCCTCCTGTCCCTGGTATAAGGACAGGTACATAGGAGGACGCCCCTCTACCGTCCTCTACATTTAGGTCTCAGGGGACACAGTTATTTTACCTGGAGGTTACGGCGAGTGTCCCTCCTGTCCCTGGTATAAGGACAGGTACATAGGAGGACGCGCCTCTACCATCCTGTACGTTTAGGTCTCGGGGGACACAGTTATTTTACCTGGAGGTTACGGCGAGTGTCCCTCCTGTCCCTGGTATAAGGACAGGTACATAGGAGGACGCCCCTCTACCATCCTCTACATTTAGGTCTCGGGGGACACAGTTATTTTACCTGGAGGTTACGGCGAGTGTCCCTCCTGTCCCTGGTATAAGGACAGGTACATAGGAGGACGCCCCTCTACCATCCTGTACGTTTAGGTCTCGGGGGACACAGTTATTTTACCTGGAGGTTACGGCGAGTGTCCCTCCTGTCCCTGGTATAAGGACAAGTACATAGGAGGACGCGCCTCTACCGTCCTGTACGTTTAGGTCTCAGGGGACACAGTTATTTTACCTGGAGGTTACGGCGAGTGTCCCTCCTGTCCCTGGTATGTATAAGGACAGGTATATAGGAGGACGCGCCTCTACCGTCCTGTACGTTTAGGTCTCGGGGGACACAGTTATTTTACCTGGAGGTTACGGCGAGTGTCCCTCCTGTCCCTGGTATAAGGACAGGTATATAGGAGGACGCGCCTCTACCGTCCTCTACATTTAGGTCTCGGGTGACAGTGTCAGTGATGTGTCCCTGTGGCTCAGTAATTCCACCCCTGGCCCCGGTGAGGATGTAACCTGTCATTCTCTCCAGGCCCTTGTCATTATTCAGCTAAACCTATCATCTCTGCGGTTCTCGTCTTCTTACGTAAGCGCTCGCTTATCAAGAGAACAGAAGACGCTGCACCATGTGACGTACATTGTTCCTCCCGGTGACAGGAGGAACAATATCCTACTTTTGTTATAAGATTTTAATTTGCATAGCACACCTGTCACGTACACCCCGCGCCCCATGCATATTCATCCTACCTGACGTGTCAACATATTTCATATCACTGTATACAAAGAATGTTCTTGCCCTTCAGGCTGACAATCTAATTTTCCTAAGACCGCTAGAAGAAAGGAGAGCACACGGCACCAGTGTTAGAAACCATACTGCATTTGGCCGAGCAGTGCTTGCATGTGTATAGGGCGGCTGAAAGGAATACCTCTGGCCGAGCAGTGCTTGCATGTGTATAGGGCGGCTGAAAGGAATACCTCTGGCCGAGCAGTGCTTGCATGTGTATAGGGCGGCTGAAAGGAATACCTCTGGCCGAGCAGTGCTTGCATGTGTATAGGGCGGCTGAAAGGAATACCTCTGGCCGAGCAGTGCTTGCATGTGTATAGGGCGGCTGAAAGGAATACCTCTGGCCGAGCAGTGCTTGCATGTGTATAGGGCGGCTGAAAGGAATACCTCTGGCCGAGCAGTGCTTGCATGTGTATAGGGGTGCTGGAAGGAATACCTCTGGTCGAGCAGTGCTTGCATGTGTATAGGGGTGCTGAAAGGAATACCTCCGGCCCAACAATTTTTGCATGTGTTTTTCGCTAACAGAAGTAACTTTTTCCCCAAGAAATGTCCCCCCCCCCCTTATCCGGAATTCATTTTGTGCCATTTGTAATTTCTTTCATTTTTATTTGGTGTTGGGTCAGGCTGCACCTGCTGGGCATCCGATTTCCCATGGCCGCCTGCCCCTTTCTCCCTGCAGGTGCAGCGGTCCCCTCCATCACTTCTCCTGGCTTTTGGTGCAGTACCAGGCAGCTGATCCGCAGGTCTATAGCGTTACACAGAAGGAATTGTGGCATCCATCTTATTGTCCTTTTGTGCGTCTCCTGGGGGGGAGGAGGGCACGGCCATTGTTACGCCAGAGTTTGGAGAAATTCCATCCCTGCAGCTCTATAATGTGTCTTTTGTTTTCACAAACAAGCAGGAGAAATAACCCCCCAGCCCAGGCGCTGGCACACAGGCGGCGGGGGAGAGTGAACCCTCTGATACCCGACTGCTTATCTACAAACACTCATAATAAGATCCACTGCTGTACATCCAAAAAAATCCTACAAATTCTGGTGTGTAAACACTATGGTTCCATATAACAATATAGGATGAATTTTTTTCATTTAGTTATCCATTAGGTGGCGCCGTTATGTTGCTCTCTGCTTGTTATGGGAGCAGTTTAGATGAATTCTTCCATGACACATGAGTTGTATAATCTCCGCTTTGCTTTTCGTTGCCTCGCTCCATATCGCGGATTAGATCTACTGGGTTGTTTTTCCATAAGGGAAAGTGTAAGCATGTGTCAAATTCTTGGTGGGTCTGGTTTCTACCTTCTCTCCTCCTCGTACTGTGAGGTTGGACTTTGACCTTCTGTGATCCCTGAAGAATTTTAGGAATGTGTTGATTGGAAAACTTGTTCCTGCCTGCAGGCCCTGGAATCTGGTTGGGTCACCTATGGCGTGCATCAGACTGGGTGCCTCTGTTTATGTTATCATTGGAGATTATACTGGCAGTGGATGGGGGGTATTTTAGCCCTGGTGGCATAGTGGTTATGTAATCCTGGGTCCTGTAAATCCTGTTATGTTGCGGAATCTGTTATCTGTAAAGATAAGAATATGGAAATGGCTTGTTCTGTTTTGAGATCTTGTTTCAGGTCTGTATCCACAATAGTTGGATTTCTAATGGCGAGTCCTACACAAGACGTTTTGGGTGGGCATATATTTTAGTGACCCTCTATGCAATGTTAGATGCAGCTTTTTTCCAAAGCAGCGACTTATTCCTTACTCCATATCCCGAACACATGCACTCTTGGCATATGATGGATTGTAGGGAATACCTGTTATGTGAATGTATTAGATTCCTTATGACTACAGGCAGTCCCCAGGTTACGTACAGGGTAGGTTCTGTAGGTTTGTTCTTAAGTTGAGTTTTTTATGTAAGTCGGAACTGTATACTTTATTATTGTAACTTTTTTTTGGTCTCTGTGAAAATTGGATTTTAAAAATGTTGGATAAACAATAAATCTTAATTACAGACACATGTGATACCTGTTAAAGCTGTTCATTGTATCCTAAGACTAAAGTACAGTAAATTACCAAAATCCAAAGGTCTGTTTGTAACTAGGAGTCGTATGTAAGTCAGGTGTTCTTAAGTAGGGGACCGCCTGTGTAATCATCAGGACATGACGGGATAACAGCATCTTATCTGTATTCATCCCAAGACTCTACAATATATCCTACAATATCCCAGTACCCCCAAAAAACGACTTAGAAGTAACCTTGAGCCAAGTCTGAGATCTGCATAACGTCAACAGCGACTCCTAAACTCGCCTCGTCCTTCATTACTGTGAGTTATGATGCCATTTGTTCCAGTTTTTACTAATTTATTGGCGGTTTTGGGCGTTTCGCCAAATTGTGAAGGTCTGTGGATAACATTGTATTACATAGACTGTTAACATCAAGTATCAGTCTGGTTTTCCCGGGATATGTAGATTATTTAGACTCTTCCTTACTCATCCTATCCGGACAAACTCGGAGGACCAAGACGTTGTATGATACTATAAATTATTAAAATTCTGTATCTAAATATTCTTGATTTTAATAGAGTGAAGCTTGGTCTAAGCTCGGCTCAATAACAATGGAGACTTGAGCTTGAGCCTAAGACTTGTCACATATTATTCTTGACTCTTTTTTTTTTTTTTTTTTTTTTGAGAGGATGAAAAGTTGTTTCTCTTCTCTTTAATTTATGACTTTATTCCCTTCTTGTTCTGAGAACACAATTTTCTTGCAAAAAGCCATTTCCTTCCCCCATACCTTGTTCAGACCGCAGCAGCTTTACACGGAATTAGGGTTTTTATTTGCAGGAAATGTGACCTTACCACAGCGCAGGTCCTTCTGCATCTCTCCTCTTTTGGGTTTGTGCAGAGGGAGTGTTTGCTGGTGTTTACAGCCTGAGTCGGTCCCCAGCCGCCACCGCTTGCATCACTTTGTTATCTGTGTATCATGAGCTGCGCCAGATATCCTGCTCCCTGGTGTCTGATAAGCCCAGAGTAAAACATGATTACCGAGAGCGAACAGCACAGAGATGACCTATACGTGTCCTTACACCCAAGCCTATTTCACTGCTGAAATCGAGTTGCAATACCGGAAATAACCTGAGGTGGCGCGGTTTTTGAACAAAGTGAGAGAATCAATGATGGTAGAGTTAGTCTAGATGGCTCATTTGTTCTTCCCTAAACATTTTTAAAAAAATTGAAAAATTCTGATTGCGTCCACAAGACTCACACCGACCCCGTAGGCCTGCATTTACCTGAAATAGACAATCACTAGAAAACCTAGCAGAAGGTTCTCATCCACTGAAAGGGAATGACAATTACAGAGAGAGGGGCTGCTTATAGGGGGGGTGACGGCTGTCGCTCCCATCCCCCCCCCCCCCCCCCCCCCCCCCCCCCCCCCGCTCTTAGCTTCTGGGCTCATTCTAATGGGTCTCTTTGCTTTTTATCTCGGCCTGTGCAGTCGGCTGTGAAGTAAAGGAAGCTCTGCTAGATATGGCAGCTTGGCCGCCCGTCAGCTGCAATCACACATCACTGGCTCGCTGCGGTTCAGGGTTTTTTTTCGATCGGTATAATTACAGCGGAAATTTTACCTGCTGTCTGTGCGGTTGACGGACTTGGCAGATGCCGGAAGAGAAATCGGGGTTCAGAATAACTAGAATCATTATATATATTATGCAGAATGTTTGGCGAGATGATGTACGCCATATTTATCAAATGCTACTTTTAAAAAAAGACAGAAAAATTCTCAGAATTTGACTCCACTAGGGGGCGGCAAAGATAGCGGCGTAACTGGTGAGGCTGCGGTCACACGTGGCGTTTTGAACCCATTTTTGGCCCGTTTTTAAGCAGTCCGTTAAAAAATGCATGCGTTTTTGACCGGTTTTCCCAATTATCTTAATTTTAAACCGATCAAAAACTGATGCGTTTTCAAAAAAACTCATTCGTTTTTTTGACGGATTGCTTAAAAACGCCACGTGTGACCGCAGCCTAAGGGTGGTAACCTCATCATAGGCACATATTTCCTCTGTCCTGTGCGGGGACATTCAGTAATTGAGATGATATTGGGCAAAAGTCTGTGAGACCTCTTCCAGGGGTGGTACCAGATGGCGGCCTTCATGGTGGGGGCCCTCGATTAGGCAAAGGGTGAGGGGTAAGCAGATAATAGATAATATACAATAATATGAAGTTAATCTCAGTTTTTAGCTATAATTTGGCTCAGCATTATCCATAATGTGATGTTTCGGAGATGCGTGGGTGCAGCTTCATATAGGAAACCACGGAGGTGCACGCAGGATGAAACTTCTCACCTGTATCCGAAACTTGCAGCTTTGGCCGCAGAAGTGAGAAAACTAGGAGGGTAATGTAAAAAAAGTGCGTTTCCACCTCAAATAAGATTTACGTTCTGTATAAGTTGTCACTCGGCTTTTCCAGAAACGGATAAGGCTGTGTTCACACCTGAAAGTAACATTTGATGACATTATAGCACAGAACACGATATTATTTCTCCAGAAAACACCAGGGGGTAACCTTCTTGTAAGATACAGGGGTCTGTTAGGTGTCATTGGTGTGATCCAAGATGTGCTGATCCGTGATATCTAGGCCCGGATAATACTCGCAAATCGGATCTGACCCCATAAACGTAGCTGTAACGTTTTATAGACCTGTTACTGTTCTTCTCTGTGCACCCGGATGTGTGATGTGACCCGCATTGTGTACCACGCAGCGTGTGACCAAAGACTAAACGTGTCGCCTTCTGTCTCTTATCACAGGGAGGAAGTACAAGAAAACTGCGTGCGCTGGAAGAAAAAGCTGACCTTTGTCTGCAAAATGAGTGCCAACCCTGCCACGGGCGTGCTGGACCCCTGCATCTGCAGAGTCTCCGTCCGGAAAGTAAGCAGATGACGATTGTGACATAAATTGGGATTGGGTGGGGGTGGTGGGGGGTTACGTGGCTTTTGCTTGGAGAGTCTATTATGTCGGCTAAGCCTCATAATCTGAGCGTGCAGCCTATGGATTTGGTATGATGCTGAGCCCATGTAATTATGCACGGAGAGGGGGTAATGCAATTGAATTGTAAGGATGACATCATTGGGGGGGGGGGGGGTGATATAGCATGTATGCAGGAGATCTGTCGTCTGACCAGAGTTTAGACAGACGCCAGGAGGGTCAGTGTAATATTGCTGAGGTCCCTGATCTCTGTGCTATATAACAATGTACTGTGGTCCTGGATTTGAATCTGACAATATCTGCTGGGAATGTGTTCCCTTAAAGGAAGTCTACCAGGATGAAGGATTGTAAACCAAGCACACAGACATACTGGTGTGCGCCTGCTCTGACAGGGTCTGCACTTCTTCTTTAGGCTTACTATGCCCTAGGGGCTTTAAAAATTATTCAGGCTTACTATGCCCTAGGGCTTTGAAAATTATGCAAATGAGCCTGATGGGCTCCAGGCTCCATTAACATCTATGGAGCCCGGAGGCCCTCAGGCTAATCTGCAAAATATTATAAGCCTTTTTGTGTAAAAAAACAGGGCATGAGAAGCTAAATGAAGAGCAGATCCTACCACAGGGGGCACACACCAGTATGTCAGTGTGCTTGGTTAACAATCCTTGATCCTGGTGGCAGATGTCCTTTAAAGGGGGTGTCCAGCCATCAAGTGGCAGATTAGTTGTTTCTCTATCCACTGCATAGGAGATCACTTATTGATTGTTGGAGGTCCCAGTGTTGGGACTCTCATAGATCACAGTATGGCGGCTAAATTGTGGCCCAAATTAATGAATCGGCATGTTGAACATGTGCGCTGCTGCTCCATTCAATCCATATGACGGTGAAAGACGTAGCAAAGTACAGATCTCCGCTATCTTGCTCAGTGCCATAGAAACTAATTGAGCAGGAGGCGCATGTGCTACCCTCTACAAAGGACCCTCATTCTCATGATCCACAAGTGTCCCATAACCAGGACCCCTAGCGATCATCATGGTATCCATAGGATAGCCATATGGCACTTGATGTCCCAATTAATAGGGTTGTGCTAGTAGTATCACCTATCCTCATTCTAGTAGGATCTTTCAGAACAGAGATCTCTTGCAGTCCCATAGAAGTGAATGCATATACACTAGCTTTCCATGTATATGGTGCCCTGGTGGGCCCCCTATTCTTGTAATCATTGGGGGGTCCCGGCTAGAACAAATTTAGCCTTATTCTGATTATATAGGATGTATGTGGATTAAGGAGTATATTGCTGTGCAGACGCGATGCTCTGCATTGTTATTCCCTCTGGTGTGTGGGAGGCATTGTACTGTATGCGTCGCGTATGTGCTGCAGGATGTAAGACGTGGTCCGCAATCCACGTATGTACATGTTTAACCCTCTACATGACAACGTAACCCTTGTACGTGTTTTTACGCCAGCTGTGACACCAGCATGGCGGATTCTCACAGACCATGACTGCTGTTTGTTGATGGTGTCCGAGTGGAAATAATAATCTGTCTTTTCCTGTTACAGGAACTAAAGGGTGGAAAAGCATTTTCAAAGGTAAGACAGAGGACATAACTCATGCACCATGCCCCCTAATTCTGACCGATCAGTCCTTCAAAGGCGTCTTGTTAAAGGGTTAGCGCCATTCATGAGAATCGGGGCGAGATTGAGACCTGTGTCCTATTATTAGTAAGGAAACATTGATTGTTTGTGCATGTGACGCCTCTGACTATTGCTCTGCTGTCCTATTAGTCAGGTGTGGAGTCGCCCTATTGGGATTAGTAATGCTTATTGATTTTGCTAGGGAAGCCTCGACGTGCAGATTGCTACTCTATCACGTGACAAGTAGCCGCCACCTCCATCAGGTTAATATCGCATCTGCGTTTTTTGCTAAACAACAAAAAACAATCTGGATGAATAGCATGGTCAGCAGAGCGGGGAGGAAGCCGCGGAGAGGAGTATCTGGGCCGAGCATCCTTTTCATTTGGAGCCCCTTCCTCTATGGGTTTCCTGCCATGATGGTGGGATGTAGGGACCCCCTGCCAATAACAGTGTGTGACGCAGACTGGATGCGGTGGGAAAATAGTCGGGCGGATGACAAACATGACTCTCGGGGTGATAGTATCCCTTTTTTCTTCAGAATAACAAGGCTTCCAGCACTGGTTGGGATGGGGTTAAGCTGCCGCTGGTTTGCAGGGTTTGCTACACTGATGGTATAGGATGCGTGCAGTGCGGCTTTATACTACAGCATTGCAGCAGCTGTCTGTCTTAAAGGGGAAGTCAAGCCTAGGGAACCCATTACCATGCCCTACTCTGTTTATTTAGTGGTACAATGAACATGATCCATAACCAGGACCCCTAGCGATCATCATTCACTTTTATGGGACTTTCACAACAGAGATCTCTCGCAGTCCCATAGAAGTAAATGCATATACACTAGCTTTCCATGTATATGGGGCCCTGGTGGGCCCCCTATTCTTGTAATCATTGCAGCAGTTGTCTGTCTTGTCTTAAAGGGGAAGTCAAGCCTAGGGAACCTATTACCATGCCCCTTTGTGTGCCATCCATTATGTAGATAAGACTTGTTCTTCAACCTGCGTTTAATCCACTTTCCAGCTGGGCTTTGCCGACCTGAATTTGGCCGAATTTGCCGGTTCCGGATCCACAGTACGCTGCTGTCTTCTAGAGGGATATGATACCCGGAACACCAGGCAGGATAACTCCATCCTAAAGGTAACAATCTCATTACATTGTGTACACGATGGTCTCTACCGGTATATTAATATAATTTCCCCTTTCCTGTTTACCGGTATTAAAGTCATTTACGGTCTCATATAATTATCGATCTAGGCGACACATAAACCAGCTTGTAGGATCACCAGGGAGATATTTGTTTACCAGGGACTGGCATCACTGAGGCATGAGGTATTACGTGCCTCATGTTTCAGACATGTCATTCATTTCTAATGAACCTGCAGAACCTCCATTATGCCGAATCATCATCCCGTGTCAATGCAAACTCATATTACCTGTTAGACCGTGCCCTGTATGAAGTGTCACTCCATTCCTCGTGTGCTACAGGGAACCCTGTTTGTATAGTTTATATTGGTTGTATTCTGGACTTGCCTTTAAGCTTGGTGGCGGAGGTCTTCTATCTCATGTCATCATTATGAATACAAAATGTAATTATAGATCTTTTCTTGACAGGTCACCATCGGGATGTCCCTCTTGTCTGGAGACCCGTGCTTTAAAACGTAGGTGTTTGCACGTTAACTTAGATTATTACAACAGCGTCATGACTTATGGTGTACACATCTGGTCCTTAAAGTAAATACTTAAAGGGGTGTTCCCATTTCAGCAAATAAATGTTAATGTTTGTATAATGGAAAGTTATGCAATTTTCCAATATACTTTCTGTATCAATTCCTTACGGTTTTCTAGATTCTCTGCTTGCTGTTCTTCTATAGGAAGCTTCATTGTTTACTTCCAGTGGAAAGAAATCTGACCCTGGTCACACAGGTGCACGGCTCGTTAGTATCAGAGAGTAATCAGAGCTGTGTGATATAACGAGACGTGCACCTGTGTGACCATGGTCAGATTTCTTAGGCTGGTGCCACACGTAGCACTTTGTCTGCGCTTGCAAACGCAGACAAAGTCGCGCCCACCGGAGTTAAATTAACGCAAAACACCGGCGGCTCATTCCCGATCGCAGGCGTTTCCATAGAAACGCCGATGCGATCGGGTCTAGGCCCGCCCCGGTGGGCGCGACTTTGTTTGCAAGCGCAGACAAAGCGCTACGTGTGGCGCCAGCCTTATAGAAGGACAGCAAGCAGAGATGTAAAAAACCATAAGGAATTGATATAGGAAGTATATTGGAAAATTGGATAAGTTTCCATTATAACAAACATAAACCTTAATTTGCCGATATGGGAATAACCCTTTAATTTCTTTACATGTATTGTAATGCTGGGGTAAGTAGCTTTTGTGTTGATCTTTCACTTCTAGACCTCCTTCGACCGCAAAGACTGTCTCACCCCCTGGACAGGATTCCTCTCTGCAAATAACCTGTAAAGGCCAGGGGACTGTGCGCTCGGCCAGTGGCACCATGCGCCAGAACAGGAGTCGCCAGGCGTTGCTGAGCTCAGGTATCTGAACGTTGTACTTGTATTTTCCTCTAGTCCTCCGTAGTCACAAGGTATAGTCATCCGCATAAGCTCCATAGGATGCTGATCCATCACAATTCTATATCACTGTAAGGGAGGGGATCAGGGGCTTGGGAGTCCCATTATACTGATTATTATATTCAGCATATCTTCATTGGCCTCCGTGAAATCTGCAAAGATGAGAAGCGGTGCATTGTATGAGCTCAGATAATCTTAATAGAATATTATCCCGGTTCTAGTAACCGGCAGCAGAACTGTGAATTCCGTTTCGGAGCACAATATAATCTAGGATTAGGGCATGATATGAGTGTCCCTGTATTATTGATCAAGAACATGCGGCCTATTGTGTGTGCCCGTCCTGTTTTTATGATACAAGACCCGCTTGTAGTTGTGACATGAATTATTTTGAAAGCATTGGCAGAATCTGCAAAGGGAAACACGCCTAGATAGGAGGATTACTCCATACAGCAAACTTGTTTAGCAAGTGATTTGCTAAAGACTTGATTTGCTAAAAATGCATAAATGGCCTTAAAGGGAAGGAGCGTCGAGGACTTCCCTTCAGGTAACAAACCTCAGCTCTGGAGGTAAAGTCCTCCAGCTGGAAGGGAATCTCCCGCTATCTGTTTTGCTTCTCATGGGAAAAGGCAGTGGGATAGGAGCCAGGTTTAGCAGCTGTTTTCCTTCTAGTAAGATTTACTTTCCCCCTGAACCTCTTCTAAGTCTTTTTCATTTTCTTTAACATTCCAGGGGTCTTCGAAGATACGGATCAAAATCTCTCAAGCCCTGAAGAAACTTCTCATTCAGGCCACTCGCGAAACTCCAGCCAAGCCAGCCAGCAGTCTAAAGCATCCGGTAACCATTCTTTCTCAAGTATTTTTAAATGCTTTCACTTTTTCTGAGAACAAGACTATGCACTTAAAGGGGTTGTCTTCTCTTTTCAACCATCAAGCACAGAGAGTATAATTCACTCTGGAGGACCCGACACTATCTGTGCATTAGATGGGCACTAACTTTAGTGCAGTTCTTTATTTTGCCTGCGGAGGCGCTGCAGAGAAATTGAACACTTGCTTCTAGTTGTGCTTCAAGATCTCCTGTCATTAGATTATTTGGGGGGGTACCTTTGTGTAAAGCAGACACCCCAGCTTATACTCTAATAAGTATGCATTACCACGTGCACCTCCACATATCTTCATGCATACTTTGTGTTTTTCCATGCAGGTCACAGCTCTGAACACTCCCGATGTTCCAGTATGTCAGATCTGACTCACAGACGCAACACATCGACTAGCAGCAGCGCCTCTGGGGGAATCAGCATTACTGCGGACACACCCGATGCCGAAAAGGAGAGCAAACCCGAGAAGCCTCCGAGGCCGATCAGACCTCCCATGCACATGGAAAGACAGTCTAGGTAAAGCTAAAGTACAATATCGGGGAGACCATGTTTAAGGGGACATCCTCATTATAGGACAGATGTCTCTAATGAAATTTTAGGAGAGTCCAAGCCGTTCATTACAGATGTTCTTATTCAGTAGCTCAGAACATGAAAACAAAAACAAGTCTGTCTCTGAAATGTCAAATTAGTGACTGAGTTGTGAGCGTCTTTCTCCAGTGTCAGTATGGAATATGTGATGTGACTCAGCTGGGACTGAGTCAGTGTGGAGCGTTGGCTCCGGTCTCTCTGGATTCCAGAGCCAGATCCTCTTAACACGCTGCACTCGTGATTTTCCTACTCGGTCTCTGCCAATGGACTTGTATTGTTGAGATGATTATCATATGGGATTTTTGGGATTTTTCTGCCCCCTCTAGAGTGCTTTTTATTCAGTCAGGTGTAACTTGGGGTCAGTTCTAATCTCCATTCAGTCTTCAGTCATTTACATCAGTTTTTGTGTCAGAATAACTGATGCAAGTAACAGATAACATTACAGAGATGTGAACTGGCTCTAAGACAATTCAAGACTATCCACGTCTTAAGATGGATAGCTGTATAAGATAAGTTCCTTTACAGTAAGAGGAGCCAAAGGGGAACTGAACTCTTGCTACCAAGTTCTCCTAAGTTTACATCTGAGTCCTAAAAGTGGTCCACCATTATCAAAAGTGCACATTTCCTTAAAGGACATCTACCACCAGGATTAAGGATTGTAAACCAAGCACACTGACATACTGGTGTGTGCCCCCTCTGGCAGGATCTGCTCTTCTATGAGCTTCTTATGTTCTAGTTTTAACAAAAAAATGTGCTTTTAAAATTATGCATTTTATTATGCATTATCCATTTTAGTTGCATTTGCACCACGATAAGTCTAATTCTTGCTACAATATTTGACTCTTTTTCCATCTCATCCATGTTTCTGCCCCTTTAGGAGAAAGAAGGACTCTGTGGAAAGTCACCCCACCTGGGTAGATGACACCAGGATCGATGCCGGAGATATTGTAGAGAAGATCATGCAGAGCCAGGACTTCACGGACGTCAGTAACAATGAAGGTAAATGAGAGGAATGTATCCGGGGAGAGGGGACCTCTGACATACAAGTGTGTACTAGTCTATGAACGCCAGGAATGTAACGTACAATGCGAGCTCCCACTTCTACTCTGTAATTCCACTTATTACAAGACATTCATTCTCCCTTATGTTTCATATGTCTACGTGACCCGGTGCATATGCTAAAATATTCATCCCTGAATTAACAATCTTTATATTAATTACGGGTGTAACATGGCCGCCCCTGTTTAGGTCTATAATCCTGCACAGCCGCTTGCGTGTATACTCCATATAAGTGAATGTGTATATACTACAGATCAGATTAATCTTGCGCTCAGTTTTCTCACCACCTAATCCCCTGTACATTCCCCAGGCTTGTGCGGAGACATTTTGCAGCTCACATACATAGAAATGCATTGCTGTTGTCTCTACCAGGACAGGGACCTGGTGTGTTATATCACCCGCGCTCACACTCTGTTATCTGTCTATTTGCAGACAGTCACCTGAGGCTGTTTGTCAGCAGAGACGGCTCAACTACTCTCAGCGGGATACAGATGGCTAACAGGTATGTACAAAGATATGTCTCCTACCTATGGAAAATGATAATACGTGTCATTATCTAGATGTTATCTGTTTCATATACTTATTAGGCTCGGTTCATTTTTGCATCGTTGCTAATTTCATAACCTTAGTGGTACCCAACATATCCCGTTATAATTCTGTGGAGTCTATCAGACGCTCCTGGTGACCATCCTGCACTTCCAAACTCTGCGTGGAGATATGAACAGAGTTGATTGAAGATATAATATAGATGGATAGATATAAGATGGATAATAGATGGATGGATGGATAGAAAGATAGATATGAAAAATGGATAAGAGTGATAGATGTATAGATAGGAAATAGATGTGTAGATAGATATGATAAATAGAAAGATATGTCATAGATATGAAAGATGGATAGCAGATTATATAAGCCATAGATAGGTAGATACATATGAGAGATAGCAGATGGGTGAATTTATAGGCGGGAGATGGATAAGAGAGATGGCAGATGAGAAAAGAAGAGATAGATGGGTAAATAGATTTGAGAAATATAAAGATGTGATAGATATGAGAGCCAGATTGATAGACATGAGAGAGGTAGATGGATGGATAGATAGGAGATTAGATAGATCTGTGACAGATTAGATGGCTAGATTTATGGATCCATAACTAGAATGGTGATAGAAGAAGTCTTGGTAGCAGTGTACTATAATCTGGCACCATATTGTGGCTTTTGTTATAAACAGATGTGAATAGGTGCTATAGCTGATATCTGTCTTGTATATATGGTATTACTACATAGTGTTTATATATACATGTATGGTAAAAGTGTGTGTGTGTGTGTATATGTATATATATTATATATAGTAGTATTACAAAGTGTATATATAGGGTAGTACTACATAGTGTGTGTATATATACGGTAGTACTACATAGTATATATATAGGGTAGTACTACATAGCATATATAGGGTAGTACTACATAGTGTATATATAGGGTAGTACTACATAGTGTATATATAGGGTAGTACTATATAGGGTAGTACTACATAGTGTGTGTGTATATATAGGGTAGTACTACATAGTGTATATATAGGGTAGTACTACATAGTGTGTGTATATATAGGGTAGTACTATATAGGGTAGTACTACATAGCATATATAGGGTAGTACTACATAGCATATATAGGGTAGTACTACATAGTGTATATATAGGGTAGTACTACATAGTATATTATATCACCCACTTAGTAACCGGAGCTGAAGGTCAGGCTTTGTACAACATGACGTGTTGAGGATCCATTCCAGGATGTTTATATGTGAGGCGCTGTGACATGTGGTGTGTTGACATCGTCCCTCTATGTCTTATGTCTTATTGTTCTGCATTGTCATGTTTCTCTGGGAATATCCTGTATTATACATGTGTTGTTATGTAAGATCTTGGCTGTATTGGGTGCATTCAGGTCTCTTTGCCTCTCCCTATAGATGACATGACGTAATCCTCTCTCTCTCTCCTTTCAGAGTCTCTGCGGGAGTCTTTGAGCCTGTGGTCATTGAAATCCACTAAACACACAAGAGGCTGTGGATCCAGTCAGGAGTCCCAGGCCTTGAGCCAAGCCAACCATTCCAGGCTGCGGGGCTGAGACCTTCCCCACGTGAGGGGAGGACAAGACACAGCGAAGGTCTGGAAACCCTCAGCAGACTCTCTCCTGGTTCCCTCCATTCTTGAGTCATCCTGGCACTTGTCCAGTTGTCGTGTGCACATATCCAGCGTGTTTGAGCTCTCCAGCATGTGACAGTGTTTTCGTCTGCTTCTAATCACTAAGAATCTGACCAGGCATCTGGCGAGGAGACCCCAGGCCCTCCGCAGGTCCTGCACACATCTCTGTGATAGCCGCAAGGGCTATTGTTCTTGCTGTGCGACCACTGCAGCCATTACTCTTACTTTTGCATGTTCTGTGTAATGTCTGTGTAATGTCTGTGTAGACCATGTCAGTGCTGTACGGGTCTAGTATCCGGCAGTTCGGAGAATCCTTATCTATGTTGTGAGGTTACAGTCCTGGAATCATAGCTGAGGTCAGTAGTCCAGCAGAAGGAAGGGAATTTAAAGGGAATCGGGGGTTTGGAGCAACACTCCATGGTTTTAGATATCCTGCAATGTGTTGATCCTAAAAAATTTGGAGTAGACTTTTCTTTTGAGTCTTTACCCAAAAATAACCTCCCTTAGATTTCTGTTAACAGTCGAGGGGGAGTCATTCTTTTAAGGGATTGAAAAACGTGGCTGCATTCTTCCAAAAAAACACGCCACATATGCCCCTGGTTGGTGCTGGTATTACGGCTCTGCTGCATAGAGATGAATGGTGCTTGGTTGCAATACTACTCATAGGCTGGGGTGGAGCTGTATTTGGAAAGCAGCTATGTTTTTTAACCTCCGGACAACCCCTTTAAATATTTGCATTGATGGTTCAAGAATGTCAGTGCAAGACACATCTGGTGGCATTCATTACACTTCACTTTACGTGTACCAACACCAATGGATGTGGCTTATACTTACACTGGGCCTATGGAGTGTCTACCAAGCCAAGCCAGGAGGAGTTACCAGCCAGCGTGACTCTTCAGGAGAAAGGCTCCGCCCCTCTGACTATATATAGGCATTTAAAGACCGCGTTTAAAGTTCTTCTGCTGCTTTATGCACGGGATATAGAAGAACTTTACTGTGAATCAGTTGCTTTTGGAGGTGTAATATTAAAACTTGAACAAGGTATATATACAAAGTATGAATAGGACCATAGAATCCAGGACTGCAACCTCACAAGCAGATGTTTTACACCTCTACCACTTTTACTATTATGGTACCATTATTGTCACGTAAAGCTACGTAATTTCCTCCTGGGTTTTTCTCCATCCCTTCCCCCTTAGTAGAAAGGCGCCAGTGCAGAATACAGGCTAGCCCCCTACTCTCGTCATATAAAGCAGCTGGACTGCTAACCCCTCAGGAAGGGGTCATGCTATGCAGCTGGACTGTAGACACCCTCTGGCAGGGGTCATGTGACACAGCTGGTCTGTCATTGAACCTTGAAGGACTCCTCGGGTAGGAGTCACACGACGCAGCTGAGCTGTGGAGATACTTGACATATATGTAAGCAGCAGGGCTGTGATGATACTATGGGGAGACACAGCTGGATGGTGAATCCCAAGAGTCTAGGAGGCCTCCAAGTTCTGCACTGGAACTTTTCTTCTATACATTCCAGTCAATGAGAAACCCAGTTGTCCGTGTGGGGGTCAGCTGTGCGGGTCGCAGCTCCCGGAGCCAGTCCTGGTAGATATCCGCTCACCTGTAGCCACTGTCGCATGGTGTAGACTGCACAATGATATCCTGAGCCAGCAGGCTGGTGTTTCATTTCATTCCTCTAGCTAATCTAGATTTTTCAATGTGAAACTTATTCTTCTGTGGAGTCATCTGGCGCTCAGGGCGGTTGTTTTTTTTTGTGTTATTTTTTCTTCTTGTATTTTTTTTTAATGTTCTTTTATTATCCGGTCTGGACATCTGCAAGTTGAGGGGATCATTGCAGAATCCCTATTACTCTGGCCTAGAAAAAAAAGTCACCTTAGCTCTTTTTTTATTTCCCGATTCCCACATTCGTCTTCGGACTTCATCCCTTATAAAAATCCGGTCACCTCTTCTTTACCTTTTTGTGGATACGGAAGGTTCCGCGGAATCGGCACGCGCGCTGCTATACTGCCGTTCTGCACAAGCGACCACTAATGTATGGGGCACTTTAATGATTGTTTGGGCATGGTGCAGGGAATATAAATGTCTGTGTTTTTATTCAAATTTTTTTTTTGGAGCCCCCTCTCTAATGTTGGGAGTTCTGAAAAAAAAAAAAAAATCTACAAAATTTCTGGGAGTATGTACCGTAACTTTTTATTTTTTACCAATTTTAACTGCATTTATTCATTGAATTGAATCCTAAGCACTTGAGGGGTTAATCGACTAACCACCGTTTTCATAAAACCACCACTCTGTGTCAGGCAAAGGGTTAAAGGCTCAGATTTGGTATTGGATTAGTGAGTAATTTATCATTTTATCTCCTGTGGATAAAAATAGCCTAATTATCTGGGTGCGGTGATTTGCAGTTACTTCACTCTGGGGTTAGGCCGCCTGTCGAGCTATGATTATCTCGATCTGTACTTCCCAGCATGCTTTTTGGGGAGAAACGCTTCAAAATTTGATGTGCCAAAATAATATTAATTGAATATTTTAATAGCGGAGCCTGAGCCCCGGGCGTCCCAATGTCAAGTGGATCGGACACCTATACACAGCGGAGGGAAACTTCTTGTAAGTGGAACGGTGGTAACAAGACTACGAATTTACCAAATGTCCAAAACTTTGACATAAGGCACTTAAAATGTTCCCTCCACTTGAGTCCAGGTTGACTCATCTTGCTATAAGACCTCGATTACTTTCTAATACTCGTAATTAGTCTCAGGACTTCACGACGGGATGACGGTTTGGGAGCAGAGCCAACATTTGCACGATAATAAATATTTTCTTAGCGATTTTTTTTTTTTTTTTTTTTTTTTTTTTTTTTCCCCAATCCCCAAAAATCCCTAAATTATTTTGTTCGAGAATAATTTATCCTACGATGATGGATCGTTCACTTTTGACCACCAGGACTCCTTTGATCAAGAGTCCTGCTATGTCATTGGGTGTCCGTCAGCCAATCACATGACGGTTAAAATCTAACATGGCCTGTGAATTGGCTAAAAAAAAAAAACTTCACATGATGATTTTAGATCCAATCACTTCTATATAGTTAATTAGGAAATGATTATATATAGAGAGGTTTACACATTGCCTGACGCAGCACTTGACTTGTGTTAGCATAGCGTTCTCACTTGGTTACGTAAACTCTTGTGTTAACACAATTCAATCGTTGTGTCTATCTCATTAGGGGGAAGAATTGACCTCCTAAAACATAGATGACAAAGTATAAAATATCCCAATATCCAGGTCAAGAAAGGTAATAGCGCTACCAGTTAAACTGGCCAGAAAAAGGACTGCACCCTTGCACAAAAATTGTAGCCACAATGTATTTTTTTTAACAAAAATGATCACAAAACAAAAGTCCATATTTTTGGAGAATAAGCTACTTTTTTACATAAATATCTAAAATGAATTAACTTTGTATAAGACACATTCTGGTCTCCGAGTTGTGGTTCTCTATTGATTCATAAACTACAACTCCCAGCATGCCCTGGAAGCCTGGAGCTGTCTAGTGAAGCATGCTGGGAATTGACGTTTCACATCCACCGGAGTACCACGGATTGGTGACATAGGAGGTAGATTATAAGAGACGTGTAAATGTTGGCTTAACCTAAACCGGGCCTGATCGGTACAAATAGATATAACCACTATTTTTCTTCCAATTTTTTTTTTTTTTGTTCTATTAATTCCGATAACGAGAAAATTCCAATAGAATTTTTGTTTTGTACTCAGATGATAAAGTTATATGCAGAGATATATAAAAATTCTAAAGCTATTTTTGCTAAGAGAAGGTCCAAGGATGCACATTAATTCAGAATCTATCGGCCTGGTGGAGAGTCTATAGTTTTCGTAAAGCGAAAAAAAAAAAAAATGTTTTTAAGAATTTCTGCTTCTATACATATTTTTTTTTTTTTTTTTGTTCTCCAGAGTTTGAGATGCAACTCGGCACATTTCATTGTTTTTACATCTCGCCTCTTTCAATTGTTACATTGTAATTGCTCTTCTGGATCCAACTGTAAACCCTGTGATCAGTGGCATTCGGGGGAGAATTGGGTAAAATAAAGTTCTGTTTGGTTAACGCATAACTTGTTGCCTGTTTGTTTGTTTTTTCCGATATTGACAAGAAGAAATAAAAAATAGAAACAAAAATAGCAGCATTGAGGACATTCTAAAGCAGAGGTGAACAGTACTGTGGGAAAGCTACAAAGTCCCTACCTTGTTGATTTGGGAAAAAAAGGTTTAAAAAAAAACTTTATTAATAATGAGTCCCATGGTCAAAATCTAGTTTACTATATGTATACTGAATATTTAAAGGCTTGAGCCCCAACCATATAATTATTTTATGTTTAGAGTTTATGGTATGGACGCTAGACAGGGCTTGGTCTGAGTTTCTCAATACCTTGTCCCATTACCACACAAATCACGATTCGTGTGATTGGAATCTTGTAGGCGGCACGGTGGATGAGTGGGTAGCACTACAGCCTTGCAGCGCTGGGGTCCTGGGTTTGAATCCCACCCAGGTCAACATTTGCAAAGAGTTTGTATGTTCTCTTTGTGTTTGCGTGGATTTCCTCCGGTTTCCTCCCACACTCCAAAAACATACTGGTAGGTTGTTTAGATTGTGAGCCCCATGGGGCATGTCCGTAAACATGGGGACATGATTACGGACATGCTTTGTGCGTAATCTGCGTGCGCCATATAAATAAAGAATTATTATTAATCTCCTCTCCACCCAATCCACTAACACCATAGGACAGATCCAAAAGTTCACCTTAGAACAGAAGCAACCAAAGAGGAAAGCTTGGGGACAAGTCAACCTCATGTGAGACCATACCTTTGAATAGGTAAGGGGCTACCACTTTGAAAATTACACAAGTCGAATGGAGCAAGATCACAGCGTGTTCAGACTAGATATGAATTATTTGTAGTCTGTAACCATGGAGACACATACACCTGCACAAGAGGTGTATACAGAAACGATAAGTATTTTTTTTTTTTTTTGTGGAGCAAATGTAGAATGTATAAAAATTTAAAATAATCGGTAATATCAGGATTTTTAATGATGCTTAAAAGGACTACCAAGCACAGCGCCACACATCGTACAGAGGCTGTGCTTGGTATTGCAGCTCCGTTTCATTCACATCAATGGGAGTGGACTACAGAGCAGCCATGTGATAGATGATCTCTGGTATATAAGTCATACTTCCGCAGCTTAATACTGCAATGTGATCATATCTCTGAGTAACGTGACCGTCTTCTCTCCTCCCTCTATGTAAACCTGCCATGTTTATTGTGCTAATATTACATGGGCCGTTCCCATCTGTACTTACCTGTCCCATGGATTTGTGATTGTTGTTAGCAACCACAGATAACACACGGTACATATCACACACCCCACCCACAGGAGAACCTGTACAAAGTAATTTTGGATAGCTCTGTACTGCCCTTCTCCCATCATCAGGTGAACTATTACACCTCCCGCAGACATGACCCTCTATTGTCCATGGCTGCAATTACTGAGCCAAGGGTCATTACACCTTAAGTGCACATTTGTCAAACTGAAAGGAGTTTTCACTATGTCAATGGAGACCCTGCGGATTGTAAAGCCAAAAGCCACTGATTTCAGGGCTGTAATTATCATAGACACCAGCCACTTCCAGGTCAGATGATACCTAGGGCTATGATAGAGGATATATCCAGGGTGGTTATATAATCAGACATGTTTTATTTCTTACAATGCCATGCACAGGATGAGGAAAAGGAATTATTATTTCAGAAACAGCGCCACTCTCGCCATCTGGCTGTGTCTGGTACTGCAGTTGCACTATACAACTTTTAGGATTTTATGTTTCGTTTATACATTGAAATAGTCTATGGAGTCGTCTTCATGACAACTGCCTGTCAAGAGGGGTTCCCTTTCCTGTTTTTTCTCAAAGCAGAAGCAGATCCCACACCAGATATGAGGTTCGGGGTTGATGTGATTTCCTTCTGGTGTCTGCAAGGAGCGTAGGGAAGAAACACCTAAGAAACAGATGAAGTATTAGTAATGTATATAGAACGGACACTGCATCTATATGAGCATAAAGGATTTTGGATTAACTCGGTGGGTAAAATAGAAGAGACACTTTTCTATAGACTCTGCCTAGTATAGCATTCCTTCAGCCAAACAGCTATTCCCTTTTATTTCCTCGTACATCATGCTCAGTTTGTTCAGAATTTGCATTTTGTTTTCCCGTTTTGCAGGGAGTTAAAATTGTTTCAACAATTTCGTACAGGTCAATCAGAGACACTTAGAGGACTGGACGTAGCCCGTGGGTCATACAATGCCCAGGTCTGATCTAACGGAAGATGTAAAAATTGATACTGACACCATTTAAGGTCTATTGAAATCAATGGGAAAAACAGATCAATTCATCTGTTTTTAATGCAAAACTGAAGCAAAAATGTACGAGGGCAGCATGGTGGCTTAGTGGTTAGCATTACAGCCTTGCAGCGCTGGTGACCTGGGCTCAAGTTCCAGGGTCAACATCTGCAAAGAGTTTGTATGTTTCCTCTGGGTACTCTGGTTTCCTCCCACACTCCAAAACATACTGGTAGGTTGTTTAAATTGTGAGCCCCACTGGGGACAGGGACTGATTTGGCGAGCTCTGTGCGGCGCTGCGAAATCTGTGTGCGCTATATAAATAAAGGAATTATTATTATTAATTATTATTACTTGAATAAAGTTGACTGCAATACCAGACACATCCTGTAGCTAGGTGTGGCACTGTTTTTTTAAATTTCCAGCCAAATATTGTATACTCACCAAACACGAAATACGCTGTCAGTGACAAAGCAAACACGATGAGGATGATGTTCCCTGGGCCCACGTCCTCCGCCTGGCAGCTACTGGGACAGGCACATGGACTCTGCACGGAGATCTCCAGAACCTCAGAGATGTCCTCCACTTGGGGGAAGGTGACGGAGGAGGTCGAGCTGCAGTTATAGTGGACAACCGCTCTCAATGGACTCTCCGGGGAGGCTAAAGGGGTAGAATCGCCATATGTTACATAGTATTATCAGTCACATGGCCTATGTGCGGCTCACTCCTATTCAGGAACGTAGAGGTGAATTGTAATACCAAGAATAGCCACTGTGGTTGTTAGGCTGCGTTCACACATTCAGTTTTTCAGATGCAGTTTTTCCAATCCAAACCAGGAGTGGAGTGAGAAAGCGAGGAGTAGTAGCAGCTCGGAATTATATGTTCTCACCCATTATGATCCACACCTGCTTTTGGCTTCAAAAACTGCATCTGAAAAACTGAATGTGTGAACGCACTCTAAAGGGGTAAAGAGGCTGCAACACACATCCGAACACTGCAGTCTCTTCAACACAACATCTTTTCTTATAATTGTTCCTCTGTTACTCCTCCGAGAAATGTGACAACTAAGTGTTGTCACTTGCGGCATGTTCCCGCACAGTCTGATACTGATCAGCAGGGGCGTAACTTGAGGGGGTGCAGAGGATGCAGTGGCAACTGGGCCCAAGAGGCTTAGGGGGCCCATAAGGTGTCACTTTCCCATATGAGAAGACCAATACAATCAAAAATACATTATAGTGAGGGGCCCGGCAAAGACTTTGCACTGGGGCCCATCAGCTTCACGTTACGCCACTGCTGATCAGTACACAGTATCACATAGATAAAGACAGCGGAAATAATGTAACCTAGTTATTTCTTCATTTCCAGGGGGAAATACAGAGGCATGACACAGCATAGAGTTATCAGAATTGTAATTTCATGGGGAATATAGGTTTTTATTTAAACAGATATGTCAGGAGAGGGTAGAGGTCATCTTTATGCCTATAGGGTATGTAAAAGACCAGCAATAATTGGAATACGCCAGTCACTGGGCATTGATAGATTTGCAGGTGGAGCGCCCAGGGTGGTGTCTATAGATCATATACATTGTGGCGGCAGTACATTCACATCATTGGGACCAGCTATGGACACATAATGTGGGTGATGGTGTCTGGTGACTTCTACTATTCATTAGAAATCTAATTACTGGGTCAGTGACACAAAGTTCTAGACTGAGACTGAGCCGTTACGACTTCATCATCAGGTTATGTGGCTAAACTGGGCTAAGTAGCTATTAGAATGGAGAAATCAGTCTGGTCCGTTAGTACAGGGAGACGTGCCAGCCCATCTTAATGCCAGGCTTGTCAGGATGCCAGGCAGGCTGCAGTAAAACAGTGACGGGACATATATTTACTGCCTTATTATTTATACTGCGGCATTAGGAGCATTGCTATAAATGGACTTCACCTTCTATATTACTGGGTTATTCCGGGTCGTTCTACATTGTGTTTTACAGGAATTGATACCATCAAAAATTTCCGGGGGAATTTATAATTCCTAATATTTTGTTTATTGCCTACAAGAGACAATAGACAGGAACTGCAGGAAGATTCTTTGAGTTCTGTTTGGTGTGCTGGGGTGATGGCAGTAAGGGCTCTGAGTGCCGCCTCTGGCACCCGTGCCATAGGTTCGCCACCACTGATCTATAGTATAGTCATGACATAGAACCAGGGTAAAGAACAATTGTCACCCCAGCTGTGGTAAAACTACAAATCCCAGCATGCCCTATTCTTCTATAGGAGTTTGTTCTTGTAACGTTTCAGAACAAAAGTTGAACCATCTGTATGACAAAATTGACAAGTGGGCGTTTCCAGTGCAGGAAGTGTCCTAAATACAACCATTGAACAACTACCCATGCATTTCTAGGAGCAATAACAGAGGGACAGCACAAGAGGAGTCATGTCAAGAGGGGTGACAGATCCTTTAAGAGATTTGTCGAGAGTTACAAGACATTTGATAAGGGGCGTCTCCCTTAATCTTTCCTAAGACATTACGGACACAATATCCCCTCCGCTTCCTGGCTGTATAATAGGATAAGCTCCTATAAATAGCAGACAGGCGGGCATTGTTTTATCTCACGGAACACTTAAAAATCTGGTAATCGTGTCTTAACCTGCATTATGGCATGTGAGAGAATCACAGATGATCTCTGGAACATTTCTCGCAGAGTAAAACACTTCGCTGATCTGTGCAGCGTGCCACCCAGTCTGGTTAGCAGGGCCTCGTTCACACACATCAAGTGCAGAAATAAGGACTGCATCATAATGTGTTCCTTATATGTACCTACTGGCTATAGCTTTAAAGTGGTTATAGATAATGATACCCTATGCTTAAAGGGGTTGTCCAGAATTTATATTTCCACTTCCATCCTATCGAAGAGACACCATTGTTGGTGGCAGGAAGTATTAATGTTATCAAACATTAAGCAAATTATAAATCCTTGGGAGTCATCAATATGACATTAATGGGGGCTCAACACCCAGCACCTTCATCAATCATCATTTTTCCAACATTGGAACTAGAGCTGCCTTCACATCATCATGCGCTGTCAGATTTCACGTACGGAGCACAGTGCCAGGGATGGGATTCCTTATCGGTCCATGGGTCATTAGTGTGTAATATGTTTCTGAACCATATACATCCGCAAAAATGTTCCATATGTTATCATTTTTTGGATCCGCAAAAAAATAAATAAATGGAAGGCTGGCAAATGATGTCACTAGCTTGTCCCAACCTCTTCAGGGGTCACATGAATGTGTTAAATAGGAACTGATCTGCAAATAACATGTGTGGCATCCGTATTTTTCAAGTTTCCATAGACTTCTATGGGAAGGTACATGGTCCAAATATTGCCAGGAATAGGACCTACTTTGCGTTTTCGACAGACTCGTCATAGATCTGTGCAAAATACGTTCATGTGCATGGGTCCATTAAAATTAATGTGCAAACCGCAAAAAGAAAAAAAATTACCATGTGCATGTAGCCTTATACCGAGAGTGAAGTCAGAAACACAGCTGCGTTCTACCTCCTGTACTGCACTGGAAACCCCCTTTAAGAATTAGTCATGTAGCATCCTCCTCTTTTATCTACATTGTAACCATTGGATTATTACTCTGATGACATGCAGCCTCCTCTTGTAGCATAGCACCACCTGCTGTATACACATCATGACCGCTACCTGTCAAATGATCCCTGGGGCAGCGGCGCCATGCGGTCTATGAATTCATCTGTATCTGTTCTATTACATCTATTTATTTTATAATCATAGCAGAGATTAAATTATATCTACATCTGGGTAGTGTTAAAATGCTTTTATTTTCTTCATTCTGAAAGCAGCCACCATGATTTACACTGCAGCTCTGTCCAATCTTATAAATCAACCACAGGAAGAAATGTAGATGTTTTACATGACTTACCTCTGTATATGACTGACAACATTTTGCTCTCATTGCTGTAAATAAACTCGTTGCCTTCATGTTTTCCATATCCCGTATATTGGGGGACACTTCCTATTGCTTCGGGATCTCTAAATGGGGAAAACAAAAATTATATTTTAGAAATCTGTTTAAAAATGGAGATAAAATGGATATCCGTGGGTGTATTTCATATATCAGATGAATAGATTGTCCATTGCTATGTGCAATCAGCGGATATAAACTGAACTTTCTCATACTCTGCTTGCTGTCAGTGAAAAAAAACAATGCCATGACATGCTTATAAGTTACTTTCTTAGGACAAGAGTTATATGTTCACATTATATAGTAACGTTCCAAGATCTAGGAATGGCTTCTTATGGCTACAATGGCTACGTGCCAAAAACAGATACCTCCATAATACATCTAGATATATATAATACTCCAATACCTGGACACGACACACACCGCCACATGGGAGCAGTTTATAAGCGCCCTGGGTTCACTGAAAGGATGGCAGGGGCTGAAGGTTACTGACTGTTCCACTCTTCTCCCCTCCACTTCACGTTGTACCCTCCTGTTCTGTATCAAAAAACCATCCATATTTCCTAGCGCAGCCAGATTGACCACCCCTGAGCCATCCTTCATAAGACACTTGCAGGGGTTCACTTTCATGCATCCGTTGGGATCCCCCAAAACAAGTCCAGAGCAAAAAAGAAGCAAAATGTATTCTGCGGCCATAGCGAAGAATCAATGCAGCAGCAACTCTATGGCACATAGGTGACAAATAGTCCAAATGATCCCAGCACATATTAACACTACACTGTCAGGGAGGATGGCCGGGGCACATTTACATGTAACCCTACTAGTGCTAAATGGGAAATTTGATGTGGGGTGGCCATTTTTTTTTTAAACTGTATTTATTGATTTTTCCAATTTTATAGGAAAACGAGACCCCAATATACGGTCAACAATACAAACAGAAGTTCAGAGGGTGGCCATTTTTTGTATGTTAGGGACATTGTAATCTAGATAAATGGGCTAAGGGCTAATAGCGTTTTTCCGTCAGGTTTTCCGAATTGCCCCGGGTTTTTGGCGCACGTGATTGGATTGGATTGGATTGTGTTGCATCGGGCCCAGGTTTCAGGCGACGACACACACGCTTGACACACACTTACATGCACCAGGAATAGGATAGTGAACTCCGGCGGACCTCGGAGCAGCAGGGACACCTGGTGGACATCGGGCGCACGACCTTTGCGAATCGCCGGAAGACCCGAATCCTCATCGGAGAACGCGCCGCTGGATCGCGACAGGACCGAGTAAGTAAATCTGCCCCCTTCTCCTTCTCATATGTGATTTGATATTAAACACCTATCCATTATACTTCATATTGAACTATAATAAACATTGATTTTGGAAAGATTGTGGGGGACCAAACCTGCTTTACGTAAGCTCCAGCTTGTCCTGTCCACTTCTAAGATGTAACAAAGTAAAAAGTTGTATAACACCGTTTTGCAGTTTTTTTTTATACCGGGAAACTTACAACATCTTTAAATTTTTTTTTGCCTAAAGCGTAGGTGTGGCTACTTTTCATCTATGTTTAAGACACCACTATGGAGCCAAATTCACAATTCTGGCACAAAAAAAGGGTCACATTAATTTAGCATTGGCCTATAGTTTAAGAATTTCTGCTCATGTGGCTGTATTTTTTTAGGCAAATTGGGCTGACAAATAGATTCAATTTGGAATTTTAACACTAAACAGGGTAAAGAAGCATTGTTTTTATCATCCAGTATCCGTCTGTGTTAAATATGTAGAATTTATGCACAAAATTTACTCTTTAAACAAACGAGAAAGGAGCAAAAAAAAACGGACCGTTGCATCTGTCTAGTCAATGTCCTCATGACTCGAATGTCGCTTAATATCAAAAACGGTCATTTTTTACTGCTAAATCACAACTCTAAGGCCTCTTCCACACTAGCGTTGCGTTTCACGTCAGGGTGCAATGCGTGAAAAACTGACGTTTTTGGCTGCGTTTTTGTTCCATTTTTCCTTGGAGTAATTAGCGTTTTTGCGTTTTTCACGCGCGTGTTGTTAGCGTTTTTTTTGCGCTTTCGGCGCATTTTTCACGCGCGATTCAATGGGAGACTCGAGCATTTTTCAAAGGGACCATGGTTTGGGATTAAAATGTGTTATTTAATTGAAAAATAATGTCTTCTGATAATTAGCAAACATCTGCGATCTATTCTTCACTGTTCCGCGCGTATATTATCTCCCGACAATTTAGCAGATGTGAAGAACAGTGAAGAATAGAATAAAAACATTGAACACAGTGAACACAGTGAACACAGGATCATTTAAGAGAAAAACACAGTGCAGAACACAGTACAGAATAGATTACAGATGTTTGGCACATCTGCTTACTTGTCGGGAGATACACGCGGAACGGCGCGAACAAAATAGCATGTGAAGAACAATATATATGTGTGTGAAGAACACATTGCAGATGTTTAAATACATCTGCAATGTGTTCTTCACACATATATATTGTTCTTCACATGCTATTTTGGGCGCACCGTTCCGTGCGCATCTCCCGACAAGTAAGCAGATGTGCCGAACATCTGTAATCTATTCTGCACTGTGTTCTGCACTGTGTTTTTCTCTTAAATGATCCTGTGTTCACTGTGTTCAATGTTTTTATTCTATTCTTCACTGTTCTTCATTGTGTTTTTTTAATTAAATGCTCGATCGCGAGCAGGGGAAATAATGTTATTCTGGTCACCTAGCAACCCTTACGTTTAAAACGCATTGCACTCGCATTGAAATCGCAATGTTCGCGAGTGCAATGCGTTTTTGATACGTCCCCATAGACTTGAATGGGGCGTGAAAAACGCGCGTGAAACGCAAAAATAGAGCATGCTGCGATTTTGACACGCGTGCAAACGAACGCAAGCACGCGCGTGAAAAACAACGCTAATGAAGAAAGAGCCATTGAATACAATGGGACAGAGTGCAATGCAAGTTCTGCGCGTCAAATGTACGCGCAGAACTCGCGCGTGAAAAACGCCAGTGTAGAAGGGGCTTAAAGGGGTATTCTCGTCTGGGCATTCACATTCAGTTTCATTAATCTGCCATATATAAACATTTCTTCAATTAGACGTTATTAAAAAAAATGTTCCTGTGTGAAGATAATTTCTCATAAATGTAGTGATTTTGTCCCTTAGAAACGAGATGGCTTCCTCGGATACGGCCACCTCTGCTGGAGGGATTTCACAAAGAAACAAAAGGTTTTTGTATATGAAATGTCCGGGAGTTACTGCATGTCCCACAGCCATCCTGTGGTAATGATTGCTATATCCAGGCGGTCAGGCAGGACTCAATAGCTCATGTCTGGCCCCCGCTGCCAGAGTGTGACGTGGTCGTAACCGAGGAAGCCATATGGTTTCTAAGGGACAACATGACTACATTTATGAGAAATTATCTTCACACAGGAAATTTTTTTTTAATAACATCCAATTGAAGAAATGTTTATAAATGGAAGATTAGTGAAACTGAATGTTAATGCCCAGGCGAGAATACCCCTTTAAGTGTTCACACTTGGCGTTTTGGTTGCATTTTCATTGCATTCGGGAACGCATTTCAACAGTTGAGGAGAGATGATTTGTCTAATTACATTACTGTTTACAATGTTAATGCATTGTTAACATATGAGTTAATGTCACGTTGACGATGAGTTTTGTAAACACAAATGTTAACAGTAATGTAATTAGGCAAATAACTTCTCCTCAGCTGCTGTAATGTGTTTCAAGACGCAATGAAAAAAATACCAAGACGCAAGGTATGAATGATGCCTCAAGGCAGTGGCGGAACTAGGAGAGACAGGGCCGCCTAGCAGGCTACTGCGTGGGGCCCCCCTTATCACTTAAAAAATATACATATTAGTATACTCACACATGCAAGTTACAATCACCTATAAATACACTCATGTGCATATACACATACATACAGTGCCATATGCAACATACTCACATACAGTGTATACAGACACCATATACACAGATACTGCATATATACATCACAGTATATGTTATATATATTATGCTGGACAATGTGCAGTACAGTATAGATATAATGGTGCACATCCTCCATTCTTTATTGTGTCAGGTCAGATGACAGGGCCCCCCTGATACTGCGGGCCCCATAGCAGCTGCTATGGCTGCTACCGCTATAGTTACGCTCCTGCCTCAGGGCAGTTTTAGAAGAGCAAGGACTGTGGATCAAGGACTGCTCAGTGTCCGGTTTCACGGACTGACCATAGTGCAGAGGATGGGACTCCAATCATCATGATGTATAATAATCTCTTCTTCCCCTCTGGTGTGATGATTACAGTTCGCTGCTTCTGTTTTGTTGGGAGGAAGGGTCTCCCTGAATCATATATCACCATGATTGCTCATCCCCAGCACTGTAGTTGAACTTTGAAACAGAACACTGCCCGGTCCATGATCCACAGAATGGACCAATGAAACAGTCATTTGAAACTGACAGAAAATGGCGGCAAAATGCACCACTTTGCTTGTGAGAAACTTGATCTTGTTCAGTCATATAACCCTGGTGTAAGGGGAAAATTTTACTTGGTATTTTTCTTTCTTTTGTTGTACCAGGATAAGTTTTGGGACTTTTTAGGCAAATCTGAACAATATAATTTATAGCCCAGGCTTCAGGAGCTGTATATATGGCTCACAATCATCAATACCTCCCTTCAAAGCCTATGTCTTGCAACACATCTACCAATAAAGACTCTTTCATGTTTATTTTTGACTCCTTTATAAAGGGAACTTGTGAAATTTCTCTCAGATTACAGGGAAGTAAAATGAATAGGTGCTGTGATGATAGAGTATAGTCTGTTCTGCTGCAAACACTGTACACAAGAAGAAATAAACATAATGACGGGTTGTGACTAAAGACATAGGCGATGCTGAAGCGGCTTCAACTACTAGAGTGTCTAAAATACTATATATAGTATAAAGTATATATTCAGGGTGTAAAAAATAAGATGAAGACAGGAAGAGTGTCTTGTTACTCATAGCAACCAATCACAGCTCAGCTTTGATTTATGAAGAGTACATCAGAAAATAAAAGCTGCACTGTGATTGGTTGTTATGGGGAACGAATGTTCCTCTATATGTACTGGGCCAGAAACATAAACCTCAATAATGCGAATCTATATACTGTATCCAAACTGAGAATTCTGTAACTCAGTGTGGAAGTGTGAACACGGCCGAACATATGGGAGAGGAGCGTCTATTAGATCTAAAATTAAACTACAACTTGGCATAAAAAGAGACAAACCAATTAGTCCCAATGCGCCAAATATTAGAGTAAAACGTAATTTGTTATTTCCATAGCGATTCAGCAACGATTCAGGAAATATCTAATTATATACTCAAAACCTCCATCTCCGCTCATGTTGCTAGGAAACAGATCTTTTTTTTTTTTTTTTAACATTTACAAAAATATTTCTATTTTTACCATTTATTTTGGGAAAACGCAGACTAGGCTTAGAAACGTAAGCCCTGGTGTGACGAAAAATTACAAAAACAGAGTTTCCTCCTAAAATTAAAGAGTCATGATTGTCAAAACAAGGGACGACACTTTATGAATATTGATTTTATAAAATAAGTATTTACAAGATATTAAATTTTTTCACTCATTATTTTTTAGCTTCTATTAGGGTACATTTAGACAGCCGTCTGTGGGGATGTATATGCGCCCGCAAATTTGCGGCCAAATATACGTCCCCATAGACGGCAATGGTGTCGATCCACATGTGTGGCACCGATCCGAGACGTACACAGGGAGAAGATAGAGCATACTACCCGTGTGTGCGGGCCGTGCGTCGCTTTTCTCTATGGTGGGGTCACCTCCTCTCCAGCACACAGCGGTATGCGGGCATGCGGCTGTGTCTATGTACCCTTACTCTGTTGCTCTATAAAAATGTGTTTTAGCTACCTGGAAACCATCAGCAAGTTGCTGATAACTGATATTTCATTGTAATATTGAGTCTCTGTCTAGTACTATGAGTGTATAATGGAGCCCTTCTTCTAAATAGACTGTGATATGTGAGATTGGTCCCAATGGCACAAACCCTTACCATATGCCATCTAAGAGCAAATTGATGACATAGTTGGGGTTCTCTGTGAATGTAGTTGTGGGTATAATGTTAATAAGTTGACATTTGTAGGGGCACTGTGACTTGCTTGATTATAGAGGTGCCGTGAATGACACTGTTATGGGGGCACTCTGACTAACTCTATTATTGTAGTACTGTACTGTGAATGACACTTATGGGGGCACTGTGACTAGCTTTATTATTGAGGTACTGTGGATGACACTGTTATGGGGGCACTGTGACTATCTCTATTATTAAGGTACTGTAGATGATACGGTTATGGGGCACTGTGACTAACTCTATAATTGAGGATGACACTATTATAGGGGAACTGTGACTAGCTCTATTATTGAGGTACTGTAGATGACCCTGTTATGGGGGCACTGTGACTATCTCTATTATTAAGGTACTGTGGATGACACTACTATGGGGGCACTGTGACTAACTCTATAATTGTAGTTCTGTGGATAATACGGTTATGGGGACACTTTGACTAACTCTATTATTGTAGTACTGTGGATGATTCGGTTATGGGGACACTGTGTCTAGCTCTAATATCGAGGTACTGTAGATGATACGGTTATGGGGACACTGTGACTAGCTCTATTATTGAGGTACTGTAGATGACACTGTTATGGAGCACTGTGACTAGCTCTATTATTGTAGTACTGTGGATGACACTATTATGGGGGCACTGTGACTATCTCTATTATTAAGGCACTGTACATGATACGGTTATGGGGGCACTGTAACTAGCTCTATTATTGAGGTAGTGTGGATGACACTGCTATGGGGACACTGTGACTAGCTCTATTATTGTAGTACTGTGGATGACACTATTATGGGGGCACTGTGACTATCTCTATTATTAAGGTACTGTAGATGATACGGTTATAGGGCACTGTGACTAACTCTATAATTGAGGTACTGTGGATGACACTGTTATGAGGGCACTGTGACTAACTCTATAATTGAGGTACTGTGGATGACACTGTTATGGGGGCACTGTGACTAGCTGTATTATTGAGGTACTATGGATGATACGGTTATGGGGCACTGTGACTAACTCTATAATTGACGTGCTGTGGATGACACTGTTATGGGGCACTGTGACTAGCTGTATTATTGGGGTACTGTGGATAACACTATTACGGGGGCACTGTGACTAGCTGTATTATTGTAGTACTGTGGGTGACACAGTTATGGGGTCACTGTCACTGGATTTTGTCTCAGGGCACTATGAGTTATAATATGGCTGCTGTAGATGACACCTATGGGGACACAGTGGAAAAAAATTATTATTGATCAATTGTCACCCCCTCCCTCTCGCCCCCCATGTGACACCAGGCTAATCAGACCCAGGGACCATCAATCGGGTGAATACAGTCACTGAGTAAACAGAATGCATAGGGCGTGGCCAGACAAATTTGGGCGGAGCTTTTGCATTGCCTACTATTTATATGTAATGGATATAAAGACATTTACAAAACCTTTGTAGAGAAATATAACATAATAAAAAGTAAAAGCGACGAACAAACAGTAATCCAGAGAATTTACAGAACGCGAACCAAACTTTATCCACCTATTCTGCATGAAATCCCCCCCCGTTCGTTCAATTTTGGTTCGTCCCAGTTCAAATCTCTGCGTCATATGGAAGGCACAAACTACAAGATCCAAGATCCTTTGCGCCCACCGCGTCTTTTGATTGGCTACTGTAATAACCCCGGAAGTATGGACAGTGAGTGACGTAGCAGCATGGTGAGTTGGTGACCATTAATCCCCGGGATGGAGTACAGGACTTGTTCTATTATACGGTTATCTGTCACTGTCTGTGTTTTGTTACAGGCGACGGGGATCGACCGATTGGCCGGGGCGGGGCTTGTGGCGTTTAGCAGTGTGTTGTTCCTGTATTACACAGTGTGGGTCATCTGCCTGGTGAGTGCTGGATTATTAGCAGGGCAGTAATCCAGGAACATGACGTAGAACTACAAGCCCCAGCATCCTGGTTCTTTACTGTAAGAGCAGTGAGACTATGGAACTCTCTGCCGCAGGAGGTTGTTATGGCGGACTCTATGTACATGTTCAAGAGAGGCCTGGATGACTTTCTGGAGAGAAAAAATATCACGGGTTATGGGGATAAAACATTTATTTAATTCTTAAAGGTTGGACTTGATGGACTTGTGTCTCCTTCCAGCCTTATATACTATGATATACTATGATCCTCTGGGGGAATGAAGGTTAAAGAGCACAATCAGTTTCTTATACAGACCCAGATCTCTATGGACTACAAATCCCAGCATGGTCTGGTGTGCAGGGGATTAATGAGCATGCTCAGACTGCTTATAGAGAACCAGCTATGCACTACAAATCCCAGCATGCTCTGGTGTGCAGGGGATTAATGAGCATGCTCAGACTACTTATAGAGAACTATCTATGTACTACAAATCCCAGCATGCTCTGGTGTGCAGGGGATTAATGAGCATGCTCAGACTGCTTATAGAGAACCAGCTATGCACTACAAATCCCAGCATGCTCTGGTGTGTATGGGAATAATGAGCATGCTCAGACCGCTAATAGAGAACCAGCTATGCACTACAAATCCCAGCATGCTCATTAATCCCCTGCACACCAGAGCATGCTGGGATTTGTAGTGCATGCTCAGACTGCTTATAGAGAACCAGCTATGCACTACAAATCCCAGCATGCTCAAGAGGGCTCAGTATGTATAAGAATAATCGAGATTCCTTTAGAGACCCAGCTGTCTATGCAGTATGAATCCCAGCATGCTCTATTAGGTGAAAATTTCATGAGTATGTTTAGGCTGCCTGTAAATACCTAGCTATGCATGTACTACAAGTCCCAGCATTATATGGCTATATGAGGTCTCTCCAGCATGCTCTGCCTGCCCCTGTATACCCATGTACTACAAGTCCCAGCATTATATGGCTATATGAGGGCTCTCCAGCATGCTCTGCCTGCCCCTGTATACCCATGTACTACAAGTCCCAGCATTATATGGCTATATGAGGGCTCTCCAGCATGCTCTGCCTGCCCCTGTATACCCATGTACTACAAGTCCCAGCATTATATCGCTATATGAGGTCTCTCCAGCATGCTCTGCCTGCCCCTGTATACCCATGTACCACAAGTCCCAGCATTATATCGCTATATGAGGTCTCTCCAGCATGCTCTGCCTGCCCCTGTATACCCATGTACTACAAGTCCCAGCATTATATCGCTATATGAGGTCTCTCCAGCATGCTCTGCCTGCCCCTGTATACCCATGTACTACAAGTCCCAGCATTATATCGCTATATGAGGTCTCTCCAGCATGCTCTGCCTGCCCCTGTATACCCATGTACTACAAGTCCCAGCATTATATCGCTATATGAGGTCTCTCCAGCATGCTCTGCCTGCCCCTGTATACCCATGTACTACAAGTCCCAGCATTATATCGCTATATGAGGTCTCTCCAGCATTCTCTGCCTGCCCCTGTATACCCATGTACTACAAGTCCCAGCATTATATCGCTATATGAGGTCTCTCCAGCATGCTCTGCCTGCCCCTGTATACCCATGTACTACAAGTCCCAGCATTATATCGCTATATGAGGTCTCTCCAGCATGCTCTGCCTGCCCCTGTATACCCATGTACTACAAGTCCCAGCATTATATCGCTATATGAGGTATCTCCAGCATGCTCTGCCTGCCCCTGTATACCCATGTACTACAAGTCCCAGCATTATATCGCTATATGAGGTCTCTCCAGCATGCTCTGCCTGCCCCTGTTTACCCATGTACTACAAGTCCCAGCATTATATCGCTATATGAGGTCTCTCCAGCATGCTCTGCCTGCCCCTGTATACCCATGTACTACAAGTCCCAGCATTATATCGCTATATGAGGTCTCTCCAGCATGCTCTGCCTGCCCCTGTATACCCATGTACTACAAGTCCCAGCATTATATCGCTATATGAGGGCTCTCCAGCATGCTCTGCCTGCCCCTGTATACCCATGTACTACAAGTCCCAGCATTATATCGCTATATGAGGTCTCTCCAGCATGCTCTGCCTGCCCCTGTATACCCATGTACTACAAGTCCCAGCATTATATCGCTATATGAGGGCTCTCCAGCATGCTCTGGCTGCCCCTGTATACCCATGTACTACAAGTCCCAGCATTATATGGCTATATGAGGTCTCTCCAGCATGCTCTGCCTGCCCCTGTATACCCATGGACTACAAGTCCCAGCATTATATGGCTATATGAGGGCTCTCCAGCATGCTCTGCCTGCCCCTGTATACCCATCTACTACAAGTTCCAGCATTATATCGCTATATGAGGTCTCTCCAGCATGCTCTGCCTGCCCATGTATACCCATGTACTACAAGTCCCAGCATTATATGGCTATACGAGGTCTCTCCAGCATGCTCTGTCTGCCCATGTACTACAAGTCCCAGCATTATATCGCTATATGAGGTCTCTCCAGCATGCTCTGCCTGCCTGTACCCATGTACTACAAGTCCCAGCATTATATCGCTATATGAGGTCTCTCCAGCATGCTCTGCCTGCCCCTGTATACCCATGTACTACAAGTCCCAGCATTATATCGCTATATGAGGTCTCTCCAGCATGCTCTGCCTGCCCCTGTATACCCATGTACTACAAGTCCCAGCATTATATCGCTATATGAGGGCTCTCCAGCATGCTCTGCCTGCCCATGTATACCCATGTACTACAAGTCCCAGCATTATATGGCTATACGAGGTCTCTCCAGCATGCTCTGCCTGCCCATGTATACCCATGTACTACAAGTCCCAGCATTATATGGCTATACAAGGTCACTCCAGCATGCTCTGCCTGCCGGTACCCATGTACTACAAGTCCCAGCACTATATGGCTATATGAGGGCTCTCCATCAGTGCACTTCCTTTGTGTGATTCAGGGATTGTTAATTCTGCCTCTCCATTTTCTCTCTTTCCAGCCATTCATCGACAGTGACCATGTGATCCATTCCTTCTTCCTTCCCCGGGAGTATGCCGTGCTGCTGCCCCTGCTGGCCGGGCTCATTCTACTCCTACTCATGGGTGAGTCATCAGGAGCCATGCATGCATGTGTATTGGAGAGTCGGGAGGAATAGCTGTCAGCAAAATAAGCACTAGACCTAGAGGTGGCACTAACTGTTTTTCATGTAGAGTAAAAATACTTCTGGCATTTTAAGTATTGTTTTTAGCCAAGGAAAAAATTTGTAAACTTTTTATAAATAATATGTAGCCATATAGTATGTTGAAGGAAATCTACCATCAAAATCCATCATGATAAACCAGGGACACTTACTCATAGATCCAGGCTCCGTGACTGTGGTATCGTCTTATATTTGTTATCCATGGCCTCATTCCTTCTAAAATCAACTTTTAAAATTACCAGAGCCCCTCTGTGCTGCAACTTCACAGGCTGCTACACTGTCTCCCCCTGCTCCCTCAGTAATTTTCCCTCTCTCTCTCTGCCTGATTTAACCTCACTGCAGTAGATGAAGTTATAACACACAGTGGGAGGGGGAAGTAGTCTTGCACAGTGTGTCTGTGAATCTGCAGCACGGAGGGGCTCTGGTAACACTCCCTAGTGGCCAATAATTTCAAAAGCTTATTTTAGACTGGAGTGACTGGATCTATGAGTAAGTGTCCCTGGTTAATCGTGTGATTTTGATGGTAGATTTCCTCTAAGAAGCTGCAAGGAAACCATTACTATAACAGTTTTCCATCCATAAATAGCAAGTGCTAAATTTTCTTTTACATTACAAAGTAAACATTAGCCTTAAAGGTGTTTTACCAACAATTTTAAATAATCTTTGGTAATCTGTGAGATTGTTAGGATTCCTGCCAATCTCGAGAACAGACCCCTGCTATGCCTTCCCCTCCCCCCGCGCAATTCGGGGGGTTATCACTTATGGGTCGAGCCGCAGCATACGTTCTGCTGCTGCATTCAAAAGTATGGGAGTGTTGGAAATTGCTTAGCACAGCGATCAAGTATCTATGGGACTCATTTAATGCAGATTGGAATTGCTGTTATGATAGAATGAATTCAGTCTACACTGTAGTTCTAGCATGCTATTTATGAAACAGAGAGATCAGGCTGAGCAGTACCGCAAAGGTAGAATAGACTGTCAGCTCTGTGGTGCTCAAAATCTGGCAGCCGATAATCATATTCTTGTCTCTCTTCCATCAGGGGTCTTTGTGACTTATGTCATGTGGAAAAGTCGTCCCAAAACGAGTCCTAAAAAGAAGTCGCAGTGAAGATATCGCTAAGTTACCGGACCCTTTTTATGTGACTGTGAACTGCAACCAACATTCCCCAATGTCACCCATCATATGGCTCTCATGGTGAAGCCGCATATTAAGGATCAGGAGGAAAAACTATAGCTTCCCTTCACTTGACTGCACTATAGCTGTATTCAGGGGTAGAGGGTGCCACCTGCTGGCTGTACTGCTACATGGCAGATGCTGGTGAAATGGAGAAAACCCAGAAGATGATTATTTATGTTTTCAGTCCTCATGTAAATCCTTAGTTATTGGATATGATGCATTTTGTCTTTGCTTTATGAACATTATTTAACTTATAATTTTTGACTAGGGTTTACAGAGGTTGCAAAAACATGTCAGCTTTTTTCCAAGAAGGGCTCCACACTTAGCAGTAATACCCTCCAAAACCTTTGCACCTAAGACCCATTCACATTGATGGAGCTCAGCTGCAATATTAGGCACAACCTGCACACAGGTGTGGCGCTGTCTTAGTAAGAAAACCGCCGTATTCATTAAAATGCATCTTTAACATGAAGGAGGAAGACGTCTTCATTTAAAATTCCTTGCAGATCTTCCTTGTGAATTAATTTGCTTTATTACAGACAATTATGCTGCATTAATGACATTAGGACAATTATCAGATCTACATAAAGTATACGTTGTGTCTCCCGCCATATGTGCAAAATACTGGAAGACCTGGAAGGGAAACTGTAACTGAACCGATGCATCTTTTTTATTAATAAAGATTCCTTTTATATTGCAGTTACCCGTTCCTTATTAATATCTCTATCTGGTGTGAGCTAAATATCTGGTGTGAGCTAAATATGCCGAAAAATCTATCCTGATCTGGTTGTTTGTTACAGTGTATCAGTGTAGGTAGAATATTTAGCTTGGCTAAGGCTATGTTCACATTATCACTTGATTTTCATGATGATTTCTGCATGTTACTTCTTTCACCTATTGTTTTTAATGGGTAACTGCACCATTATTCACAACCATGGAGATTTAATATGCTTTACTCTGGGCTGGAGTGGAGACCTTAAGATCCTTGTCAGAAAACTGGTCGGGACTATAGCTAAGATCTCTGCCAGGTCAGCTGAAGCCTCTTGGTAGATCCGGGATGCCATGCACCAACATGGGGGGAAATAAGCACCATGGCATCTGGTGGTCATTGCTAGGCCTCATAGGTGCCATGTCAGATCCTTATAACCCCATGTTTGGATCCCAAAGAGGTCAGAGAAGGGGCATTTAAATGCCATGATCAGTGTTGCTTATGGGACAACCTGCGTTATCTATGACTGGCAGCGAGAGGTGGGTATAATACACCTGCCAGGTATGTTGCATCCAAAGAATTAGGGGATAAACAATGTCATCTTTATAGTCTAAGGGCAGTATGGCATGACCGTGGTTGGACACTGAATCACAGACCATTCACTACCTGATTTTCACAAACAAACCAAAATTCTCAAGTCAAAGCTGCAAGCATCATAGCGATATATGATGCAAGGAGTCCCCTCTACTTGTAGAACAGCAGCATCGGACTGTAATCATTCCTACATTGGGGAAGCAGGGACTCCATACATTCTACATCACTTTGATGCACGGAGTCCTGTCCTCAGCACTGTGGTCGGTCCTTGACACACTGCACAGTCCATGATTCACAGACCAACCATGAAACCTTCACATTTTGCTATGGGACTCCATGATTACTTGTAACACATGTGATATTTTGGGAAGATATAGATCAGTTTCACCTAAAGTACATTAGCAAGCCTTGCAATGGGTTAACAGTAATCCACATATGATGGCGGCAGTGCCACATACACGTCATTAGCTGTTGCTCCCTGGGCGCCCCTTTGTTACAGGGCACAATCTCTGCGCCTATTTGCGCGCTGATTGCAGTAAATAGAGACAGGATTATGGCGTCTCGGGGGAGTCGTGACTGCAGAACATTTACTCGTCCTACTTGCATCTTATGGGAACAAATAGGAGCCACGTGACAATAATTTCCATTCTAATAAGTACCTGTACTTCACACTAAGTTGGGCACACTACCCCCCGATGATGGCATCGCGTATTGGTTACCTGTTATTTATACAGCGCCAATGTATTCTGCTGCTCCCGGGGGTGGGGGGGACATATCTGTCACATATTACACAGATACTAAAGCATTGTGATATTTTACTGCCCAAAGGGAAGGAGAAAATTAGGATCTTCTATGTCCAGTCCTGAAACCATAGTAGGTGATCGTATTCCATTCTCTGCATACATACCCTTAAAGGGGTGTTCTAGGATATAGATATCCTCAGGTTATTGGAGTAAACAGTCAAACAGCTCGTTCCACCACCAATAAGCACGAAGATACTGCCATGGTAGAATGAATGGCTGCGATATCTTCATTCCCCACCGAGCACAGTGCCGTACATTGGGGCACATTTACTAAGGGTCCGAAAGCCGCATTTTCAGCGGGTTTCGCAATTCTTTTCCGTTTGCCCTGAATTGCCCCGGGTTTTTGGGGCACGCAGTCGGATTGCGGTGCATCGGCGCCGGCTTGCATGCGACACAAATTGGGGGGCTTGTACCTCGGACAACCCGACTGATTCGGACAAACCGCGGAATTTAAAAAAGGAATTGTGTCGCAAGAACAGCACTTACATGCACCAGAAAGAAGAAGGTGAACTCCGACGGACCTTAGCGGGGGAAGCGACACATGCCGGAAATTGGACGCACGATCTTAATGAATCGATGCAGACCAGAATCCTTGTCGGACAACGCATGGCAGGGATCGCGACGGGACGGGTAAGTAAATGTGCCCCATTGTGTAGTGGCTGTACCTGGTATAGCAGCAGGAATGTGGCTCGGCTGGACAACCCTTCTTGGAGCTGTTAGAGATACATGTGGGATTCCTGGGAGATAAAAAAACCTTCACACATACAAGTTTCCCAGATTAAAGTCAATACATGAAATAATTCTTAATCACTGAGCCGTGACGGAAATAGAAGGTACGATCCCGTTTACAGGGACTCTTCATGATGTACAGAGGAGCTGTCACGGCTTGTAAGACACAGGGGAACCACAACAAAGCGACACAGTCACTTGGCAACCAGACCCAGGTAGGAATCTCCATGTTTATTTGTGCCTTTCACCTGGGTCTCCCTTTACCTCCGGCCCCACCCTCGCCGCGGCAGACCGGCTTCACGTGGATTTCTACAAGGTGCTTATTACTTGTGCTCCACCGGGTTTGACTTTTGACCTTCTTCCAGGTCCATGTAGCATTTGTTACACCAAACTATAGGTCTGGTTGATTGTCTCAGCCCCTGAACGACCTGCGATCATCTGCTGATCCAACTATGACCTTCATCACTGATTATGACCACCCATATTTCGGATCTTTAGCCTCCACTGAATGTCTTTCTCTTGCACTTACAGAGCCATTGAAACTCCAGAATGATCACTGCCACCCCCAATATTACAAATGGAGAGAATTAACAAGACCAGGTCCCAGACGGGAAGTCGGGTGTCTGTAAGTAGAGATGATGCTGCTCCATTTCCAGTTCTTGTATCTGGCTGCCTCTTTGTTACTGCCTTATATCTGCATTACAGCCGCAGCTCAGCCTCTCTGGCACAAACAGTAGTTTATGGGAAGTTAAAATGTTAATGTACAGTCTGCACAGACAGTAAGAAGTGTTAACTATTTCAGTATCTTTAATAATATCAGACTGCAATTCTTTGTGCCCAACAGATAATGTGATGAATGGGTGGAAGACTGTATGTAGTGAGTGCCCCCTAGTGGTGGCTGTATAATATGTATGTAGTAAGCTCCCCCTAGTGGTGGTGTATAATCTGTATGTAGTGAGCTCCCCCTAGTGGGGGCTGTATAATCTGTATGTAGTGAGCCCCTCCTAGTGGTGGCTGCATAATCTGTATGTAGTGAGCTCCCCCTAGTTGTGGCTGTATAATATGTATGTAGTGATCTCCCCCTAGTGGTGGCTGTATAATCTGTATGCGAGGAGTTTACCCTAGTGGTGGCTGTAGAATCTGTATGTAGTGAGCTCCCCCTAGTGGTGGCTGTATACACAGTACTGTACATAGTGTTGTCCTCCTACTAGTGGCTGTATAAACTGTATGCAGTGAGCCCCCCTGGTGGTGGCTGTATTATCTGTATGCAGTGAGCCCCCCTGGTGGTGGCTGTATAATCTGTATGTAGTGAGCTCCCCTGGTGGTGGCTGTATAAACTGTATGTAGTGAGCTCCCCTAATGGTGTCTGTATAATCTGTATGTAGTGAGCTCCCCCTAGTGGTGGCTGTATAATCTGTATGTAGTGAGCTCCCCCTAGTGGTGACTGTATACACAGTACTGTACATAGTGTTGTCCCCCTACAAGTGGCTGTATAAACTGTATGTAGTGAGCTCCCCTGGTGGTGGCTGTATAATCTGTATGTACTGAGCTCCCCCTAGTGGTGGCTGTATAATCTGTATGTAGTGAGCTCCCCCTAGTGGTGGTATATAATCTTTATGTAGTGAGCTCCCCCTAGTGGTGGCTGTATAATATGTATGTAGTGAGCTCCCCCTAGTGGTGGCTGTATAATATGTATGTAGTGAGCTCCCCCTAGTGGTGGCTGTATAATATCTATGTAGTGAGCTCCCCCTAGTGGTGGCTGTATAATATGTATGTAGTGAGCTCCCCCTAGTGGTGGCTGTATAATCTGTATGCGAAGAGGTTACCCAAGTGGTGGCTGTAGAATCTGTATGTAGTGAGCTCCCCCTAGTGGTGGCTGTATACACAGTACTGTACATAGTGTTGTCCCCCTACTAGTGGCTGTATCAAATGTATTTAGTTTGCTCCCCTGGTGGTGGCTGTATACACAGTACTGTACATAGTGTTGTCCCCCTACAAGTGGCTGTATAAACTGTATGTAGTGAGCTCCCCTGGTGGTGGCTGTATAATCTGTATGTAGTGAGCTCCCCCTAGTGGTGGCTGTATAATCTGTATGTAGTGAGCTCCCCCTAGTGGTGGCTGTATAATATGTATGTAGTGAGCTCCCCCTAGTGGTGGCTGTATAATATGTATGTAGTGATCTCCCCCTAGTGGTGGCTGTATAATCTGTATGTAGTGAGCTCCCCCTAGTGGTGGCTGTATACACAGTACTGTACATAGTGTTTTCCTCCTACTGGTGGGTGTATAAACTGTATGCAGTGAGCCCCCCTGGTGGTGGCTGTATAATCTGTAAGTAGTGAGCTCCCCTAGTGTTGGTGTATAATTTATATGTAGTGATCCCCTCCTAGTGGTGGTGTATAATCTGTATGTAGTGAGCTCCCCCTAGTGGTGGCTATATAATATGTATGTAGTGAGCTCCCCCTAATGGTGGCTGTATAATATGTATGTAGTGATCTCCCCCTAGTGGTGGCTGTATAATCTGTATGTAGTGAGCTCCCCCTAGTGGTGGCTGTATACACAGTACTGTACATAGTGTTGTCCTCCTACTAGTGGCTGTATAAACTGTATGCAGTGAGCCCCCCTGGTGGTGGCTGTATAATCTGTAAGTAGTGAGCTCCCCTAGTGGTGGTGTATAATTTATATGTAGTGATCCCCTCCTAGTGGTGGCTGTAAAATATGTATTCAGTTATCTTTCCCTAGTGGTGGCTGTATACCCTGCATATAATGAGCTCCCCTAATTGTGGCTGTATAAACTGTATATAGTGAGCTCCCCCTAGTGGTGGCTGTATACACTGTATATAATGAGCTCCCCTAGTGGTGGCTGTATACACTGTATATAGTGAGCTCCCCCTAGTGGTGGCTATATGATCAGACTGATCGGATTATGATTTTGGGAGTCAATGCTCTATCATCCCCTTGGAAATAAACTGCAAAAGCCTTAAGATTATGCTGTGACCTTAAAGACCTTGGGTGTCTATTATTGTGTTCCTAGATTGGGGTTAATTTTACTGCAATTTATATGTCGCAGGGGTGGATATAGTTACCTGTTATATGAGGAGTGTCTCACATGGGATGCCTTTATGTTTCCTTTCTTCTCTGACAATCTGTTGCTAGGTGACACTTAGGTTAATTATGTGTGTTTGTAATTAATGACCAGAGCAGTAGAACTGACCCCACCGCCACTCCGTACACATAGTCCAGAGTGAGCCATGTATCCAGACCACAAGCACTTTCTCCCTCCGGAGGAATCACAGGTAGGACGAGCACGCAGCATCCGATAATCTAAACACTCGGATAATCCGGAATTGCCACGAAAAATAGACAGTAAGCAAGAAGATAGTATCTGTGCTCCTGTATACAGCAGTGAGTTCCAAAATGCAAGAAAATCGCATTGTGTGAACACGGCTTTGCACACGTTACAGGTGAAAAATGCATTTAAATCTGCACCAAACAATGGAGGTTCTTATCAGCGTTTTTCATGTGGATTTGTGTGATGTATTTCGCGTTTTTGATGCATTTTAACTTTTACCTCCTTTTTTTCCACTTGATTTGATGTCATTTGCAATAAGACTCTGCGTAACATCTGCTTCAAATTTCATAGATTTCAAAGCCCATAGGCGTCAATGTAAAAAAAACCCAAAAAACGTGACATTCATTTATTTCTAGCAACAATCACACAACAATTTATGTGCTGAAAAAAAATCTACCCTTTTCCCAAATCACATTTACCCCCAGTGCTATTGTATTGTGCGGCATACAGGCAGTCCCCTACTTAAGTACACCCGACTTACAGTCGACCATTGTTACAAACGGACCTATGTATTTTGGTAATTTATTGAACTTTAGTTTTAGGGTACAATATACAGCTGTAACAGGTGTCTGTAATTAAGATTTATTGTTATTCATGGTTCTGATGACAACCCAACATTTTTAAAATCCAATTGTCACAGAGACCAAAACATTTTTGTCTGGAGCTACAATTATAAAGTATACAGTTCTGACTTGCATACAAATTCTACTTAAGAACAAACCTACAGAACCTATCTTGGACGTAACCCGGGGACCACCTGTAATTTCAAAACTCTGATATGCATGGGGGGGGTGGGAAGGGAGCATAAGAACGGTGACACACGTGGCGTTTTTGTTGTGTTTGTGCATCCATGAAAAACGCATCATATTTGCATATTGGCTTTTTCATTGGGTTTTAGGTGACTTAAGTGTCTTAATTTGGCGTTTTTAACCTTTGCAGTTTTTTTGCCTGCTTTTTCAAAGCGGTTGCGTTTTTGAAAACGGACATAGTTTTATGGTCTGCGTTTCGAAAAGCATGGCGCAAACGAAGATCACTGCGTTTTTCCATATTCCAAGAGAATATGCAATTGACGCACATCAAGTATGTGACCGATGTTAAAATTTATCTCTCTGCCTTTGGTGACTATAATAATAATAGTCATGTGCAAGTAGTGTGACTCTCTGTAAATAATGGAATGTAAATAATGTAAATCATATACTAAAAATGGAAATACGATGTATATTATAGAAATATGCCTTTGTACTAATGAATGGATAACAATACCTATGTACATTCTAAGTCTGCATCCCTTCGGGGATCTGTTAGTGCGTTCCTCTGCCATTGGTCTATGTAATTATGGCTCTCTATTCATGTCCGATATCATATGCCAAGTTTTGTTACATCTTCTTTTCCCGTGCGTCGGAATTCCTTTGCTGTAGACACTAAAAGCAGTTAGGCGCGGATGTGGTGCCACTACGCATGCGCAGCCTCACGGGTTGCCACGGTAACCCGTACAGGAACCTGATACTACCACGTGGAAGTGACTGGAGAGTTTCCGGGTAAAGACGCAATGCGGCGCAGGCGCAGACGGCTGAATAGCCGTGCCGCATTTTAAGTGAACGGTGTTCTCCACCTTCATTTGGTAAGTCACTGAGGGGCGGGTCTCTTATTTGACCTGTTAACGCTCAGTTGACTTAACGGAGCCGAACTGGCATCGGGAAACACGGGGTGCCGGCTGTAACATATAGCCGGCACCCCAGTGTAACACCCGCGATCAGAGTGGGCGCCGATCGTAGCTTATTAACCCATTAAATGCTGTGGTCAGCGCGACCGTGACATCTAACATGCCTTCCGGGGGTCTTACCCCCACGATCGTTCCCCCCAAACCGTTTTCGGGGGGCGCCGATCGTTGCTAAGGCATCTCTGGGGTCCAATCGTGACCCCAGAGATGCCTGAAGGCAGTGTCTGAAAGATGGCGTCTGTGACGTCATCTTAAAGACACAGGGGGTCATTTACTAAGGGCCCGATTCGCGTTTTCCCGACGCGTTACCTGAATATTTCCGATTTGCGCCTATTTTCCCTGAATTGCCCCGGGATTTTGGTGCACGCAATCGGTTTGTGGCGCATCGGTACTGGCATGCAAGCAACGGAAATGGGGGGGCGTGGCCGCCGGAAAACCCGACGGATTCGGAAAAAACGCCGTATTTTAAAAAAAAAATGGTCGCACAGGCCATACTCACATGCACCACGATGAAGACGATGAACTCCAGGGCACCTCGGCGGACTTCGGTGCAGCAGCAACACCTGGTGGACATCGGGCGCAGGACCTTCATGAGCCTCTGGAACGCAAATGGACCGGGTAAGTAAATGTGCCCCATAGTGTCAACTTATGCATGTGCACAGGCTGACACTGCTATTACTCTGCAATACATGAGTACTGCAGGATATTATCATGAACAAGCAATCAGATGATCGCTTGTTCATGTCCCATGGTGGAAATAGTCAAAAACTAAAAAAAAAAAATAAAATAAAGTAATAAATCACTAAAATTGCCCATAAGCCCTATAACATATAAAGAGACATATAACGCTAAAAAAAAGTCTAAATCACAACACAAACCCCACATATATATTATCAATGCGTCCTTAACAATCCATAGAATAAAGCTAAATAATTATTGAACCCGCACGATGAACGCCGTTAAAAAAAAACTGTTAAAAACCCGCTAAAAATTATGATTTTTACCCATTAAACCACACAAAAAATGCAATAAAATTTGTTCAAAAAAACATACGTACTCCACAATGATACTGGTGCAAAGTACAACATGTCCCGCAAAAAACAAGCCATCAATTATCTCAATAGCCAAAAAAATAAAAATGTTATGCCACTTGGAAGACGGCAATGCAAAAATTATAGGTTTTTCCCACATTGGGTTTTATTTGGCAAATTTAGTCAAACGTAAGAAAAAATATTCATGTATGGTATCCCCGTAATCGTATCGACCCATAGAATAAAGATAACATGATGATTAGGCTAAACGGTGAACACAAAAAAAAATAAAAAATCAAGGAAAAAATCCAGTACAGAATTGATTATTTTTTACTCCTGCCCTCAAAAAAAAGTTCTACATTTTCAACAGTAGGGGATACCAACCCCAAAATGGTAAAACTGGAAAAAGCATCTCATCCCGCAAAAAAAATGCTGTCACATGGCCCCAATAACGAAAAAGCTAAAATTTTATAGCCTACAAAAGGGGCCAATGAGGAAAGTAAAATCCTGGCAGCTGCAGGTCCCTCCTTCCCTTCTGCGCCTCGCTGTGCCCCCATAAAACAAGTAACGTCCACATGTGGGGGGTCTCTGCACTCGGGAGAAATTGTATGGTGGATTTTATCTTTTGGAAATGTGTAAATTTTAGGGCTAAATGAACGTATAACCGGCACAATTTGACCATTCTAAATTTCACCTCCATTTTGATTTCATTACTATGAAGATCTCAAAGGGTTAACAATCTTCCTAAAAGCTGTTTGTGCTTGAGGGGTGCAGATTTGAAAATGGGTTGGTTATATAGGGGGTCTTTTGATGCTAAATATGTAAAATTTCATACAAAACGGGATTTATCCCCAAAATAGTCAATTCTGAAAATACGGAAAACCGATGCTCGATTTGTAAGCCGCGTGACATCAAAATAAATTATCCAGACATTTAAAAAATGATGAAAATATAAAGTAGACATATGGTAAATGTTATTCGGCAAGTTATTTAGGTGGTAAATCTATGTGCCTGAAAACGCAATGATTTCGAATTTCGACAATGGCAAATTTTTCAAAAAAATCATAATTTTTTCATTTTTTGTAAATAAACGCAAAACTTATCAGCCAAAATTTACCACTAAAATGAAGTACAAGATGTGAGGAAAAAAAATTCTCAGAATCGTTTAGATAAGTAACAGTGTTCAAAAGTTATAACCATATAAAGTGACGCAGGTCAGAATCCAAAAAATGGGGCTGAGCCTTAAACTGTAAAAAGGCTGCGTCCTTCAGGAGTTAAACTTAGCCACATAGGAGCATGTTGTCACACATTGGTTAACATCCCGTGTGAACACACGACTCTTCTGAGGGGTGAGGCACTCCTTCCCCTTCACCTTCAGGTCAACCCTACTTGGAGGCATCAGATCTATGGTAAGCAGCATTCGTCTCTGGTCCTTTAAATGACATTTGCGGATCTTTGAGCCCAACTAAACAATATGCTTTATCTATTTGTTTGCAGGGCTACTCTTATGTTCATATATTCTCCCTCTGATGAGACCTCTGGCGAAACGCGTCAGGAAGGTGTGATACGTGTTTAGTACAGGGTGCAGTTTTGGTACCGCCCTTGTAAGGACGGGAGTCTTGGGGTGATAGGGCAAGACTGTTAGGGTCCATCACCCTTCCTCCTGCCGCGATACTCGACAACCGGATCGGACGGCTCCTACCCAGCCCTACATCTTCTATGGGTATTGTATGCTGGTACAGTAAGACTCAATGCCTAACGGGTGGAGGTATAATATAAGATAGTCTGAGGCCAACATGTCTCGCGGCAATATATCTCCTACCCGCCCATTTTTACGTTTTGATGCTATCCGCATTATGTTCACCTTTCTCTTTTGGTGTGGTTTTTGACACTGTATTTGGTGGCGTTAATCAAGGTGGTCTAATTTATTGGCTCTGAGTGGGTACAAGTTCTTTTAGAATATTTGTAGTAAACGTTTATTAATTACCCTTGTGCTGCTTTGTTACCTATATACCATACTATAATATAACCCTACACACGTCCTCTTCCACATTGCAGTCACACAAAATTTTTTGCAGCAGATTCCCCCTATGAGAACACCCACCCGCCCTCTCTGTAGCGTCAGCTGATGCCGTGTAATCGATGTGTGCTGACTCTTCCAGCGAGCTATTTGCTGCCTTTAAATTGTCAATGGGATTGTGTGTGTCCTCCTCCCCGTACTGCAGTGATTTTAATGGAGCAGACTATTTAATGTGCGGGGAGGGGAAGGGGCGACGTTGCTGTTTTGTAGAGCTACAGGAGCAGGTGACCCTATGTGCACTCCAGTATATGAGTTACTTTTTATAGGGGGGCTTATTCCCTATAGGGGGGTGCAGCAGCGTGCAGACTTGTAGTACTGGGCACCCTCCTCCTGGGGAGGTGGATCATGCCTGGCATGGGGTGCTGTCCAGTTTAGGAGGGTGAGCTGGAGAGAAAGGAGGGTCAGTCAGGGTGAGCAGGGGGTGGCCGTGCTGAGCAGTAGGGGAGATATATACCGGACTTGTAGTCATCGAGGGAAGGAGTCTGACAGATACAGTAACTGTGTATGCGAGAGGACGAGGAGCAGGTGCAGCCCAGAGACAGCAAAGGGGAAACTCTCAGTGAGACATAAGAACACGTGGGGGCTGACAACTGTGACACATCAGAATGGAGAGGGAAGGAAGACGAGACTCTGTCCACAGTGCCATGATCCAGAAGGTGAGCAGCAATTCTTACCCATATCCTGCCCCAAGGTAGACCATTGGCGACAGAGCCTCAGTGGGCCCCTTTGCAGTGAACTCACATGGCGGTATTAAAAATTCAGAAACTAAAACAGTCTCCTGTTCCTAGTTTATCATCCCAAACAGCCCCCTTATGGTTATTTTATATAAAACCCATCTCACCCCCTATGGATTCATTAGATACAGCCCCGTTACCCCATGGATTCCTTATGTACAGCCTTATGTGCCCCCCCCCCCCCCCCCCAGGAGCCCTAGTATGCCCAGCCCTGGTGCTGGCCCTGTCATGTGCCCATTCTGTATCTGAGACACCCTGGTTTTCTACTTGCTTAACAATCTTATGCTTAAAATTGTTCTTGCTTTACTAATATAATTCAGTTACTATTTAGAGAGACGCTAACTGTTCAACAAACTTTTCTATAATCCATAAAAAAATAAAAAAGAAGACACATTGTCATATATCTTATCAGAGGATTGTGATTATTACTCCACCTATCGGGCTCCTTTCCTCCTTAACTAACACACAGTTTCTGAAATCTCTGCTGAATCCACCTTACCAGGGCAAGATGGGCTGGACTCACAGAGCTATGGCAGTATATAAATGTCTGTAAAGAGGAGGGGGGGAGAGAAAAGACACAAACAGGAGATACTGCAGCTCTTAGTAAGTTTTCTATCTTACCCCCGTAGCTGTATTCCCATTCATTCAAGTTGGTTTTTCTCTATTATGCCCTTTATGATGCTTATGCTTATGAGATAGAAAATGTGGTTCATTTTGATAGAACTACTACTACAGTTTCTATGGCAGACCATACTGTATATTCCTGTCCTTTAACTACTAAATATTACAATCTATTAAGATGCCTTCACTTTTGCGGGTTTATAATGGATCACCCCTGAGTCCAAAAATACATTATCTTTGAGTTTTGTCATAACTTTTGCATGCTCTGTGATCTCTTGTTCTCTGTATGTTGGTGATGCTGGGTGACAGTGACGGGGTGATGACACCCGCTCACATGGTCAGATCACACCCTCCTGCAAATGCTCTGACTGTGCAGGACCGTGCCTGGAGCCATTGTTTCTGCCCGGCTTTTCCATTTACTGTCATCCTTTTTATGGAGGATATTGTGGCAGCGTGCTAGTGCTAGTGCGGTACCTCCGCCTTGTATACTATCCAAGACTCTCCAGACTCCATTATATATTCATGGTACTGTAATCACGTTGATGTGTATTACTTCATCTGAATTGTAACCTACTGTAATTTCCTTTTATTTACTTCTTATAATTAGGGGGAGTCTCGGGGAAGCGCAAGGAGGCGCAGACTCTTCTGGAAGCTCCGACAGCGTTGGAAACTTCTTGGTCTTTTTGAAATTGATAAGGATCATGACTTTTACCCATTGACGTGCGATCTAAAGGAAGGACTGAAAGATGCCGTTCAGGATACGATCCAGACTGAGGCCACGGTGAGCCACGTGTTATGTGCAATGCTGATTGGTACCTTAGAGAGAGATTTCCACTAGACACAGGATAGCCTATAATTGTGGGAATGATTAAAAATCACAAAATGAGGAGTCCACAAAGGACTTAAACATCACGTATTGGACAGTGTCCTGTTTCACGGACTGACCACAGTACAGACGACCGGGACTCCGCGCATCATAGTGATATATGATAGGAGTCCCTTCTTCCATGTAAAACGGCAGCGTTGAGCCGTGTTTATAATTCTGGTTCAGCCCTGCTGTTCCATAAGGGATTAAGGGACTCCTTGTGTCATATATCATTATGATGCGTGGAGTCCCGTCCTCCGCCCTGTGATCCGTCTGTGAAATCTAGCCAGTACGCGGTCCGTTTTTCACAGACCGACTGCTGTCGTGTCCACCCTCCCTAAATAGTGTTTTGGATTAGTTATGGAGCCTACAGAGCCGGCAAGTGAAAAAACCTGTGGTGGCCTCTACATTAAAAATTCTAACTCGTAATGTCTGGTGTATAAATCATCACAAAAAATTATGCCTTTTTTTATCCAAAAGTCAGAATTTCAACTTTTATTTTTATATTTGCAATATTCCATTTTTTTTTTTTTGTGTGAGACTTGTGAAATCCTGTTTGACATTTGGGGACTTTAAGTGCTAATTTAGCATGAAATTTCTTTTTCAGCAGTCGCTTCTTACAGATGAGGATTACAGCGCCAAACTCACCCAGGGCCATGAGGTAGGAAGTCTTTATGTCATCGTTTTTAACTACTTATTTCCTGGGCCTTAAAAGTTTATATTTTATTTTACTGCAGTGTCTGGGGGTCAGATTTCTACTTGAGGTCTCTGACCTGCTCCTTCTATATTGCTAGGGGGTAATATAATTGTATATATAATATAATTATTAATATATAATATTATATTACCTGAATTATAATAATAATCGCTTTCAATGGTCATGTTTACGCAATGTGCAAAACTCCAAAGTGTCTTCTCCAATAAGAGGAATATGGCTTGTGATCCTCTATTCCATATCTAATGGGTAGTTGGGTGGGATGGCCTTAAACTATAAAGTATAGCAGGATAGAAGACCCCCAATACCAGTTATTTCCTTGCTGTTATATCTCTGGCAGGGCTATGTTATGAGAACATACGCGGGGCCCGTGTTCAAGCAGTTTCGCCAGTCTCTGGGTGTAACGGAGGAAAGTTACCAGAGATCTCTGTCCTCCTGCGGCCTGTACCTACAGTTTATTAGCAACTCAAAGAGTAAAGCCGACTTCTTCCTGACGTGAGTATATTGGGTTATATCACTTTACTAAGGTGACTCTCCAGCTATTGCGAAACTACAACTTGAAATGCTGTCTGTGTATGCTGGGAGTTGTAGTCTTATGGTAGCTGGAGATTGGAAACTTCTCATGTAATACATAAATACATAGCCATATGGTATAGCCAATATTTATGTGTCTGTGAATATTATGTGGCATTAAAATGTATTTTTTTGTTTGCAGAAATGACAAGCGGCTTTTCCTGAAGACACAGAGTAAGAGAGAAGTTCACTTCCTTCTGCAGATCCTGCGCAAGTACATCCAGCACTTCCAGTCCTATCCGCACTCCCTGTTGGTGAAGATATTGGGTAAGTAGTGGTGGCCTTATTAGGATAGCTAAAAAATATTAGATTAGCGGGGACTTCACAATGCAGTTTAACCCCTTGGTGTCACATGGACATAGACAATGTATGAATAATAATAAAAATTCAGTCATATCTATATATATATATATATATATATATATATATATATATATGCACACAGATTACGCAGCCCTGCACAGAGCTTGCCAAGTCAGTCATATACAAGCAGTCCCCGGGTTATGTACAACATAAATTTTTTGGTCTCTGTGACAATTGAATTTTAAAAATGTTGGGTTGTCATAAGAACCATAACAATAAAGCTTCATTGCAGACACCTTTAATAATGGTTAAAGCTGTTTATTGTAGCCTAAGGCCAAAGTACAGTAAATTACCATTATCCAGAGGTCCGTTTGTAACTAGGAGTCGTCTATAAGTCGATGTTCTTAAGTAGGGGACTGCCTGTATATGAAGCAAATTTAGGAGCTGAAATATGGTCTGAAAAATACCCCCCACAATAGGGTGCCACTCCATGGGGCACTTAATTCGGTGGTTGTGGTACATAAAAATACAAGCCCCTACTAACCGGCCTAACAGTAGTAATAGCTACTAGATAACAAGCTAGATTTTGCAATGGGTTCTAGGAGCTATATCTGGGTACTATCTTTAGATGGGGCAGGTGAGTGTCCTAATAGCTGTAAAGTAGTAATAACATAACATAAGCTTGAATGTCCTTATTGTTCTGTACAAACCCAATGGACTTATACAGAACTGCCTGTAGGATTTCTGAACTTGCTTGTTCAGATTTAATGACCCTAGCGCCCTCTCCTGTCCAAATCTGCAAAGCAGAAGCAGAAATATATACAATGCACATAAAGTTTAGGGAATCTTCCAAAACCGGAATACATTAGACGGCAATCAATGACCTTTGATCCTAATATCTCTCTTGTTCAAGGAGTGCACAGCATCACCAGAACTCAAGAGAAAAAGGTAAGAAAAATTGTGTTGGATAATACAGTATGTTAGGTTTCAATTCTTTGTTATGTCAAGATACCTCATTGCTGTCAGTGAATGAGAATGTGCAATCTCAATTTACATCTAAATTCTGTAACAATACAATGTCCTGATCTAGGGGGGATGGTGTACAGTAACTGATTTCGACTACTTTTGATGTTCAGCCTGTAACCTGTATAGACCTGCTAAAAGACTATCTCCATATACTGTATGTCTGGTCCCTATCAATGATTCATGTTCATTATCTTTCATTACAGAAATATTTCATCATTATGCAGAGCGTCTTTTTCCCGGATGAGAGGATCACTGGCCGGTGAGGATGGCATCATAACCTGTCAGAGGTTGCGCCCTTTGGATTTTTCAGTGTTTGGTGTTAATAGGTGTTTTCTATTATTTCAGGTACGATATTAAAGGCTGCCATGTTAGCCGCTGGACCGAGCCAGAGCCGGAGGGAAGCAGAGTCCTCCAGGTCTTCAAGGATCTAAACTTTGAGGGAAACGTTATTTGTTTGGGTATGTTATTAATTTTCCTTTAAAGGGACATCCACTATGGAAAGTGCCCCCATTAATATTTCTGCCTGGTCCCAGTCACTATTTATTATAGTGTAAACCTTAAAACCTGGGCCCAAGGCATCTAGTGAGTCAATTGGCCACCCACCAAGTTTGATACTGCCATGTAGAGATACTTAAGAAAGCACATAAATGCTCATACATGTGGCAAACTCGGTGTATCGCTGCATAATTTTTGTGCGCTATATAAATAATGGAATTATTATAATAATATGTGCCAGCTCCCGACAAACCTTTATGCAAGAGTCCTTTAAGGTCCATAGGACAGCAGCCTGGGTGACCACTATTAGTGTTAGTTATCCTTGAGGAAAGAATATGAACAAGCAATGAGGGGCTCTGGTGCAAAGAATAAAATGAAGGAGTTGAACCACAACCCATCGGGCCATGACTATAGTTTTAGAGGACCTAAAGAAAATGAAAGCTGGGCTACTAATATGTCATCGCTCTATGCCTTGAGTTTTGCTAAGTTTCCCTTTTCCTAGGTTTACACTTTTTTCATGAAACTCCCCTTCTTCCGCAGACCAACAACGTTCCTGGCTCCTTCGTCAGACCGAACTGGACACTCATTTCTTACGGGACCTCAATGTTCTGGATTACAGTCTTCTTGTTGGGTTCCAGACCCTACATCAAGATGAGAAAAACCAGAGCTGGTCTTTAGCCAACCTAATTGTCCGCACTAAAAGGTAAGGAGACGTCCAGACACATCAACATCGCCCTGGGTTGTCCGATTATATGTGAAATATTTGTTCTGTATGATTGCCTTTAAGCAGTATCCATCTTCCCGGTATGAGATGCAATACCAGGTCCATCCTATGAACTAATTCTTCTTTGTTTCCCAGGTCTGTAAATGGGACGGGTAGTCCGACTACATCCCAGTGCGCTTCTGTTCCCGGCACCGTAGAAGAGGAAGGTGAATCCACTGACAAAGAGGAAGAGGGGACTGAGTTTAGTGGCACCCCAGACCTGACTTCTGCCAGACGGGTGCCCATGAAGAGAATCGGCCAGCAGGCCAGCACCGTGTCCAATATCTCTGATGTTATTGCTCAGAACCGCCGCCTGCTTCCTAACTACAAAAACCCGCTGCACGTGATGGACGGGCCAGAACTGAGATACTTCATTGGGATCATAGACATATTCACCGTCTACGGACTGAAGAAGAGACTGGAACATTTATGGAAGAGTATGCGTTACCATGGGCAGGAGTTCTCCACTGTCAGCCCCTCGCGTTACGCACACAGGTTGTGTCACTGGGTGGAGACCCATACCGTGTAACCTACCCGTAAGAGTCCGGTTACTGGGAACATGGTTATGCATCCTTGGCCTTCAACATACTGCTTCATTGTGAATGCCTTCATATTTAAGTTAAAACATTAGGAATGATGCTGAGCTTGCACTTCATAACGGTAAATATAAGTGCACGACGATATACACTAAACGGCCACGGACATGAGATATTCAACTGGGGTGAGATTTATTAGGTATCAAGAGAAGAACTGGAGTTGAGAAAACATTGACAAAAATTTGGCATCTAGACAATCCAGAGCATCTCTTTAATGGCAGGTCATATGGGGTGTCCCAGATAGTCAGTGATTAGTATCTAACACAAGCTATCCAGAGAAGGCCATGGTCATGGGCACCCAGGATCGTGGTCTATGGGGTTGTGTAGCTGTACACTGTTGAGAGTGGCTATGATGTCCTTAGTCCACTGTAAACTGTAAGGGCCTGAGCAACAGAGATGGATCCTGGAGCAGTGGAGAAGGTTGTCTGGCTCAATGGTTGGTTGTATGAGTGTCTCAACATGCAAAAGAGATGGTACCAGGAAGACAAGCTGAATGGTGCTGTGGGCAATGTTGTGCTGGGAAACCCTTGTGTCCTGGCACCACGTGAAAGCTACCTAGACACAAAACTTCTACCAATACTGAATGGCTTACAGGACTAATACCTCACTTGGCAAGGGTGCTCCTATGTAAGATATTGTCCTGACCACATTGCAAATATATACAAAAATGGTCTGAAGTCCAAACTGGTGACTTGCCTCCAAATTCCAGGGATCTCAATCTGATTGCGTACTTTTAGAAGGCTTATACTGCTGGTAATGTCTTAGTACCAGATACCCCCAACACCTTCAGTTGCCCATAGTCAATCCAGATCAAGGCAACTGTGGTGGCAGGAGCGGGGCCTCCACAATATTAGGCAGGGGTTGAATGTAATGGCTCCAGTAAAATGTAAATGCTTCTACCAAAGCAACGCTTCAAGGACTGATCTTGAAAAGCCACATTATTGCCTGCTGCAAAATACTACGGCTTATAATGAATGTAATAAAAAATATTTTATGTAATACCAGTCTGCATTATTCATGATACACAAAAGGCAAGTTAATCATGTCAAGTTATATTGGGCCATTTCACGTTGCATTAACTTATCAAACACACAGAACTGCTGCATTTCTTTACATCATACCTTGTTTTTGTCCATAAGGCCTCATGCACATGACTGTATGTTTTTTCCATTTCTGTATATACAACCCCTTTCCAACAAACGTATGATTTCTCCACTCCTGTATTTATGTGCTCTATGAAGGTACATTCAGACCAATGATGCCAGTTGCGTAACTAGAATCTGATGGGCCCCAGTGCAAAGTCTGTGCCAGGCCCTGACTATCATGTATGGTTTATAGTAATAATCTTCTCATATGGGAAAGTGACACCACAAGGGCCCCCTAAACCTCTTGGGCCCAGGTGCGATCGCAACCTCTGCACCCTCTCAAGTTACGCCCTTGAACGCTGCTCACCCCTCCACTCTACATAGAGAAGTACAAGGCCGGTGGCGTAACACAGCGAAATATAGGACATGTCCAATATTTCTCTGTACGTGGTCACAGTGTGGTGAAACATCATGTGCTCACCACAATGTGTGGACCAATATCCCTGTTACGGCCGAGCGAATAAGCCCTAAATCTGTATATACATGACGTTGTACATCTGTATGTTCATGTATGTCACTGTATCCGTATAAAATACAGTGGGCTGGGTAATGATGGCTGATTATTGGCTGACAGAATGCACTTCCCACTGGTTTTGGTTTCCCTAAATACTGCAGGTATATATATATATATATATATATATACATATATATATATATATATATATTGCGGCATACAGTGCAGAGCCCTATGCAGCACGTATGCAACCTGTATTATAAACGTTCCCATACATTTCTATGGGCGGAAATATTGGTGAATATAGGACATGCTCTATTTTTTTATTTTCTTTTTTTACTTCTTGCTCACGGTACACATATTCTGCTATGATCACGCAGAGGGCGAGCTGGTGACGTCACTGGTATGGTGTCAGTGTGTCAATCGGCCAGGGGGTGTGCATATATTAAATATCGGCGTAGTCATGAGGCACGAGGGCCTCTGGCTCATATGTACATGTTATGTAGCTCATATTCTAAAATATGACAAAAGAAGCATTTTTGATTTTCGGGATGGGGAAGTGAGTATAAACCTCTAGGTTATCTGATGGTAGATGTCCTTTAAAATCTTCTGTATAAAAACAAACTTTTTTATACTTTGATGTACAGAGAAATGTAAGGTGTTATTTTTGCAAGATTAGCTGATGTCCGCTACCATTTTAGGGGCTGTACATTTTTTTCTGTAGCACAAAGTGGCGTTTTGGACATTTCGAAACGCTATTTTCTGTTACAGGGTTCAATGCCGGGAATAACCATTTTTATATTTTGATAGACTGGGTCTTTTGGGGATGCGCCGATACCCAACACGTCTGACTTTATTTTTATATCAGTTCTAGTGAAAGTGAGGTGATTTGAACTTTTTTGTATTAATATTTTTTTTATTCTTTTTTAATTCTCTTTTTTAGACCCCCTAGGGTACTTTAACCGTAGGGAGTCTGATTGCTCCTACCTTATAGTGCAATACTACTGTATTGCAGTATATGGTGAATTTGCTATTGATCTGTAAAAATGTGCTACTGGCACACTGTTACAGATATGCAGCAATGACAGGTCCTGTAGTTTTATAAAGACTCCAGGCTGTTATGGCAAATGATCATCTCTTCATGACGACGACATAGGGATCAAAGTCAATATACTTGTGCCCCCACGGCTGTCAAAGGCTTAAAAGAAATTAACCACTCAAAAAACTACAAATACTCTCCTCTGCTCCTCTTCAACTCTATCCTAGCGCTGTCCGTGGCTAGTCTTGACACGCTGGGATCACCTAGAAAAGAATATTATAATTAGCAGCAAAGAGCGCAGGGGCAAGATGTCTGGTGCTCAAGGCTGCTAATTAAGCACGCCCCTGCACCTACCTCTGGGAGGTGACATTACGTGGGGGAATGTGAATAATTAGCAGTTCAGAGGACCAGATATATCTTCCCTGCACTCCGTGCTGCTAATTATAAGTTTCCTTTCAAGGAGATTCCAGTGTGCCAAGATTAGCGACAGACAGCGGCGGGATCACCATCAAGAGGAGCAGGGGTGAGTATTTGTAGGTTTTTTTTTGTGTTTTTGAGTGGTTGATTTCTCTTAACACTCATGACCAGTTGCGGCAGCCAGGTGGGTGTTTGCTTCAATATAAAGCAAACACTGGGCTTGTATGGAGAGGGTTCAGTCTCAGTGAGCCATTTACATACTCCCTTAAAGGGGTTCTCAGGAGGTGGAAGAACATGGCTGCAGTCTTCCAAAAACAGCACCACACCTGACCATGGTTACTGCCAGTACTGCAGCTCAGCTGTATAGAAATGAATGGAGCTTAGTTGCAATACCACACACTACCCATGGTCAGGTGAGGTGCTGTTTTTGGAAGACTGCAGCCATGTTTTTCAACCTCCAGAGAACCCCTTTAAATGTACTAATATGTCATTAAGGGGTTAAATAAAGTACAACCCAACAGTACAGACACTGATTTGGCCCCATATACATTATACAGTTCAGTAAAAAAGAAAGTTACAAAGTTAAGCCACAAAAATGCTAAGCGTCATGGAGGATCTCAGTTATGAGGAAAGATTTTCAAAAATGACATTTATTTCACGATTAATCTACAGTATATAAATATATACATTTCTTTAAGTGTAAAATGTGAATATAAAACACAGGATAAAGGAATGATTTGAAAGAATCGAAGATGAGGCGTGGGATCGCCAGACAAGTCCGTCCTGAGTCTTCAGGTCCATGTCAGCTTGTTGCTTTGCTCCTCTGAGATGACAAGATCTCCTGGCAGCTGCGATAGATCTCGGTCAGGCAGTCCAGCCGGGGCTGAGAGCTCTGGAAGATGGGAATGACCTGGGACACCCCGGCCTGAGGGTTGCGGGGATCCTTGAGGAGAAGGCACAGGTAGTAGTTGACCCTGTGCATGGAGATGCCCTCATTGATGACCACGTCTTGGACCCTGCACATCTCTATGAAGACCGTATTCTCCCGGCCGGAGGCGTACGTCGAGGTGGTCTGGATCCCCAGGGAGCCCAGGATCAGCAGCGACTCATGATCTACCTTCACCAGGTGCAAGTATAGGAGAAGCCCTACAATGGAGAACAAGATGGCCGCCGTCAGGACAGCACTGTGCTGCGTGTAGTAGAAAACGGCGTAAGCGACTATCCACACGCTGCACGTCCACGTGGTCAGGGAGCGCAGAGACATCTTGGAGCTGGTGATGGTGAAATCCTGGCACGTGTCATTGTACGACTGCTGCTGCAGCGTAATCTTATTCCCATAGATATCTGTATACTCCTTCCCCTCCATTGCTTAAAGGGCAAATGCTGGTTACTAGAGCACGTAACGACCTTGGATGATGTCACGATGTCAGCTGATCAGTCACATGACTCGAGTAGCACAGGATCAATGATGAGCGAAGTCAGCCACACAATGCACTGCCCTCCAGTGGAGATCAAGGCTGCACTAGGCTGTGCGCTCTGGACAGGAAACAGTTAAAAAGGCAAGCTGCTCCCCAGGGCGTGCACAGCCCACAGGAGCTTTGTATTTAACTATATCATGTCCACACAGCAAGGCTTAGTGGAGAGAACTGGAACTGCAAGACCCCTGGAAGTTATATTCACCCATATCCAAATATAAATGTAATGGTCGGAGCTTTAGACATGCTGAGACTTGTAGTTCTCTCCTGGGTTGCAGTGTCTCATCAGCTGACGGCAAATTTTATGCAAAAAAAAAAAATCCTAATTTGTGAATGGGGCACTTGAAATGACATGAAATACCTGTAAGGCTATTAATAAAGGATTCGGTAATGACCGGCTCTCATCTCATAAGACCGATAATAATAATAATCTTTATTTATATAGCACCATCATATTCCGTAGCGCTTTATAAATCATAGGGGACAAATACAAATATAATAGAACATGACAGAGCACAAACATTCGTATGGAACTAAGGGTGAAGACACACATGGCGTTTTTGGGCCGTTTTTACTAAGTGCGTTTTCAGATCGTTAAAAACGCATGCGTTAAAAAACGCATCCGTTTTTGTCAGTTTTTCCGAAATTGTGCAATGAAAAACGGACAAAAACGCATGTGTTTTTGTCAGTTTTTCATTGCGCAATTTCGGAAAAACGGACAAAAACGCATGCGTTTTCAAAAAACGCATGCGTTTTTAAAAAACGGATGCGTTTTTTAACGCATGCGTTTTTAACGATCTGAAAACGCACTTAGTAAAAACGGCCCAAAAACGCCATGTGTGTCTTCACCCTAAGGCCGGCGTTTGCAAGCGCAGACAAAGCGCCCTGTGTGGCGCCGGCCTAAGGGTGAAGACACACGTGGCGTTTTTAGGCCCTTTGGGGCATGCGTTTTTGACCAGTTTGAATTAAGATAATTGGTCAACCCTGCCAAAAACCCATGCGTTTTCAAAAAACGCATGCGTTTTTAACGATGTGAAAACGCACTAACTAAAAACGGCCCAAAAACGGCCTAAAAACGCCACGTGTGTCTTCACCCTAAGGGTGGTGGCACACGTGGTGTTTTTTTTAGACCGTTTGTGGACCGTTTTTAGATATTACGTTTTCAAATCGTAAAATATGCATGCATTAAAAAACAGAAGATACCAAAGATAATTGGTAAAACCTGTCAAAAACGGATGCACGACTAAAAACAGCCCAAAAACGGCCTAAAAACGCCACGTGTACCACCACCCTAAGGAAGATGGCACACGTGGCGTTTTGAATGTTCAGCATGCCTTTTTTTTAAATTAACCCGTTTTTGACAGGACTGCTTAAAAACGGGCCCAAAACATGTTCAAAACGCCATGTGTGCCATCACCCTAAGACTCCTGGACCCAGGTGTGACTATATGCTCTGCTTCTTCTGACCACTACTCTGATTACTCCTTCAGTGCCATACAGTGGCGTTCCCTGACCCACCTGGACCAGTTGTAACCTACACTGGAATAACCCCAAACCTCACTGGTAACTGAGCCCCAAACATGTGTGGCAGCTCCGAGCACCAGTACTATGGGGGGAGATTTATCATACATTTCTGAGGTAAAACTATTCTCATTGCCCCTGGAAACCAATCAGAGCTCAGCGTTCATTTTCTAAACAGCTGTGGGAAAATGAAAGCTGAGCTCTGATTGGCCACCATGGGCAACTAGAAAAGTTCTGCTCTTAGACACTTCTGATAAATCTCCCCGTGTGTGCGTGATTATAAAAAAGGCAATATCAGTCATCACAAGCAATAATCTAGTTTTCACTTCTTTATTAGACAAGTAAATATCCTGTAAACAATGCTGTATAATCCTCCATCAGCCTGACTATAGGCGCTGCTCCTGCTGCTCTGTATCATGGATGTAGATCCCTGGACAGATGAGCCCTGATATCAGTGGAAGAAAGAAAAATACACATGTTTAATCACTATTGTATGATAATAATATAATAAAATGTGTATGAGAGGACGATATGTTACTCAGACTTACCATCAATGGTGCAGTATGAGTGAGAGAAGACAAAATCAAGTTATTGAGCCCCTGAAGATGGAACAGCACAGGCCCGTTTGTAACTAGAGGTCGGGTGTTCTTAAGTAGGGGACCGCGTGTAGTAGAAAAACACAGGCATTTGGTGATGTGGGCTCCTCCATCCCAGAGTAGCTGGCCATCGCGCACCACTTCATTTTCTTAAACCCAAAACAGCAGCATTAGTTGGCGCTATCATGAGTTGGAGGAAATCAACTCGCGGCTACACTACACACTGTTACTTTGGTCTTACTTACTGCCATTTGATGTGCTGCTCTATCATTCGGGTCCATTGGTGTCTATTTTTGATGATTGCTGTAGGATGTTCATCTGAAATTTAAAAAAAAAGAAGGTCCGGCCTCCTCCACCCCTTAATAGCCGGCCATCTCTCACCTCTTCCCCTCACCTATGGCAGGGCTGTCATAGAGAAGAGGAAATCCGGATACTGGTAAGATTTTATATAAATAACTATATACAGAGGATAACTTTGTATATAGGTAGCATAGGCATGTGCTAATCCGGCCTCCTCCTCCCCTTCATAGCCGGCCATCACACACCTAGCGATTTTCTCAAATTCAAGATAACATCACACGATGGTGCTATCCTGAATTTGAGAAAATCTACTTACCGGTGAATTACACATGCCTATGTGGAGAGCACAGGTGTTACTACTTACCACCATGACCTGTGCTGATCTTGTGTCGTCTAGTAGTCAGATCTATAGTGGTCTTCATTGGTGAAGTTATAGTCTGGAAAAGAAAAAGAAAGGAAAAAAAAAAAAAAGGTCCGGCCTCCTCCACCCCTTAATAGCCGGCCATCTCTCACCTCTTCCCCTCACCTATGACAGCGCTGTCATGGACAAGAGGAAATCCGGATACTGGTAAGATTTTCTTTAAATAACTATACACAGAGGATAACTCTGTATATAGGTAACACAGGCATGTGCTAATCCGGCCTCCTCCTCCCCTTCATAGCCAGCCATCACGCACCTAGTGATTTTCTCAAATCCGAGACAACATTACAAGGTGGCGCTATCAAGAATTTGAGGAAATCTACTTACCAGTTATTTTCACATGCCTATGCGGGGAGCACAGATGTTCTGCTCCCACTTACCTCCTCCGGCTGGCTGGTGTACTAGCCGGGTCCCTCAGCGATGTTGATCTTCAGTTCCATCATCCTTCTCCTTGAAGATGCTGTTCTTCCGGTGCCAGGTGCAGGTGGATGATCCGGGTGTCTTCTGGATGTTTTCTGCCAGGAGCTCAGGAGGACAGCTCGCTCTGGTGACATTAGAGCCGGTGTCATAGAGGGTCACTCAGGTGACAAAGGAGAACCCTCTGAACATGGCCTGGTCTTTCTCTGGTAAGGGTCCTATTATGGCCTCTGCTGCCTCCATTGTGACCAGGTTGAATGGTCTGGCACGGCAGGGAGGTGTAGATGGCTGTAAGGAAAAGAAATAGATGAGTATCCTGATCACATGTTAACACGAAAAGTGGCACAACGTCTGTCCATTTACTTACTACAGGGATGTGCGGTGGGGGCATCCGAAGGGCTTCCACAGAGACCCAATCAATATGCTGGAAAAACCGGTGGCTACGGATGTTCCGGTGGACTCCTAAGCGCTTGGCGGGATCTTTCCGGAGGAGCTGAAAAAGAGAAAAGTCATTATAAATGAGTGAATACAGTAATTGTTAAGAAACGATGGGATTTCAGTGAATACAATACAATCATATCTGTACAGTGAAATACTGACCTTTCTGATGATGTCTTTGGCGCCGGAGGACGATGCGTCATAAAGTGCAGGATGATATTTGCACTTGCTGGTAAGCATTTCATTTAAGATGACACCAAATGAATACCAGTCCACTCCGGCGCCATACTCCTCGCCAGCCTCCATCTGCCAAAAAAGAGAGAACAGTTACTACATGGATTATACCATGGGACCAACATTGTGGAGACTGGAAAAAAAAATCATCATTAATACAACTGCATCAGTAAAAATAAGCAAAACTCTCACCTCAGGAGCCACATAGCCTTCGGTCCCAGCATATTCGGTGGCTGTGCGGTCTCCAAGCATGTTGTCAATTGCGAGACCGAAATCTGAGATCTTAATATGGCCCGACTCAGCCACCAGGATGTTCTCGGGCTTGAGGTCTCTGTGGATGACGCCCTTAGAGTGGAGGAATTGGATGCCACACACGAGCTCAGCGGCATAGAATGTTGCGCTGGGGATGGTAAGCCGCCCCGTCACCTGGAGGAGATGTTGGAAGTCCCCGCAGCTCATGTATTCCAGCCCAAATAGAACAAGCATCTTGGTCTGGAATGCAAAGTCACTGCGGACCAGGAAGGGGCTCCCAGATGCCAGCTGAAGGACTCGGTGCTCCACCAACACATCCGCCTCATTGCCAGTGGAGAGCAGGGATCTCTTGCTGATGATCTTAACAGCGTACTTCTGATGGTTAGAAGTATCCTCTGCCAGGACGACCTTTCCAAAATTTCCTCGCCCGAGCACATGATGGAAGGTTAATCTCTGTCTGATGGTATCAGAGATTGTGCTTCTAGAGCAGGATGGCCGGACACCGCTGTCATCTGTCAGTAGGAAAGAGTAAAAGACGTAAGAAGATAATTACAGAGATATTTTATACCTTTTTAATATCTCCCCAGTGGCCTCCCTCCAAATGAAGTGGATGGAGAACCATTGGACTGAGTTTGCCCCTGCAACTTTTTGGAAGTTCTGGAAGACTTTGAATGGGACTATCCCTTTTAGATTTGCTATATGTTGTGCACGCTGACTGGGAATTTTAGTCAATGTTGTATCTACTTTTAAGGATGAAAGGAGTTGGACAATTTACCTCATGTTTTTGTAATAAGTGTGCAGGGGGCAGGAAATTTGGTAATTTACCAATATACATATATTAAAAGTTCAGCTCTGCTTTCTTCATAAAGTGAAGCCTTCTGTCTTTTACCTAATCAACCAGACATTCCTGACCATAAAATGCTCATGGTCAGATAGAGATCACATGACCGTCCATCTGCGGCCATTTTATGGTCAAAAATATCTGGCTGGGGAGGTACAAGACAGGAGGCTTCACCCGGAGACCCTAGGGCAAAGGAAGGAGCGGTTTATTAACGCTTCTGCTCTCTCCGTTCCTCACTGCATTGTGCTGAAGCAGTGCCGGCGCAACTCTGATCAACGTCTGCCCTCACAGGGGGTTGTTTACCCCTGTAACTGGGGCTCTAATAGATGCCTAAGTTATAGGGGAAAACTTGCAAAAGTTAAAAAAAAATTAAAAAAAATTAGAAAAACAGTGACAATGTCCCCCAGCGATCTTTTATGACCTCATGGGGGCCATAGAAAGTAAAAACACACACCAAAATATGAACAAATGTTCATGAAAATACAATCACATTTCCCAATATAATAAAAATAAATCCCCCACTACACTACAAAAAGCACCACGATAGTCGCCCAATTTACCCGAGAACGAAAAACAAAATAAATAATGTGTATTTTGAGTTCATTTGAAAATGTCCAAAAATATATACTGTAAATTACAAAAAAAGCCTTTTACCCACTTACTAAAAATGAAAAAAATATTTCAACTTTTAAGACGTTTTAACTAGCACTCAAAAAAAAAAAAGAAGTTATAGCCTTAAACTGCCACATATGAAAATTCGCTAAAAATTCCCCCTTTATTAAAGCCTTTTCACACGGTATCATTAAGGGGTTAACGACACATGATATTCAGCATTTCTAGCATCTCTAAAAAGGGTAGCATGGTGGCTCAGTGGTTAGCATAACAGCCTTGAAGCGCTGTGGATCTGGGTTCAAGTCCCAGGGTCAACATCTGCAAAGAGTTTGTATGTTGTCTCTGTGTTTCCTACAGGTTCTCCAGTTTCCTCCCACACTCCAAAACATACTTGATTAGATTGTGAGCCCCATTGGGGACAGGGACTGATGTGGCAACTCTGTGCAGCACTGCGTAATCTGTGTGCGCTATATAAATAAATGAATTATTATTATTTATAATCCTATGGATATGTTTAAATCCTGGATTTTCTGATTAGATTCCATGTTAAAATCTGCGTGTCATGTTTTCAGATGTGAATTTTGACCCTTGTGGATTTTCAGTTACATCCATGTAGCATAGAAGGCACAACATTTTTTATTCCTTATTTAAGTCGATAGGAGATGGACTTTTGCAGAAATTTTTCACCTGTGTAAACTAGCTCAGGCCACTAGAAATTCTTTTTATATAGAGTTAAAGGGGTTGTCCACATGCAGCATATTGTTTGTGTAATGAAAAGAATACAATCTTCCAATATACTTTCTGTATCAATTCCTCACTGTTTTCTAGATCTCTGCTTGCTGTCATTCAACAGGAGGTTTCATTGTTCACTTCCTGTGAAAAAACAATGCTCCCTGTTCATGTGATGTCACACAGGCGTGTGGTTCGTTATACCCCGGGTCATGTGATGTCACACAGGTGCACAGCTCGTTATATCCCTGGTCATGTGATGTCACACATGTTCACGGCCCCTTATATCCCTGGTCATGTGATGTCACACAGGTGCATGGCTCATTATATTCCTGGTCATGTGATGTCACACATGTGCACTGCTCGTTATACCCCTGGTCATGTGCTGTTACACAGGTGCACGGCTCATTTAATCACAGAGAGCTGTGTTTTACAACGAGCCATGCACCTGTGTGACATCACATGACCAGCGATATAGCGAGCCGTGCACCTGTGTGACATCACATGACCAGGGATATAGCGAGCCGTGCACCTGTGTGACATCACATGACCATGGACAGATTTCTAATCAAAGGGAGTAAACAATGGAGCTTCCTATAGAATTTCAGAGATCTAGAAAACTGGAAGGAATTAATATAGAAAGTGTATTGGAAAATGGTATGAATTTTCAATACACAACCAATACCAATTATTAACTGATTGTGGACAAATCTATCTTCTACAGATCCTACAGAAGAAAACCAGACAATAACCGATAGATCTGAACACCCTCTCTCGCAGTGGACCTGAACTATACCGGTGTCTGGACACCAATCTGGACCTGAAACTAACAAAAGGACATGCGCTAAGTTGGTAATAAAGTTCTATACTGAAGGTGCTGTAAACAAAGTGTTACATCAATGACAACACAAAAATCAGAAAGTCCATGCAAAACAATGATGCAATAAAGACTAATATCACCAGTTAATAGATGGGGAGCGGGGACGGCTTCCCTATGTGTATGTACAACCAATTAATGATACATACACAAAGAAGTTCTGCAGCAGCTAAAATAAGGATCTGTACACTGTATAATAAATTATGAATGATATTAGAAGTCAACAGAGGTCACCAATAGGAAATTAGAAATATTTAGGAATATATATATATATATTTTATGGTAGAACAGGAAATGGTACATTAAACAGTAGAATGGTACAGTCCAAGGGTGACAAATCCGTGGACTAACAGAATAGGACTAAACATGGGGTCCGTCATGTTACATACACAAGTGGGTTACATTCATGTGTTTACATGGACTAGGACTAGGACTAATAATGGAAACCGATCTGTATATAACTACATCATTATACATGGATATACATGGCTGCCTGTCTCTTGTCAATAATTTTGTAATTAAAGTTAACTGTAAGGAAAAAAAAACATATAGAAGATGGGGACAGTTATATGAATGTCAGGGGTCACATGACTGACGCCATGTTTTTTTTCCATTTTATTTCCCCTATAGCTACATTTCCCAGAATTAAAAACTTATACAATAGTCAAACCTTCAGACTATGAAATGCTATTTTCTAAAAAAATTAATCACATCATGAAAATATAACAGTATAAGGCAGAACTCTTCAATAGCCCAAAGTGTCAACACCTTGCAACGGCAGAATGGCTTGCTGCCACCACTAAGGGAATATGTCCCACCATAGCCGTAAATGTCATATGTAAGCATGGAAGACGTTTAAACTAAACTAGAATGAGCTAATATAAAAGTATTCAGGTACATGATAAGTAATGTCCCATGTATCCCATTGCCCAACAACAAAACTGCACCAGTAGCAGCTTAACGGAGGCATAACAAGGTGTATGAGACATGGCTACCCTATTCTAGAGATCAAAGTGAACCCAAAAATTATACAACTATGCCCTCTACCCCAAATAACATTTCCACTGGACAGATTATATGATATTACTGAAATTCCCTCTACAATATGTATACAAGTATTAACCTGAGACTCTCTGGTCTTGTGTCTTGATTGTAGACTCAGGTGAAGAGTTCAAGACAAATTTCCTCTTCTTGGCACCTTTCCTGCGCACGATGACATCTTCATCATCTGGTGGGGTAGAAGACTTCTTGGAGGAGCTGGAAGGTGCTCTCCTCTTCCTCTTCTTGCTCCTCTTTTTAGGCGTCTTCTGTTCTTCATCAGATGAGGACGGGACGGTGCGTCGCTTCTTGGGTCTTCTCCTCTTGAAGACGAAATCTTCGTCCTCTATCCCGCTCTGCCCATCAGCCGATGGGCCAGAGGTTGGTCTTCTCTTCTTCTTTCTCCTCCTCTTCACTATCTCCTCTTCCTCCGAATCCATGAAAGCGCTTTCCTTTGGGTCAGCAGTAATATCCAGTGTTGACTGTCCACCTCCAACTGTCACCGTCAACTGTCAACTACCATCAATCCTAGACAACACATTTGCCGCACGACCATCGCTGGTCATGTGACCAGTAGCTGACCGATAGACCTGAGCCATAGTATAGACATATTCCAAGTGCACCAATTTCACATCTGGTCTTTCAATAAATACATCGGGAAGTTTTATCGAACAACATTTGTCAAAAATGTGTAGATTAATTCAAGTTACATAAATGGTAGAAGAAACATCCGCCATATATGTCTTGTTCTAATGATGTTAATGCCTTTATGAATCCACCAAATAACCTGCAGTGGTTCCACCATATCAGACGCTTTAGATCAGCGGTGCACAACCTGCTCCCCGGAGAGACTCAGGTTGTGGCCCTCTCCCGGCTGAGACTAATGATGGCAGCAGTCATTGGTACAGGAGACAGGGTAGCTATGAGTACATTATCACACACCCGGGTATCTCCTGCTTTTCTCTGTCTTCTGACATTGGTTCTATGTGTGGGCCAACAGAGCAGCCGGGGACCACAAGTGCGTTGAGTACATGTCATCCCTATGGTACTCACAGCTCCCAGGTCCATTCTTGATCTGTGCATTGCACTGCTCCTGCAACAGGAGAGGAAAGAGAGCCAGGGGAGGTGAGTATTTTTTTGTCTTATCTGGAGGTCTCCTGTATTACATATATGTCCTGGGGGTCTCCACTATTATAGGTTCGGTACTATTTTAGGTCTGCACTTGGGGTCTCCAGTATTATAGATCTGCTGTATATAGGGGTCTCCACTATAACACGTCTGATCTGGGGGTCTCCAGTATTATAGATCTGCTCTATATATCTGTCTCCAGTATAACACGTCTGATCTGATTGTCTCCAGTATTATAGATCTGCTCCATATAGGGGTCTCCACTATAACACGTCTGATCTGGGGGTCTCCAGTATTATAGATCTGCTCTACATAGGGGTCTTTACTATAACACGTCTGATCTGGGGGTCTCCAGTATTATAGATCTGCTCAATATATCTTTCTCCAGTATAACACGTCTGATCTGGGGGTCTCCAGTATTATAGATCTGCTCTATATAGGGGTCTCCAGTATAACACATCTGATCTGAGGGTCTCCAGTATTATAGATCTGCTCTATATAGGGGTCTCCAGTATAACACATCTGATCTGAGGGTCTCCAGTATTATAGATCTGCTCTATATAGGGGTCTCCACTAGAACATGTCTGATCTGGGGGTCTCCAGTGTTATAGATCTGCTCTATATAGGGGTCTCTAGTAAAACACTTCTGATTTGGGGGCCTCCAGTATTGTAGATCTGTTGTATGTAGGGGTCTCCAGTATAACACGTCTGATCTGAGGGTCTCCAGTATTATAGATCTGCTCTATATAGGGGTCTCCAGTATAACACATCTGATCTGAGGGTCTCCAGTATTATAGATCTGCTCTATATAGGGGTCTCCACTAGAACACGTGTGATCTGGGGGTCTCCAGTATTGTAGATCTGCTCTATATAGGGGTCTCTAGTAAAACACTTCTGATTTGGGGGCCTCCAGTATTATAGATCTGTTGTATATAGGGGTCTCCAGTATTATAGATCTGCTCTATATTGGGGTCTCCACTAGAACACGTCTGATCTGAGGGTCTCCAGTATTATAGATCTGCTGTATATAGGGGTCTCCAGTATAACACGTCTGATCTGATTGTCTCCAGTATTATAGATCGGCTCCATATAGGGGTCTCCACTATAACACGTCTGATCTGGGGGTCTCCAGTATTATAGATCTGCTCTATATAGGGGTCTCCAGTATAACACGTCTGATCAGGGGGTCTCCAGTATTATAGATCTGCTCAATATATCTGTCTCCAGTATAACACGTCTGATCTGGGGGTCTCCAGTATTATAGATCTGCTCTATATAGGGGTCTCCAGTATAACACGTCTGATCTGGGGGTCTCCAGTATTATAGATCTGCTCTATATAGGGGTCTCCAGTATAACACGTCTGATCTGAGGGTCTCCAGTATTATAGATCTGCTCTATATAGGGGTCTCCAGTATAACACGTCTGATCTGGGGGTCTCCAGTATTATAGATCTGCTCTATATAGGGGTCTCCAGTATAACATGTCTGATCTGAGGGTCTCCAGTATTATAGATCTGCTCTATATAGGGTCTCCACTAGAACACGTCTGATCTGGGGGTCTCCAGTGTTATAGATCTGCTCTATATAGGGGTCTCCAGTATAACACATCTGATCTGAGGGTCTCCAGTATTATAGATCTGCTCTATATAGGGGTCTCCACTAGAACACGTCTGATCTGAGGGTCTCCAGTATTATAGATCTGCTCTATATAGAGGTCTCCAGTATAACACGTCTGATCTGGGGGTCTCCAGTATTATAGATCTGCTCTATATAGAGGTTTCCAGTATAACACATCTGATCTGAGGGTCTCCAGTATTATAGATCTGCTCTATATAGGGGTCTCCACTAGAACACGTCTGATCTGGGGGTCTCCAGTATTGTAGATCTGCTCTATATAGGGGTCTCTAGTAAAACACTTCTGATTTGGGGGCCTCCAGTATTATAGATCTGCTCTATATATCTGTCTCCAGTATAACACGTCTGATCTGATTGTCTCCAGTATTATAGATCTGCTCCATATAGGGGTCTCCACTATAACACGTCTGATCTGGGGGTCTCCAGTATTATAGATCTGCTCTACATAGGGGTCTTTACTATAACACGTCTGATCTGGGGGTCTCCAGTATTATAGATCTGCTCTATATATCTTTCTCCAGTATAACATGTCTGATCTGGGGGTCTCCAGTATTATAGATCTGCTCTATATAGGGGTCTCCAGTATAACACATCTGATCTGAGGGTCTCCAGTATTATAGATCTGCTCTATATAGGGGTCTCCAGTATAACACATCTGATCTGAGGGTCTCCAGTATTATAGATCTGCTCTATATAGGGGTCTCCACTAGAACACGTCTGATCTGGGGGTCTCCAGTGTTATAGATCTGCTCTATATAGGGGTCTCTAGTAAAACACTTCTGATTTGGGGGCCTCCAGTATTATAGATCTGTTGTATGTAGGGGTCTCCAGTATAACACGTCTGATCTGAGGGTCTCCAGTATTATAGATCTGCTCTATATAGGGGTCTCCAGTATAACACATCTGATCTGAGGGTCTCCAGTATTATAGATCTGCTCTATATATCTGTCTCCAGTATAACACGTCTGATCTGATTGTCTCCAGTATTATAGATCTGCTCCATATAGGGGTCTCCACTATAACACGTCTGATCTGGGGGTCTCCAGTATTATAGATCTGCTCTACATAGGGGTCTTTACTATAACACGTCTGATCTGGGGGTCTCCAGTATTATAGATCTGCTCTATATATCTTTCTCCAGTATAACATGTCTGATCTGGGGGTCTCCAGTATTATAGATCTGCTCCATATAGGGGTCTCCACTATAACACGTCTGATCTGGGGGTCTCCAGTATTATAGATCTGCTCTACATAGGGGTCTTTACTATAACACGTCTGATCTGGGGGTCTCCAGTATTATAGATCTGCTCTATATATCTTTCTCCAGTATAACATGTCTGATCTGGGGGTCTCCAGTATTATAGATCTGCTCTATATAGGGGTCTCCAGTATAACACATCTGATCTGAGGGTCTCCAGTATTATAGATCTGCTCTATATAGGGGTCTCCAGTATAACACATCTGATCTGAGGGTCTCCAGTATTATAGATCTGCTCTATATAGGGGTCTCCACTAGAACACGTCTGATCTGGGGGTCTCCAGTGTTATAGATCTGCTCTATATAGGGGTCTCTAGTAAAACACTTCTGATTTGGGGGCCTCCAGTATTATAGATCTGTTGTATGTAGGGGTCTCCAGTATAACACGTCTGATCTGAGGGTCTCCAGTATTATAGATCTGCTCTATATAGGGGTCTCCAGTATAACACATCTGATCTGAGGGTCTCCAGTATTATAGATCTGCTCTATATATCTGTCTCCAGTATAACACGTCTGATCTGACTGTCTCCAGTATTATAGATCTGCTCCATATAGGGGTCTCCACTATAACACGTCTGATCTGGGGGTCTCCAGTATTATAGATCTGCTCTACATAGGGGTCTTTACTATAACACGTCTGATCTGGGGGTCTCCAGTATTATAGATCTGCTCTATATATCTTTCTCCAGTATAACATGTCTGATCTGGGGGTCTCCAGTATTATAGATCTGCTCTATATAGGGGTCTCCAGTATAACACATCTGATCTGAGGGTCTCCAGTATTATAGATCTGCTCTATATAGGGGTCTCCAGTATAACACATCTGATCTGAGGGTCTCCAGTATTATAGATCTGCTCTATATAGGGGTCTCCACTAGAACACGTCTGATCTGGGGGTCTCCAGTGTTATAGATCTGCTCTATATAGGGGTCTCTAGTAAAACACTTCTGATTTGGGGGCCTCCAGTATTATAGATCTGTTGTATGTAGGGGTCTCCAGTATAACACGTCTGATCTGAGGGTCTCCAGTATTATAGATCTGCTCTATATAGGGGTCTCCAGTATAACACATCTGATCTGAGGGTCTCCAGTATTATAGATCTGCTCTATATAGGGGTCTCCACTAGAACACGTGTGATTTGGGGGTCTCCAGTATTGTAGATCTGCTCTATATAGGGGTCTCTAGTAAAACACTTCTGATTTGGGGGCCTCCAGTATTATAGATCTGTTGTATATAGGGGTCTCCACTAGAACACGTCTGATCTGGGGGTCTCCAGTATTATAGATCTGCTCTATATTGGGGTCTCCACTAGAACACGTCTGATCTGAGGGTCTCCAGTATTATAGATCTGCTGTATATAGGGGTCTCCACTATAACACGTCTGATCTGGGGGTCTCCAGTGTTATAGATCTGTTCTATATAGGGGTCTCTAGTAAAACACTTCTGATTTGGGGGCCTCCAGTATTATAGATCTGTTGTATATAGGGGTCTCCACTAGAACACGGCTGATCTGAGGGTCTCCAGTATTATAGATCTGCTCTATATATCTGTCTCCAGTATAACACGTCTGATCTGATTGTCTCCAGTATTATAGATCTGCTCCATATAGGGGTCTCCACTATAACACGTCTGATCTGGGGGTCTCCAGTATTATAGATCTGCTCTACATAGGGGTCTTTACTATAACACTTCTGATCAGGGGGTCTCCAGTATTATAGATCTGCTCAATATATCTGTCTCCAGTATAACACGTCTGATCTGGGGGTCTCCAGTATTATAGATCTGCTCTATATAGGGGTCTCCAGTATAACACGTCTGATCTGGGGGTCTCCAGTATTATAGATCTGCTCTATATAGGGGTCTCCAGTATAACACGTCTGATTTGGGGGTCTCCAGTATTATAGATCTGTTGTATATAGGGGTCTCCACTATAACACGTCTGATCTGGGGGTCTCCAGTATTATAGATCTGCTCTACATAGGGGTCTTTACTATAACACTTCTGATCAGGGGGTCTCCAGTATTATAGATCTGCTTAATATATCTGTCTCCAGTATAACACGTCTGATCTGATTGTCTCCAGTATTATAGATCTGCTCCATATAGGGGTCTCCACTATAACACGTCTGATCAGGGGGTCTCCAGTATTATAGATCTGCTCTATATATCTGTCTCCAGTATAACACGTCTGATCTGATTGTCTCCAGTATTATAGATCTGCTCCATATAGGGGTCTCCACTATAACACGTCTGATCTGGGGGTCTCCAGTATTATAGATCTGCTCTACATAGGGGTCTTTACTATAACACTTCTGATCAGGGGGTCTCCAGTATTATAGATCTGCTCAATATATCTGTCTCCAGTATAACACGTCTGATCTGGGGGTCTCCAGTATTATAGATCTGCTCTATATAGGGGTCTCCAGTATAACACGTCTGATCTGGGGGTCTCCAGTATTATAGATCTGCTCTATATAGGGGTCTCCAGTATAACACGTCTGATTTGGGGGTCTCCAGTATTATAGATCTGTTGTATATAGGGGTCTCCACTATAACACGTCTGATCTGGGGGTCTCCAGTATTATAGATCTGCTCTACATAGGGGTCTTTACTATAACACTTCTGATCAGGGGGTCTCCAGTATTATAGATCTGCTCAATATATCTGTCTCCAGTATAACACGTCTGATCTGGGGGTCTCCAGTATTATAGATCTGCTCTATATAGGGGTCTCCAGTATAACACGTCTGATCTGGGGGTCTCCAGTATTATAGATCTGCTCTATATAGGGGTCTCCAGTATAACACGTCTGATCTGATTGTCTCCAGTATTATGGATCTGCTCAATATATCTGTCTCCAGTATAACACATCTGATCTGGGGGTCTCCAGTGTTATAGATCTGCTCTATATAGGGGTCTCTAGTAAAACACTTCTGATTTGGGGGCCTCCAGTATTATAGATCTGTTGTATATAGGGGTCTCCAGTATAACACGTCTGATCTGAGGGTCTCCAGTATTATAGATCTGCTCTATATAGAGGTCTCCAGTATAACACATCTGATCTGAGGGTCTCCAGTATTATAGATCTGCTCTATATAGGGGTCTCCACTAGAACACGTCTGATCTGGGGGTCTCCAGTATTGTAGATCTGCTCTATATAGGGGTCTCTAGTAAAACACTTCTGATTTGGGGGCCTCCAGTATTATAGATCTGCTCTACATAGGGGTCTCCACTATAACATGTCTGATCTGAGGGTCTCCAGTATTATAGATCTGCTCTACATAGGGGTCTCCAGTATAACACGTCTGATCTAAGGGTCTCCAGTATTGTAGATCTGCTCTATATATATGGGTCTCTAGTAAAACACTTCTGATTTGGGGGCCTCCAGTATTATAGATCTGCTCTATATATCTGTCTCCAGTATAACACGTCTGATCTGATTGTCTCCAGTATTATAGATCTGCTCCATATAGGGGTCTCCACTATAACACGTCTGATCTGGGGGTCTCCAGTATTATAGATCTGCTCTACATAGGGGTCTTTACTATAACACGTCTGATCTGGGGGTCTCCAGTATTATAGATCTGCTCTATATATCTTTCTCCAGTATAACATGTCTGATCTGGGGGTCTCCAGTATTATAGATCTGCTCTATATAGGGGTCTCCAGTATAACACATCTGATCTGAGGGTCTCCAGTATTATAGATCTACTCTATATAGGGGTCTCCAGTATAACACATCTGATCTGAGGGTCTCCAGTATTATAGATCTGCTCTATATAGGGGTCTCCACTAGAACACGTCTGATCTGGGGGTCTCCAGTGTTATAGATCTGCTCTATATAGAGGTCTCTAGTAAAACACTTCTGATTTGGGGGCCTCCAGTATTATAGATCTGTTGTATGTAGGGGTCTCCAGTATAACACGTCTGATCTGAGGGTCTCCAGTATTATAGATCTGCTCTATATAGGGGTCTCCAGTATAACACATCTGATCTGAGGGTCTCCAGTATTATAGATCTGCTCTATATAGGGTTCTCCACTAGAACACGTGTGATCTGGGGGTCTCCAGTATTGTAGATCTGCTCTATATAGGGGTCTCTAGTAAAACACTTCTGATTTGGGGGCCTCCAGTATTATAGATCTGTTGTATATAGGGGTCTCCACTAGAACACGTCTGATCTGGGGGTCTCCAGTATTATAGATCTGCTCTATATTGGGGTCTCCACTAGAACACGTCTGATCTGAGGGTCTCCAGTATTTTAGATCTGCTGTATATAGGGGTCTCCACTATAACACGTCTGATCTGGGGGTCTCCAGTGTTATAGATCTGTTCTATATAGGGGTCTCTAGTAAAACACTTCTGATTTGGGGGCCTCCAGTATTATAGATCTGTTGTATATAGGGGTCTCCACTAGAACACGGCTGATCTGAGGGTCTCCAGTATTATAGATCTGCTCTATATAGGGGTCTCCAGTATAACACGTCTGATCTGATTGTCTCCAGTATTATAGATCTGCTCCATATAGGGGTCTCCACTATAACACGTATGATCTGGGGGTCTCCAGTATTATAGATCTGCTCTACATAGGGGTCTTTACTATAACACGTCTGATCAGGGGGTCTCCAGTATTATAGATCTGCTCAATATATCTGTCTCCAGTATAACACGTCTGATCTGATTGTCTCCAGTATTATAGATCTGCTCCATATAGGGGTCTCCACTATAACACGTCTGATCTGGGGGTCTCCAGTATTATAGATCTGCTCTACATAGGGGTCTTTACTATAACACGTCTGATCTGGGGGTCTCCAGTATTATAGATCTGCTCTATATAGGGGTCTCCAGTATAACACGTCTGATCTGGGGGTCTCCAGTATTATAGATCTGCTCTATATAGGGGTCTCCAGTATAACACGTCTGATCTGAGGGTCTCCAGTATTATAGATCTGCTCTATATAGGGGTCTCCACTAGAACACGTCTGATCTGGGGGTCTCCAGTGTTATAGATCTGCTCTATATAGGGGTCTCTAGTAAAACACTTCTGATTTGGGGGCCTCCAGTATTATAGATCTGTTGTATATAGGGGTCTCCAGTATAACACGTCTGATCTGAGGGTCTCCAGTATTATAGATCTGCTCTATATAGAGGTCTCCAGTATAACACATCTGATCTGAGGGTCTCCAGTATTATAGATCTGCTCTATATAGGGGTCTCCACTAGAACACGTCTGATCTGGGGGTCTCCAGTATTGTAGATCTGCTCTATATAGGGGTCTCTAGTAAAACACTTCTGATTTGGGGGCCTCCAGTATTATAGATCTGCTCTACATAGGGGTCTCCACTATAACATGTCTGATCTGAGGGTCTCCAGTATTATAGATCTGCTCTACATAGGGGTCTCCAGTATAACACGTCTGATCTAAGGGTCTCCAGTATTATAGATCATCATAGAGACACATTTGGTGCAATTAGCTGAACATTTTCCTATAGTTCTTACCCTACTGATGGATCAGGTCATTTTACAGTATTTATAGAATATATCATTGAGATTTGAAGGACAACCAATAAAAGTTCCCCTTGCGATCATTCCGGTACCTTGTGCCATACCAGGAAGGGGGAAATTAGGAAATTCAATAGAAGATGTTGACTGTCATCCCTGGAAGAATCATTCTTGAGGGCAGGGTATTGCTAATCATGTACAGTAAATGGGGTATCAATATTCATGAAGTGGTCAAAAACAGATGTTTATTCAAAGATCTTATCCTGATTTATCTCAGTCCTTTCATACTAATCCATCTGATCCACGTGTAAGAGGAGGTTACTACTAGTCCGGACCTAAGGAAGGTGCCAGATGCTCCAAGACAATTGGGGCATTGATAGAAAATAGAGGGTTGTCTGCACTACCCACTATACTGTATTACTTTTTATTCCTGATAAAACCTTAATAAAAATGTACAGTTAAAAATAAAATAAAACAGAGGGTTGTCATTATTAGGACATTTTTAATTTTGTATCCCAATTTCCAGTGTGTTGCCATAAGGGTCAGTCTTGGGGCATCTATTTAATCATTTTATTAATGACCTCATACAGGGATTACAGAGCAGAATTGCAATATTTTTGGATAACACTCTGTAAAGTAAACAACAAAGAGAAGAATAGATGCTTTTAATAAGGACACATTTATCATTTATACAAATCAAAAGTCTGACCGCACATGGGAGTATTGTGTAAAATGTTGGCCACTAGTGTATAAGGAGGATATAGCTGACCTATAGCGGGTGCCAGGAAAAGAAACCAAGATCCTTAGGGGAAAGGGTGGATTGGTATAGAAAGAGTTGTCCTTATATACATTGTCTTGTGAAAGTATTCAAACCTCATGAACCCATCCTGAAAGTGCACCTTTTTCTGTCTGTCTATATAAGAAAGGGGCTACTGTAATACCCCTTTTTCTATAGAATCCCACACACATCTATAAGGTCCCCTTTTCTTTGGCCATTTCACTATGAGGAAAAAAAATATTCATACTGTACATACTCGAGTAAAAGCCAAGTTTACCACAAAAAAAATTTGAAAAGTTATTGACTCGAGTATAAGCCTACGGTGGGAAATGCAGCTGTTGCTCTTTAAAGGAAACCTACCACTATTAAGTTAGATCGGGTGGTAGGTGCCTCTATTATACGTGAGGATAGCCCTTTTAAGGGCTAATCCTCACGTCCCCTGTATCTTTTTATAACTTTTAGTCCCCCAATATGCTAATTTTCTAAAGAGGCTGTGGAGTAGCTGGAGCTGAGGTTACACGGGGTGGCTACTCCACGCCCCAGTAGCCTCTTTGATCCTCCTACCACATATCTTCGGCGCGCAGCTGCACAGTCACTGCTCCGAAGCTTGAGCTACTGCGCATGCGCAGAACTCCAGCTTCGCGGACGAGGGTGCGCAGCTCCTCGTAGCGGCGCACTGAAGATATCTGGTAGGAGGATCAAAGAGGCTACTGCTGTGTAAGTCCCATGTCCTGCTGCCAGGGGAAAGAGGGGGGGTTAGGTGATCCACAGCAAAAACTGAATTTTAACAGGGTAAGGCCTCGAGCACACTGACATAAGGGCGACCGTGATCACAGTCCCATAGACGTATATGACACCTGGTCTGTCTCACATCACCGAGCACAAAAAAATATATAGGACATGTCCTATGTTTTTGCCGTGTTACGGCGCATACCACTAGTCTTTCTATGGAGAGGGGAGGGGTGAGGAGCGCTCACCCCTCCTCTCTCCTGCACCCAGCCCGGGCTACGCCTCATGTGCAGGAGGCCTTAGTATAATATTAGTGACCCTATAAGGGTCTTATACCCTTTTTTTAATATGGATGACCCCATAAGGGAATAATACCTTGTACTATAAAGTTTGCTCTAAGTTACCAACCCCTTATAGGAAACCCCATGCACTCCTGGTTAGATTTGGACCCAGGACCTTGATAGTTATCTACATGCATATGATAAAATACACAGACGCACCAAGGTTTGTTCCAGCCTGTCTTTATTTTCCAGTCAGGATTACAACACGCAACTTTAGTGTCACAAACACAATATACAGCACAAAGGGGTACCAGGCATAGGCGATTTTAGGGTGGAGCACATGAAGCGGGTAGTAATAATGGACGGGAGAAAAATGGGGGATGTTCAGTACCCAGAGTGCACGTAGCAGGGATTATCCACGGATCTTCTTTGCATCCTTGATTCCGTCGCTTTAATAATCCACACCGGAGCGGGTGTCATTTGTCATTGCCGCCATCACTGTCCCCGACCTACCTATACTACACAGGGCGAGCTGACCTTTAAGTGTTAAATTCTTTATCAATCCCTATATTGTGCAAGACGGGCCTACAATGCATTGCAATGTGCAAACATCACAGATCGCTAAAGGAAATCTAGAACTAACCAGAAGCGTAAAAACGGTGCATACAGCAAAGGGGGGACGTCCCTGCAAATCTAGGTCCCTGCCAGGTGGGCTGATAGGTAGGACAAATGTCATCACTCCGTAACATTACAATACTGTAGGGGGAACAGTTCACAACATGATGCGATGCAGCCCTGCCCGCCTGGCAGGGAAAGAGATTGGCAGAGGCGTTCTGCAGAACGGCAACGTAGCAATGCTCTGCAGCTTCCGGTAGAGAGGGGGGGTGAAGGGTTACACAGCAATGCTCTGCAGGAAGACAGTCTCTGGTAGAATGAGATGGGATTTTTTTCCTGTGTTTTGGTACAGATATATATCATTAAATATATTTATATATTATATTATATATTATATAAACATCACGGACACGACATTCTCCCATTAATATTCACTCGGGCAGCTGGGCTGCATCACTGCACATCAGAATATCACAACCTGAAGCTTGAGCTCACTGATCGGCTACGGAGAAGCCTGCGGGAAAGATGGGAGGAAAACGGGAAGGAGGAAAACATAAAAGAGGCAAAAAGCAACAGGGGAGGTGATGATGGAGGGGTAAATGGAAGAAAAGAAGAGAATTAATAAAGGAAGGCAAAACTACAGAGAATCCCAATCCCCCATCAGATGAATAATCCCATATTAGTCCAAACTAAAAGGTGTAAATGCCTCACGATCTATTAATTAATTCTAATTTTTTATTTTTTTTTTACCACTAACCAATTAAGCAATGTATAGTCTTCTTATTTATGGATATGGAAATCAGTCGGCAGGTACACTGGGGGCGAGTCTGCCCAAATTTGTCACATTTGGGTAAAAATAAAATTGATATAGTCAAATCATCTTTAAGCTACATTCACACATCCGTTGGGGAATGTATACGTCCCCCATAGGCCGGCAATAGGCGCACGGAGCAGTATGGTGTGGCACCAAACCGCTCCGTACCCAGGGAAATGATAGGACATGTATTTCCCCGTATTGCTGTGCCGTGCGCCATGTATCTCTAAGGAGAGGGAAGGGGTCACCCATCCTCCTCTCCACCGTGGCGAACGCATGCACGCCGTGCTATGGCCCGGGCGGGCATACGTTATTGTGAATGTAGCCTTATAGGACACAACATTTTCAGTGGAGAACCAGAGCATTTGCAGCCGTCTTTAGGCTAATGAGAAAAATCAGATCCACCCCCAGTGCACTCACAGGCTGATTTACATATGCATGTAAATACGATCATATCTGCATAGCTTAATTGGTTTGTGGTCACAAAGGTATGTTTCTGCTTCTAATGCAAATAAGCTAATAATTTAAACTATATTTTAACTAGAAAAACTCTCCTCTTGTATTAAATGTAATTAGGAAAAAAAGTGCAGAAGTGCAGAATATCAGAAATATCACATAAGTTATAATGTATACATAGGAAAGATGATCAGGTATAAGAAGGATGTAATATAATAGGAGACTAGGAGTGAGAAAAACCAGTGTTTCAGTATAAGATGGAGTAAGTCATGATGTGGCAATGCAGGGAGAAGGTGTAGAGGATGGTGGTGGAGATGATCTGTGGAGGGGGATGGGTGCAGACTACAGGGAGGCAATGTGACATTTGAGTGGGTGAGATGGAGAGTGATGCGGAAGGAGGGGGGTAAGAAGAGACAAGTGTGTGGTGGAGGGGAGGCACAGAGAAGAGATGCTGCTCCGTGAGAGGACCATAAGGTGTGTAGATGCGACACTATCACAGACACAAGAGATGATTCATGAAGAGACGTGGAGATGAGTCACACCGATGGGGGTAGTGGTTGTGATACAGATGACGTTCAATGCCGCTTCGAAGAGAGATAAAAGAACCCATACACCTGAGGCTTTAGCAAAAATCATGGACCATCTATTGGATATGGAGGTGTCCAGCCTCTCTACTTATTCTGGGGGTAGATAAGCTGCCGCCAGAGGTGCTGAGTCTGAGTGTGTGACGGTGAAAGTTGTTATGAGATATCCAATACGACTTAAAGGGGATGTGGATAGGGTACATCTTACAAATTGTGCATGGTCCAAACATCAGAACCCAAAAAATCTCAGAGAATGGGGACTGAAAGGGAATGAACTTCTAAAAGAGCTCCGCAAGATCATCCTCTCTCAGCCCCATAGAAGTGAATGAAGTGCCAGACTTTCAATCCCAATGGTGGGACACTTGTCAATCCATAACTTATAAATTCCTTTTGCAGGAATAAGAAGGGTGTTGAGGAGATAGGCTGCGTGATATCACAGCCATACACTAGAGGGCAGTAGGACATCAGTCCTTGTATGATCCTCTTTCCCTCTATACCACACTGAAATAATCCAAGTCACTTCTAGGTATGATGGGTTCAGTTATATACTTATAAGGTTATACTCCCACATTTAAGTGATAACTATATATGAGGGTCAATCTCTGTGATCCCACCAGTCACTAGCACAGACATCCAATATGCCCACCGAGGGCACTTTGCATTGCCGGGGTGAAATGCTGCATATTGTGTGTCACAACAAAGGGCATCACATCTCATACTAGCATTGCTCCTAAAATAAAGAACCTTAATGCTATTGAAAGAGGGGTCAGGTCCATGATACTGGACCAGTAACTAGAACCTTTCGACCTGCTGCTCCTCTATGACCACAATCTTAATTTTCAGGTTATGGAACTGTAGCAATAATTCCCTCAAATTACATGTAAACGTCATACGCATGGTTAATTTTCTCATACAGTGGAATGTCAGTAGTATTTGGCAGAAGTTGGGGCTTTCATTAACCCCTCATTATTCTAGGATGGGTAACTGTACTTTTGCTTACCATCGAGACACTCACCAGCTCACATCTGGTTGGAGAAAGAGGTAGGGACACCTTGCTGGCTATACCCCCCTTGGCTGTACCCCTGTTGGTTGTATTCAGGCTGTTGGCCATAATAGTCGGGCTGATAACCTCCTTGTTGTCCATATGAGTCCTGCTGAGCGTATCCCTGACCCTGGGCGTAGGTGTCTGGAGCAGGCTGTTTCTCCTGGGCGGGTGGTGGGTACTTCATGAATGGAGCGGTCCATCCAGTCTCTTTGAATACGAACCAAAGGTTTCCAAGCCAAATTATGCAGTTCAGGAAGCCGAAGGCCTAGAAAGGAGAGAAAAGTCACTCTGCGACTGAAAAGTGTTTTCGGGTAATTACAAGTTATGGGGGGATCTCACTGCTACAATTTCCAACCATCACAAGAACATAGGTCCGGGGTCCCCTTGTATAAATGCGGCAGCTTGCACATGAACATTGACAATAGACCCATTTATGGTCCAACAGGGACGAATAGAACAGCAATAGACATGTGTGACCTGCCCTCTCTTTTCATACGGCACATGTGGGACCCCCATTCTTGTGATCAGAGACTCAGCCCAACAACAATTGTAATCTAGCCCATTTCTATACTATGTTTAATTGGAAACTACTTGTAAAGAAGAACTCCAAGCAAAACACATTCATATTTTACTGTGTAGGGCCTACAGGAAAACTCCCGGTCCCTACAGAAAACAATGTATAATATAACAAAGTGCATGTTTACTCCACTGTGGTTTTATCAAACATGGAAATGTAATGAACAAAATTACCACTAGAGGGCGATACCCCATTAATAGTAATTGGACATACAAGTGACCACGACAAGATGGCCGCCATCCCGATAAAACGTGCACTCACCACAGAGGTATTAAGCCCGGACATGACAGGATCTCGCACTTCTTGACATTTGTTTTCTTGACTCTCACAGGCAAGGATCTGATTCTTGATCAACTCGGGGTCAGTAGCCAACTTAATGTCAGACAAGCCCTTGGCCCATGCACTTGAACTTACCAGCCACAGGAAGGCAAAGACCGCTGTCACTATACAGTCCTACAGAGACAAAGACAGTATTTGTTATCTAATGTCTAATTTTAGATTAAAAAAAAGCATTTTCGGCTTTATAATGACCCCTCAATTCACTGAAGTCTAGTAGTAACACATGGAGCGCCACAAGGCCTCAGCCTCCATATACATATGACTTCCAAATTCCCCTGGCATGTACACAATCCACTAACTTAGGGTCAATTCAGACTGTGAGGTAAAAACTCCATCAAAGACACACATGACAAATCTGCATACAGTTCTTTCACAGTTTTTGCTGTGGTTTTGTTTTTTTTTCAGTGAAACATGTTAAATAAATGCGTTTTACCTGTAATAACCACAAACACATTGAAATGTGAGGTAAAACTGCAAGAATTTAGATGCGCCTCAACAAAAATACTTGAATACAACCTTCATGCTAACAAAAGGTTGTTTTTGGCCTTGAGCTAGCGTTTTTTTTTTAACGCCTCATTAGGCGAGGTGTGGATTAAGACTGCCATGGGCCCTGGGCTGTATGAATATTATATCCCCTACAAATCTGGAATTTACTTCCTACATATGGTACAAGAATTAAGCTTCTTGTGGAATGGAAGATGTGTACCATCTGTCTGCTTTCAATCTGTGGTTTCAGGACCTTCAAAAGGTCCTGAAATTGCTCTTGTGTACATGTGTGTCTAGAACAGGAACAGATGTATGAGGATTTCATGGGTGAAGGTCCTTTTAAGTATCAAATTTGGTGGGTGGTTTGGGTGGCCAAACCGCCTATATTAAATCCAATACTGGGTGCATGCGCTGCGCTGTAACCAATCTGACTGCACATACCCCAAATTATACCACAGGTCCTACTCCTGCTTGTGTCTGGTTGAGTGCCACCCACCAGATGATGTCAGACGGGTGGCGTTGTGTGCATAAAGCCTAAATTTGCCCATGCATATTCAATAGCTGTCCCTGACTCCACCATACAGCCCTGTGTTTGTGTTTTCAATTAGACAAACTCGTAGCCACTTAGCTCTGGGAAGTTAAGTGTTGAAATTCAACATGTCTGATCCTTCTGCGCCCCCCCCTACCCAAAAAAAATATAATCTCTGAATTGGGAGAATGCTATATACAGTAGGTATGAGCAAGTCCTGTCATTATCAGCGGATTGGGTTGTTTCTTCTCTAATGTACAGGGAGGCCACTGTCTGTACCATGAAGAGAACCTTATTAACCCCTTAAGGACGCAGCCATTTTGTAGCTTAAGGCTCAGCCCGATTTTTTTGGATTCTGACTTGCGTCTCTTTATACGGTTATAACTTTTGAACACTGTTACTTATCAAAGCGATTCTGAGATTGTTTTTTCCCCACATGTTGTACTTCATTTTAGTGGTAAATTTTGGCAGATAAGTTTTGCGTTTATTTACAAAAAAAAAGAAAATATGATAAATTTTTGGAAAAATTTGCCATTTTCGAAATTCAAAATCATTGCGTTTTCAGGCAGATCGATTTACCACCTAAATAAGTTGCTGAATAACATTTCCCATTTGTCTACTTTACATTTTCATAATTTCTGAAATGTTTGGATAATTTATTTTGATGTCACGCGGCTTGCAAATAGAATATCGCTTTTCCGGATTTTCAGAATTGACTATTTTGGGGATAAATACAGTTTTGAATGAAATTTTACATATTTAGCATCAAAACCCCCTATATAACCAACCCATTTTCAAATCTGCACCCCTCAAGCTATCAGAAACAGCTTTTAGGAAGATCGTTAACCCCTTGAGATCTTCATTGTAATTGAATCAAAATGGAGGTGAAATTTAGAATGGTCATATTGTTCCCTTATACGTTCATTTAGCCCTAAAATTTACACATTTCCAAAAGATAAAAAGAGAAAACCCACCATACAATTTGTTCTGCAATTTCTCCTGAGTACAAAGACCCCCCACATGTGGCTGTGACTTGTGTTATGGGGGCACAGCGAGGCGCAGAAGGGAAGGAGAGCCCTGCAGCTGCCAGGATTTTAGCCCCTTTTGAAGGCTATAAAATTTTCGCTTTTTCGTTATTGGGGCCATGTGATGCCATTTTTTTTGCGGGATGAGATGCTTTTTCCAGTGTTACCATTTTAGGGTTAGTATCACCTATTGTTGAAAATTTAGGAACTTTTTTTGAGGACAGGAGTAGAAAAGCATCAATTCTGTACTGGATTTTTTACTTCTTTTTTTTTTGGTGTTCACTGTATAGACTAATAATCATGTTATCTTTATTCTATGGGTCGATACGATTACGGGGATACCAGACATGAATATATTTTCTTACGTTTTACTAAATTTGTCAAACAAAACCCTAATGTGGGGAAAAATCTATCATTTATGTATTGCCGTCTTCCAAGTGGCATAACATTGTTACTTTTTTGGCTACGGAGCTGGTTGATGGCTTGTTTTTTGCGGGACATGTTGTACTTTGCACCAGTATCATGTCGCAGTACATATGGTTTTTTTATCACATTTTATAGCATTTTTTGTGGGATTGAAAAGGTAAAAATCATAATTTTTGGAGGGTTTATAACAGTTTTTTTTTACGGCGTTTATCGTGGGGGTTCAATAATTATTTACTTTTATTCTACGGGTTGTTACGGACGCGGTGATACTATATATGTGGGGTTTGTGTTATGATTTAGACTTTTTTTTGAGTTATATGTCTCTTTATATGTTTTGGGGGTTTGGGGCATTTTTAGTGATTTATGACTTTATTTTTTTATTGAATAACTTTTTTTGTTACTTTTTCACTTTTATACCATGGGACATGAAGAAGCAATCATCTGATTGCTTGTTCATGATAATATTCTGCAATACTGATGTATTGCAGAATATTATCAGTGTCAGCCTATACACTTGCATAGGCTGGCACTGTGCCAGTAAGATGACGTCACAGACGCCATCTTACTGGCAGTTCTTGCAGGTAACTCTGGGGTCCAGATCGGACCCCAGAGTTACTATAGCAACGATCGGCGCACCCCAAAAACGGTTCGGGGGGGCCGATCGTGGGGGAAAGACCCCCCAGATATATGTTAGATGCCGCGGTCACGCTGACCGCGGCATTTAACGGGTTAAGCACCCGCGATCGGAGACAACTCCGATCGCGGGTGTTACACTGGGGTGCCGGCTATCAGTCACAGCCGGCACCCCGTCTTTCCCGATGCCGGTTCGGCTCAGATCTTGAGCTGAACCGGCATCAGCTCAGCGTCCGATATATCGGACGCTGAGCGCTAAGTCACTGAGCTCAGCGTCCAATATATCGGACGCTGAGCGTGAAGAGGTTAACATGAGAAGTCCTTGCTTTCAATGTACACACTGCACAGCTCAAAACACATTATAAAGTTGCGTTTGTTTTTGTCCATAACACTGCCAGACGTTCATACAGCCATATAATCTTTTACTCAGGTTTCCCATTGTTTCTGATGAAGAGCAGGGACTTACGATCATGGGGCCTTTGTTGTTCTCGCGATATTTGTTCTGTAGGAAAATGTAAGTGACAAGTGCTCCGAGAGAGTAAAGGAAGGCGAACACTGCTATTGTGACGAAAAACTCAGCAGAGGAGGAATAATCCCCAACCAAAAACACCTTGGTTGTAGCACCCCCCCGGCATGTAGGGGCCTCAAAGTACTCCTGGTGCAGCCTAAAGGAGAGGAAAGAGAACATATTGAAGAGAGGGGTTATGTACAGAGGAACACTTTAGTTCAATGAATAGGATCCTCTAGTACAGCGGTGGCGAACCTATGGCACGGGTGCCAGAGGTGGCACTCGGGGGCCCTTTCTGTGGGCACCCAGGCAATTCACCAGAGAGGACACCAGGTATCTTCATGGATTCCCAGACAGCCCAGGACTTTCTGAGCTCAGTGCTATCTTAAAGTGAGAGCGCTGCCTAAGACTACAGGAGGAATGGGAAGGTGTGGGCAGATCTGGATTATCATTGTAGTTTTGGCTCCAGGCCCAAAAATTCTTCCTATTCAGGGGAACCTGTAACACTTTCTTTCTACTGTATTGGTGTTCTTAGGATACTGATACGATTGAAAGCTTTGGGATAAATAAGTGGGTTTTGGTTGTAGTTAGGGCACTTAATCTCTAAAAGGTTCCCCATCAATTCTCTAGTACAAAAAGTATAAAGTAGGAATCCTCAGCCATAAAACTACATCCGTAGAAGTCTATGGGGCAATACTGTACCTGTTACACACAAAGGGTTTATGTGACCTGTTCTGAAGTCTATAATACAATATCTAAAATTATGCTTCCTGGCACCATACAGAGTAATATGGCGTGATCTATACGGACAGATTTGCTATTCCTCTCTAAGAGGAGGAGGGTTGAACGCTGTTCATCCCTTCCATCTCCACAGAAAATAGCGCCGCACAGCAGTTCCTACGGCCGAAGATAGAGAACGCTCTATTTTTTTTGCGACAAGCACACATTGGGGGTCATTTACTAAGGGCCCGATTCGCGGTTTCCCGACGTGTTACCCAAATATTTCCGATTTGCGCCGATTGTACCTGAATTGCCCTGGGAATTTGGCGCACGCGATCAGATTGTGGCGCATCGGCGCTGGCATGCACGCGACGGAAATCAGGGGGCATGGCCGAACGAAAACCCGACGGATTCGGAAAAACCGCCGCATTTAAGACAAAAAATGTGTAGCGAAAATTACACTTACCTTCACCAGGTATAGGCCGGTGAATTTCAGGGCATTCCAGCGCGCCTCCGGGGAACTTCAGCGCAGCAGCGCCACCTGGTGGAGGGCGGAGGAACTACCTTAGTGAATCCCGGCCGGACCCGAATCCACCGCAGAGAACGCGCCGCTGGATCGCGAACGGACCGGGTAAGTAAATCTGCCCCATTGTCCTCACTGTACTGTGCCCAGGCACCATAGCCATCTATGGGGACGTATATCCGGCTGCAAGCGAGTGGCCAGATATACATCCACACATGGCCCATGTGAATGGGGCCTAAAAGGGATATTCCCATTACAACAAATTAATGTCATTATTTTTAGGATAAAAAGTTATAGAATTTTCCAATATACTTTCTGTATCAATTCCTAACGGTTTTCTAGATCTCTGCTTGCTGTCATTCTATGGAAAGCTTCTATGTTTACCAATATTGAACAAACTCTGACCATGGTCACATAGATGCGCGGCTCCTTATACCACACACCTCAGATTACTTTCTGTGATCATGCACCTGTGTGACCATGGTCAGAGTTTTTACACTAGTGGTAAACATAGAAGCTTCCTATAGAACGACAGCAAGCAGAGATCTAGAAATATGTGAGGAATTGATACAGAAAGTATATTGGAAAAGTGTTCAACTTTTTACCATTAAAACAATAACAATAATTTGATAAAATGGGAACACCCCTTTAAGTTGACAGACACAAACATGTAAAACAAGTTCACACTCACTTAAATGGATATTCAAAATCCACTTTAATATTCGGCTTGCTCTCAGTTTTGTTGCTACATTCGACGCTCAGGGTGAATTGTCCACTGTAGCTTCCGCATGTCGCAAAGGCAAAGATAGAAAATAGCTGTAAAAGAGAAAAAATAAAAGACATCATTTAAAGCAACCTCCTGTCCATGGTCTCCATTGAAGAGAATGCAACTGAGCTGCAATGCCACTCACAACCTGAGGTCAGGAGTGGCACTGTTTCTAGATGAAAGTAGCCAGGTCCCTTAAAAGTGCATTTCCCACCACATTAATGTTTATGAGGGTCTGAATTTGGTGGGGGTCTCAGAGGAAAGCATGATGAAAAACTTTTGGTGAGCAGTGAGAGAACTTTTTGGTTGGTATAGACTAGTTCGTAGCAGAGTGAGTTGGTGACATTTACTTGGATATAACAGCGAATTAGCAAGAATTCATAAGTGAACAGTATAGTAAATCATAAGGTGGCACAGTGTGTGGACAGCTTGGTGACTTCATAGGTGGCACAACTTAAGTGAAAAAAAAAATGGGCAGCAGTGGGTGGCATAACTCAGTGGGCAGATTTGTTTCCCTATAGCTGACAAACCGAGTGCACAAAAAAGTGATGTTTAGAGGATGGCGCAGGTAACAGAATGGGGGTCTTAGAGCTTAGTGAAATGCATGATGCCTCAGTGGGTGGCAGAGACTAGCGGGCAGCACGGTGACTAGTGGCACTATATAACAAGAATATTCTTCTTGAAATCTAGAACTTGGACTGAGACATATGAAGAATCACATGTAAATGTGTTATCAGCGAAGAAATATGCCACGTTCTCCTCCTGCCAAATGTTAAGATGATAGGAAGTGGGTGGCACATACGATTTCTTGGGTAGATCTTATAGTTGGCAGGGGATCTCAGCAGACCTATCTTGTGCCTGTTTCTCTATGGAGTTCTGCAGCCAAGACATTTTTAGTTTCCCATCCAAAGACGCTGCAGAGCCCGTCAGTACCAGGAGGGTTTAAGCTCTGGTATTGGTACTTCACCCCTACTGCAGATGAACAAGCAGGGGGGCAGGTGGCTGGGCACAGTGGGCAGACCCGGCTGGATTTATGCTGATGGTAATCCTCAGAAGGATTCTGACCTCCCGCATCTCCGCAGAGACCGAGGAGTATTTTTAGAGTGTCGGCCATTGCAAACAGTAAAGAGGATTACAGTGTAACCTGGGGTGTGAGAATGCACAAGACATAGCGCTAGGCCCTGGCTAATGCAGGCCACAAGATACAGATGGGGCACCTAAAATTAGTCGGGGCAGCCCGTGCATTAGTCGGGGCAGCCCGTGCATTAGTCGGGGCAGCCCGTGCATTAGTCGGGGCAGCCCGTGCATTAGTCGGGGCAGCCCGTGCATTAGTCGGGGCAGCCCGTGCATTAGTCGGGGCAGCCCGTGCATTAGTCGGGGCAGCCCGTGCATTAGTCGGGGCAGCCCGTGCATTAGTCGGGGCAGCCCGTGCATTAGTCGGGGCAGCCCGTGCATTTGTCGGGGCAGCCCGTGCATTTGTCGGGGCAGCCCGTGCATTTGTCGGGGCAGCCCGTGCATTTGTCGGGGCAGCCCGTGCATTTGTCGGGGCAGCCCGTGCATTTGTCGGGGCAGCCCGTGCATTTGTCGGGGCAGCCCGTGCATTTGTCGGGGCAGCCCGTGCATTTGTCGGGGCAGCCCGTGCATTTGTCGGGGCAGCCCGTGCATTTGTCGGGGCAGCCCGTGCATTTGTCGGGGCAGCCCGTGCATTTGTCGGGGCAGCCCGTGCATTTGTCGGGGCAGCCCGTGCACTGGCGGGGCAGGCCGTGCACTGGCGGGGCAGATTGTGCATTGGCGGGGCAGCCTGTGCATTGGCGGGGCAGCCTGTGCATTGGCGGGGCAGGCCGTGCATTGGCGGGGCAGGCCGTGCATTGGAGCTACACCCTCATCAGACTGGTGCAAAAAGGGGGCAAATGATCAGATGCCAAAGATAGATCAATGCAAGAGCAATGCACATTGCAAAGTTTCACTAAAATTCTCTGTATCCATTGCTAGATTACAATGCACAGTGAGGCTGCAGCATTATGATATTTTCTGGATTATCAAATGCCAGATTAAAGGACATTTATCACCAGATCAAGGATTGTAAACCAAACACACTGACATACTGGTGTGCACCCCCTCTGGCAGGATCTGCTCTTCTTTTAGCCTCTTATGCCCTTTTTTTTTTTTTAAAGGGGCTTTAAAAATTATGCAAATGAGCCAAAGAAGCTCCAGGCTCCATTAAGTCCTATGGAGCCTGGAGCCCCTTGGGCTCATTTGCATAATTTTAAAAGCCTTTATTTTTTTGTAAAAGCTAAAAGATAAGAAGCTAAAAGAAGAGAAGATCCTGCCTGAGGGGGCACACACCAGTATGTCAGTGTGCTTGGTTTACAATCCTTGATTTGGTGATAGATGTCCTTTAAACTAATTTTCTTGCATAAATGTGTTGGATAATCTACATTTCAGGTTCAACAAATGCTAGATTAAAGGACTTGTATAAGAAAGATGGACTATCACAGTCTATAGAAATCAGATTTAAGTGATTGTCTGGTATTAATGAGCAGGGAGATGAAATGTTTCTGTATTATTAAATGCCAGACTGAATAAATTGGATAATAAAAAAAAGATGAATGTAATTTCTAGATAACCAGATGGCAGGAACTGTACTGTATAAGTGAGATGGACGATCAATATCTCTGCATTATCAGATTCTATCAACATTTCTGGATGATAAGATTCCAGATAATAAAAATGTGTAAATAAAATAGACCATTGCCATTCTGGATTATCAGAGGGTGGATTAAAGGGAATTGCAATAAAGACTGAACATGGATTAGATACCAGATTAAAGGAATGTGTACAGTATAAAGTAGCTGGTCTGTGAGGATTCCTTGATTATCAAATGCCAGATTAGATACCAGTATTCCTGAATTATCAGATGCCACATTATATAGCAGGATTCCTGGATTATCAGATGCCATATTAGATAGCAAGATTCCTGAATTATCATATGCCATATTAGATACAAGGATTCCTGGATTATCAAATGCCATATTAGATAGCAAGATTCCTGGATTATCAGATGCCATATTAGATACCAGGATTCCTGGATTATCAGATGCCATATTAGATACCAGGATTCCGGAATTATCAGATGCCATATTAGATACCAGGATCCATGGATTATCAGATGCCATATTGGATACCAGTATTCCTGGATTATTAGATGCCATACTAGATACCAGGATTCCCGGATTATCAGATGCCATATTAGATACCAGGATTCCTGGATTATCAGATGCCATATTAGATACCAGGAATCCTGGATTATCAGATGCCATATTAAATACCAGGATTCCCGGATTATCAGATGCCATATTAGATACCAGGATTCCTGGATATTCAGATGCCTTATTAGATACCAGGATTCCTGGATTATCAGATGCCATATTAGATACCAGGATTCCTGGATTATCAGATGCCATATTAGACACCAGGATTCCTGGATTATCAGATGCCATATTATCAGATGCCACATTTAAGGAATTGCACTGCATTATTAGGCATATGTGTAAAGTAGAGGGTCTCAGTCTAGCCCCTGCCCTGTGCAATTCTTATACATAATGGGCACAGCTCTTACATTGAGGGTTTATTATGCCCCATTTATGCGGACAGTAAATGGAGGAATATATTTGTGATGCTGACATGTTCCCGCTATGATGTTCTCACTCTGAGCCTCATCATTTATTTAAGGCATAAATGAACAAGGTTTTCTCACAACGTGTCACGCAATGCATCTTCGGGGGAACCCGGTATACAAGGACATAACACCCCGTACAGCACCATGGTGGCCACATACTGCTACACAGTAACACACGGGCATGATACAAGGTCACAATTAGGAGAATTGCTCACCCATTCCAAGATTTTGATGAATCCCAAAGGTTCTTTCACGATACGAAACTGCCCCCCTGCCACCAGCTGTGGGAGACAAGTAATACATGTTAGTGTTTGTGTCGCTTTCCAAGGTGCTGAAATGCCATACTACCTGATCACACATAAAGTATACGGCATGTGTGTCACTATATACCTCCAGGACATAAACATGACATCATCACAATACAGAGCAGGCATTGTGGTAACTGGTCAGAGACAGGATGGTCCACGTCCCCCTGTGTAAGTGGAGGCCGATTCTAAGACTCCCAGTTCATCTGCATAAATCCTAGGATAATCTACAAACCTGGTCTCAAAGGTGGATTCTTAAAGGGTTAAAGACAAAAAGAAGTAGCACCCATCTCACCCATCCCCACACCGTGTCCCCAAAGAGCTTGACCTTCTTGCCCTGTCTCAATAGAAACCGCCTACCCATTGTTTGTAGAGTTGACCCCTCCCCTTGGTTTCTGATTGGCTAAGAAAGCATTTCCTGTCTGTCAAGGACCCACCCCGGCCAGTGATTGGCCAGGAAAGTATTTGCCGTTTTTCAAAGAAGCGGAAACCCACATCAACCAGTGATTGGATAAGGCGGCATTTCCCTTTGGTCACCAAATAAACAGGAAATGTCTTGTTAGCCAATCACTGGCAGAGGCAGACCCCCAATAAACAGGAAATGCCTTGTTAGCCAATCACAGGCAGTGGTGGACCCCCAATAAACAGGAAATGCCTTGTTAGCCAATCACTGGCAGAGGTAAACCCCCAATAAACAGGAAATGCCTTGTTAGCCAATCACAGGCAGTGGTGGACCCCCAATAAACAGGAAATGCCTTGTTAGCCAATCACTGGCAGAGGCAGACCCCCAATAAACAGGAAATGCCTTGTTAGCCAATCACAGGTAGTGGTGGACCCCCAATAAACAGGAAATGCCTTGTTAGCCAATCACTGGCAGAGGTAAACCCCCAATAAACAGGAAATGCTTTGTTAGCCAATCACAGGCAGAGGTAGACCCCCAATAAACAGGAAATGCCTTGTTAGCCAATCACTGGCAGAGGTAGACCCCCAATAAACAGGAAATGCCTTGTTAGCCAATCACAAGCAGTGGTGGACCCCCAATAAACAGGAAATGCCTTGTTAGCCAATCACTGGCAGAGGTAAACCCCCAATAAACAGAAAATGCTTGTTAGCCAATCACAGGCAGAGGTAGACCCCCAATAAACAGGAAATGCCTTGTTAGCCAATCACTGGCAGAGGCAGACCCCCAATAAACAGGAAATGCCTTGTTAGCCAATCACAGGCAGAGGTGGACCCCCAATAAACAGGGAATGCCTTGTTAGCCAATCACTGGCAGAGGTAGACCCCCAGGAAACAGGGCATACCTTTTTAGCCAATCACTGGCAGAGGTTGATCCTAGACAAATAGGAAATCCCTTCTTAGCTAATTACTGATTGATGCGGTTCACTGCTTGTCTTGACGCCTACATAGACAGTGTGTCAAGATAAGCAGCGAACCACATCAGACATTGATTGGCTAAGTTGGAATTTCCTGTTTGTCTAAACCTCTGCCAGTGATTGGCTAAGAAGGGATTTCCTGTTTGTCAAGATAAATGGTGGACCACATGAGGAGGTACTTGCTAGGAAGGGATTTCCTATTTGTTGGGGACACACCTCTGCCAGTGATTGGCTAAAAAGGATCTTCCTGTTTGTCGGGGACACACCTCTGCCAATGATTGGCCATTTCTTGTGTGTAGGCGGCCCACCTCATCAAGTGATTGGCTAAGAAGTCATTTTCTGTGTGTCGGGGGTCCCACCTTTGTTAGTGAAGCCATTTCCTATGTGTAGGCGGCCCACTTCTGCAAGTGATTGGATAAGAAGCCATTTCCTGTGTAGGCGGCCCACCTCTGTCAGTGATTGGCTAAGAAGGCATTTCCTGTGTGTAGGCGGCCCAACTCAGCAAGTGATTGGCTAAGAAGGCATTTCCTGTGTCGGGGACACACCTCTGCGAGTGATTGGCTAAGAAGCCATTTCCTGTGTAGGCGCCCCCACCTCTGTCAGTGATTGGCTAAGGTGGCACCTCCTGTTTAAGGAACCCACGTCTGCCAGTAAGTGTCAGTAGTGCCTTTAAACCAGTGTGAGTTTTTTCACTCCTAGACATCCCCTTTAAGCACTGGTCTCAAGCATTATAGGAGGAGAATCAAGTTGGATAAGGATTTGTATAGTCCAGGAATCCAGATGACAAACCCCAACATAAAAGAAACAGGACTCATCAATTCCCACACTGCTCCCATACCGACCCCTTACCATGTCCCAGAGGGTATCTAATATCTAGATCCCGCCTCCACACAGGAAATAACCGTCCAGCCAATCACCAGCAACATGAGTGACCCACATCAGCCATGAGTTCTACTCCCGTGTTGGTAGTAGTGGACACCGGCCTCATACACATGGAGGAGAATAAGATGGATCATTACTCCTATATACATACGACTTCCCCCTAAGGCCATAGTGGGTCCAAGCAGATACCAAACCCTAGCAGTGACTGGTTCTGATCCGATGGCTTTTTATTAAGCTATTCTGCTCCAGGACTGTGCCAGGAACTAATTACTATACATTTCAGTATGGAACAAGCCTCATCTGATATCTACACGGCGTTTACCTATGGACAATTTCCATCATATGGAGACTTGACCCCTCCAAGGAGCGAGACAAACAGAAGCCACGGATAATTACTAATAATCTGTATACATTGTAACATCGGCATCACATAATCACTTCCCGTACCCTCCCTGAAATCTTAGCTAAATCCTATACGTTCCCTCTCATCACCACAATCATTAACCTTCCCCCCAAGTCTCCGGTGATTTAGGACAAGCGAATGTCCTTGTGTTGTAATAGGCCACATCCGACGGGGAGAATAATGTGGTGACCCAGCCGCCTCCTGTCACCCTTCACCATAAAGACGTAGCAAGTACTGAGAGCCGTGTATACTGTCCCCCAGCCCATCCCCCATAGGGACATCCCTGCTATTCTCATCAGTATATATGTGTGTATATATAGGGAGATGTATAGGTGTCTGATACCTAGCTGTGATATCAGTATATATGTGATATATCAGGATATATGATCAGAATATATGTGTGTATATATAGGGGGGTGTATATAGGGAGGTGTATAGGTGTCTGATACCTAGCTGTGATATCCGTGTCTCCTTCACCTCCCTCCTCCTACCATTTTCCTTCTCTCTATACCCTCCCATTGCTCCATCTGTCTCTCTATTATCTCAAAGACACCCCCAGTCTTGTCTTCCTTCCCCCCAGGCACACTCTTCCCCCAAGTATCATCTCCCCCCCCCCAGGGGTGCTCCCCCATATGTAGCAGGTGTACCCCCATTCCTTCCCCCGCTGCCAGCCCTCACCTGGTTGACCACGTCCATGTCTGCAGGATGCTGGTGAATCGCGGCAGCGCGGAGGGCGGAGGGACATTTATCTGTAAGAGCCTGAAATGCGGCGGCTGGGGAGAGGGCGGTGTATGGAACAGCTGACCAGGGGACGGCCAATGGGAGGCGAGGATAGGGGGCGCTGTGATGACGCCGTGACGTCAGCGGTCTCCATCTTCATTGTGGGCAGTGATACCATAAATAAAGCTGGGGAGAGGGCTGGGGGCTACAGTCACCCCTCACACCCTAAACAAGTGCCGGGGGCTCCCGCCAGTACTATATGATACATGTATTACTGCTGGTGATATATAGTATATGTTATATTCTAGTATACTACTAGTAGTAGAAAGTTTCTTATCACTGCTACCGGTAGTAGTATATGGTATAGTACAGTATTACTGGCAGTAGTATATAGTATAGTACTCTTTTATAGCATTACTTCTAGTAGCATATCGTATATTGCTATAGTATTAATGTTCGTAGTATATGATATATTACTATAGTATTAATAGCTATAGTATATGGTATATCACTTTTATAGCATTACTTCTAGTAATATATATATATGGTATAGTTCTACTACTAGTAGTATAGTATATATGGTATAGTTCTACTACTAGTAGTATCTAGTATTATTGCTACTAGCATATATCAGGAATCCTGAATAAAATTCCCTCACATCATAAACTACTAGCTGTAATACTACACCATATACTACTAGCAGTAATAATATTGTATGTATTACTAGCTGTAATAATAGAGCAGACAATATATACTATTACTGTAAGTAGTTTATGGTATAGTACACTGATGGCGAACCTATGGCACTCAGAATGCTCTCTTTGGGCACTCAAGCTACCACCCCAGCACAGAGTTTACCAGACAGGACTCAAAGAATCTAACTGCAATCCCACGCAAGTCAAGATTTACTAATCTCAGTGTTATTTTAACCCTTTAATTTCTAAGGACATACCTCAGGGTGGCACCACAGTGGCCAAGCCTGTATGAGATACCTCCTGGATCATATGAATCATAACTTTGGATCCCTGGCACCTAGAATCTCTTAGCTGCTTGGCATTGACAGAAAAGCGTGAAGGTGTGGAGAGGACCGGATTATATTTGAAGGTCCTCCTGTTCCCATGAGTATTCCTGTACAGCGGGACCCTGGAGAGAAGCTACAGTAATAGTCCGAATTTGCCCTCCTGCTTTCAGTTGTATCAGTGTCCTGAGGAGGCTGGTATGATTGAAAATTGTGGGAGAACAGTTCAACAAATAAATAAATGACAGCTTATATTGGCACTTTGTGATAAATGAGCAGATCTTGATTGTAGTCTGGGCACTAGGTTTCTAAAAGGTTCGCCATCACTGGTATAGTACTACTACTGGTAGAATATAGTATAGTATCACTGCTAATAGTATAAAGTATATGTTATAGTAAAATTGCTAGACGTCTAAAGTTTATTACTCCCTGTAGTATATATTATTAATTCTAGTAGTATATATGGTATAGTTCTACTACTAGTAGCATCTAGTATTATTGCTATATCATGCATTAATACTGTTGTGTAGATGTGGATAGATGTAAACGTAGGTGAATACAAATATCATCACCTACTATTGGAGAGCTGCTTTCATGCATGATATACAGTATTTGTTGGACTAATACTGCTGATAATATATGGTATATATCCTCTGCTCTATTATTACAGCTAGTAAGATATAGAATATTGTTCCTGCTAGTAGTATACGGTATAGTATACAGCTAGTAGTTTATGGTGTGAGGGAATTTTATTCAAGATTCCTGACCATACTGTCCGTATGTACTGCTAGAATTGTATTCATTATGTAGTTTGTCATAGTCTGCAAATATTTGTTCTTTGTTTTGGCACGTAAAGTGATTATGCAAACTACTGATAACGCGCTTATAATAACATTTACCGTCTGCTTATAACCGATTGATGTAGAGGGATGGAGATTTCTCACAAAATAGGAGACTCTATTACCCTGTTATTGCACTGGTATATATATAGAGTTTTATTTCACTAAAATGTGGGTCACCATTCGAGAACAATGGTCTCAGCGTGTTTGATTCTCAGAATTTATTATCCAATTACCCCAGAATTTGATCCATACAGAAACTCAGGCGCACCACTATAGTATCTTCTGTATTATAACTGCTAGTATTTACTTGTGTATTAATAATAATAATCTTTATTTATATAGCGCCATCAGATTCTTCAGCGCTGTGCAAATCAATGTACTAGTATTACTACTAGTAGCACATGTATATAGTATATTATTACTGCTTGTGGTATATAGTATATTATTACTAGTAGTATATAGTAACTGCTCTATTATTACTGCTAGTAGCATACAGTATCTGCTCTACTATTACTGCCAATAGTACAAAGCATAATATTACTGCTAGTAGCATACAGTATCTGCTCTACTATTACTGCCAATAGTACAAAGCATAATATTACTGCTAGTAGCATACAGTATCTGCTCTACTATTAGTATATTGTTACTGCTAGTAGTAGATAGTGTATTATTACTTGTATTAGTATTTGGTATATTATTATAGGTTTCGAAGGTTTGTTCTTAAGTTGAATTTGTATGTAAGTCAAAACTGTATATTTTATAATTGTAGATCCAGACAAAAAAAAAATTGTCCCCAGTGACAATTGGAGTTGAAACATTTTTTGCTGTAATGGGACCAAGGATTATCAATAAAGCTTCATTACAGACACCTTACAGCTGATCATTGCAGTCTGGGACTATCGTAACATCCAGAGAGGTCACCAGAGGTCATAGGAGTCTGTCTGTAACTATGGGTTGTCTATAAGGCGGTTGTCCTTAAGTAGGGGACTGCCTCAGGCAGTCCCCGGGTTACGTACAAGATAGGGTCTGTAGGTTTGTTCTTAAGTTGAATTTGTATGTAAGTCGGAACTGTATATTTTATCATTGTAATCCCAGACAGAACTTTTTTGGTCTCTGTGACAATTGGATTTTAAAAATGTTGTGTTGTCATAAGAATCAATATTAACACTAAAGCTTCATTACAGACGCCTGTGATAACTGTTATAGCTGTTTATTGTAGTCTAGGACCAAAGTACAATAAATTACCAATATCAAGAGGTCCGTTTGTAACTAGGGGTCGTATGTAAGTCGAGTGTTCTTAAGTAGGGGACCGCCTGTACTGTAGTACCAGCATAAATATTACTGCTAGTAGTCTATGCTATATCACTACTCCTAGTAGTATATTATTACTGTTGGCTATATTATTGTTGTGGTTAGTGTATAGTATGTGTAATTATTGCTACTACCCTGTTTCCCCGAAAATAACACAGTGGGGCTTATTTACTACTAGGGTCCACGGATCACATTTCCATCTGACTTTTTGGGACATTTTTGGGATTTGTGCCACTGTAACAGGTATTTAGCAGGGCATTGTGTCGCACGCGATCAGATTGTGGCGCAGTTGCGCCGGCTTTCATGTGACAGAAATCGGGGGGTGGGCCGCCGGACGATCCGACTGATTCGGACTTAGCGCAAAATTTTACTTTAAAATCGTGTCACAATCCAATGCACTCACTTATTTTTAGGGGATGTCTTATTTTTTTTACATACAAGAATTAAAATTTATTAGTCATCTTATCAAAAACTCTAAATTCCTTCAAGAATTTCTTATGACTCTATTTCCATGTGCAACAGTCTATGCTACATTCGTCAGTCCCAATTTCATACTGAATTTTCATTTCTTTTAGAACCATTGAACATGATGAAGATATTCATATAGATTAGATCCACTAATAAGTTATAGGTAATTAATGACAGACAGACATGAGACGCGCAAGGGTTAACAGGGTGCGTCTTTAGTGGTGCCGCACAGTGTGCACACGGCCTGCAGTCGCATTTACACTAAGGTGAGTGGTTCTCGCAGCAGAGCTGCACAGTGATGGAGGAGGACGAAGCAGCAGGATGAGACGCTCCTTTGTTATCCTCCGGCTGCTCCTGTTCTTGCTAATAATAATCGCTGTTCCCTTAGTAAAGATGGCGCCTGCTAGTCAGCACCCCCGTTACCATAGCAACAGAGTAACGAGGTGTGAGCGCATTGTTATGGCCCCTGTGTCGTGTCCACTGTATTGGGCGGCTCTTGCTCTGATACAGACAAAGCCGAGGAGACAGAAGACATCACTAAACTCCTCACTGTACACGTGTAACGGAAGATAAAAGCCGAAATATATCATCCTAAAATGGGCTCCAGCCTAGCCTCTAAAATGGTTCCTAGTGACGTCACCGGAACCTGCCGCCGCCATCTTGGATAGGGGAAGATGGAGGGATTAGGGAATGCTCTGGCCTCTGGTCCTTACCTGAGATATTGTACTCTGGACTGATGTTGTATGGGTGGCATAATGTTCTTAGGGATGAGGGATAGAATTAAGGCAAAATTTACAGCACCCACTGCCCGTGGCCCTGGTGGTATAGGGTAATCCTGATGGTCTAGGGCTACACTTTTCTTTTTGGTAGTGGGAGGGGAGGTGGAAGCTGACTCTTTCCATGGGGATTAGCTCAAAGTAATTGTGGTCTATAAAGGGTTTCAGTTTTGCATAGTGGGTGGTTTAGGGACCACTTTAAACCCCCCTTTAACACCCCTGATCACCAGGGATGTAACTAAAAGCCTTTTTATTACCTCTGATCACCGGGGATGTACCCTTATACACTCCTGATCAGCAGGAATGTAACCACGACCCCCCCCCCCCTATTACCTCTGACAACCAGGTAACCCCCTTCATTACCCGTGATCACCAGGGATGTTACCATTACCCCCCCCCCCCCCCTTTATTACCCTTGATCACCAGGGATGTAACTAAAACCCCTTTATTACTCCTGATCCTGAGCACCAGGGTTGTAACCCTCCTTATTCCCCCTGATCACCAGAGATATAATTAAAAGCCTCTTTATTACCCCTGATCACCAGGAATGTAACCATTAACCCCTGTATTACCCCTGACCACCAGGGATTTAACCATTAACCCCTGTATTACCCCTTATCACCAGGGATTTAACCATTAACCCCTGTATTACCCCTTATCACCATGGAACTAAACATTACCCCCTTTATTACCCCTGACCACCAGGGATGTAACCATTAACCCCTGTATTACCCCTTATCACCAGGGATCTAAACATTAACCCCTGTATTACCCCTGACCACCAGGGATGTAACCATTAACCCCTGTATTACCCCTTATCACCAGGGATCTAAACATTAACCCGTGTATTACCCCTGACCACCAGGGATGTAACCATTAACCCCTGTATTACCCCTTATCAACAGGGATGTTACCATTAACCCCTTGACTTCCCAGGCTCGTTGATGCACATCATGTAGGATAAACTTGCCTATTCAGCCGACATGAGGTTGTATTTTGCATCAAAATAGTGGACACTTTTGGAAAAATTGACTTCTCTCTGCGCTCCCCCAATGCGCTCCTCGCCTGCCACCAATGTTTTTGCTTCGTTGGATGAGGTCTGTGTCATGGAGTAGACTTCTGCTCTGTCTACTGGCAGCCAGCTGCACCCACAGAGACGGCTCATTCATAAGTGAGGACTTGGCTCACCCTCGCTCAGACGTCTTCTTCTGCTCTGTAGAGGTCATTGAAGTTCCCTTTCAAGAAATCTTATGGGACATGAAAACTAAAACCCCGGGCTGACAAAGCAGCAAATGCTTGGGTAATGAAAATTCATGTATCAGTCTCCTGATATCTAGATGCGCCTTCTATACCCATTACTCCATAAGAAGGTGAAATCAATGAGTCTGATTTTTTTACGTCTTTTACAGTTCTTTGAGGGGGTGGGGGTGTAACGAGGGGGTGCTCATAGCAAAATCATAACCAACTCCATGTGAGCCCCTGGACAGCAAGATTGCCCCTATACAGGAGAGGCAGGGCCCCATAGCAGGCTTCTGAATGGGGCCCCCCTTCCCACTTAAAAATCTGTCTTTCCTAAGCCACTTATAAAGACACATGCCTGGCCTGGTTGAGCATGCATGTTCTGAACAGGGAAAGGTAGCCCCCCAAGAACTGAAGACCTAGATGCAACTAACAAGTGACTTGTTTATCCTGAGAACAAAAGTATTGAAGTTCCACGTTTCAGTATGACATGCGTCCCGACAGATGATATCCGGGACGGTCAGAAGGTCCAAATAAAATCCTGTTGTAGCCCCTTGACATAAACTCACAGCGGAGGGCTAGGATGTATCACATACTTTGTCCTTTTCCTCATCTCCAACCTGAGAGCAGGAGGGGAAGCAAACATCAACAGCAGCAAGTTATTGGCTGCTGCCTATATAAAGGGAGATTCCCCAGTGTGGTATATTTCCTTATATGGACTGTGACATCACTGGGGAAACACCCACAGTGTACGTTCAGCGGAAGCCAGGGATGGATACAATACAGCTGAATCTATCAGCCTATTATGGCCTTCGCTGAGCGTACACAATACTTTGCAGCAGGATAGAAAAAGCTGCTTGCTGCACCTTTCCATCCAGTGTTTCCTGCAGCATATACTGGGGCACAGTTACTTACCCGTCCCGTCGCGATCCCCACCGTGCGTTGTCCGACGCAGATTCGTGTCTACCGCGATTCACCAAGATCGTGCGTCCAACTTCCTGCATCTGTCCCCGCTGAGGTCCGCCGGAGTTCACCTTCTTCTTCCTGGTGCATGTGAGCGCTGATCTTGTGACACAATATGCTTTTTAAATTCCGCGGTTTGTCCGAATCAGTCGGGTTGTACGACGTTCACGCCCCCCAATTTGTGTCGCATGCAAGCTGGTGCCGATGTGACACAATCCGATTGCGAGCACCAAAAAACCGTGGCAATTCAGGGGAGAGCAGAAAAAAACCCCGAAACACGACGGAAATTGGCATTCGGACCCTTAGTAAATGTGCCTCATACTGTGCTGAAGGAGGCAAAAAGGAACTACCTGCCTGTATAGATCAATGGCAGGGGCGTAACTATAGGGGGTGCAGAGGTTGCGGTCGCACCTGGGCCCAAGAAAATTAGGGGGCCCTTATGGTGTCACTTTACCATATGAGAAGACTATTACTATAAACCATACATTATAGTCGGGGGCCTGGCACAGACTTTGCACTGGGGCCCATCAGCTTTTAGTTACGCCACTGATCAATGGGTAAGTTCAGTCTATACGGGAGCAATCCTGGTGTCTACGTTGAACGTATCCATGATATGTAATGTGAATGCTGCCCAAGATTTGGTTGGGGGTTTGATACTTATGCCTGCAGTGCATTGTCCCACTCGAAATGTCCAATTTAATAAAAAGAAACAAAATTCTTTATTTTCAAGTGAAAATCCCTATTTACATTTAAAAAGGTAGAAAAAAAAATGGAGCGTACAGAGAGACACCTTCATACAAGTCTTATTAAAGATTTCTCCTCCTTCTATCGGCAACATAATTCCAAACAGAAACCTAAATCCTGCATAGAAAATATTCACAAATCAGTAAAAGATGAAAATCCTAATCCTTATTGTTGTGTATATTATATTATAACATATAATTATAATATATTCCTATCACTGCCACTGACTACTCCGCCGTCCATTTTAGAAGAACTTGCCTGTATGCGAGTTGTATTTTCAGTCTGGACTTATATACTGTATATAGCAAAAATATAAAGGAAAAACGTGGAAATCCTGCATAGCTCTCTATGTAGGAAGACAAACCAGAAGTGGCATGGCCTCCATATTGGATCTGCCTATGATAAAGTAGCTTTGGCGAGTCTCCCTCTCAGAAGGAATAGACTTAGAACGAGGACACGCACGGCATTTCATCCCTCAGCTCCTCTTCATCTCTACAGTGCACCGATTCTTCATCGCTGTAAAATAGCCCTTGCCCCATCACGTCCTCTCCATTCGGCCTCCCTCCCGTACTTCCGCTCCAACTGCTTTTCCGACTCTGGCTCAGGAGGTCGCTGGCCGCGCTCTCCATCTCGTCGATGGTCATGTGACATGCGTCAGCAATCTCGCGCTTCGCAAAAGCAACAAACTTGGGGTCCCGTGCATAGAGGCCTAGACCCTCCGATATCAAAACCTATGAAATAAGAATAAAAATATTCACAGTGTGTTATACAAATGACCAGGGTCGGCTCCAGGTTTCAGTAGGCCCCTGTGTGATGGAGCCTCAGTGGGCCCCTTTGCAGTGAACTAATTCAGAAACAGTCTCCTAGTCTCATGTAAAATATTCCCTAGTTTATCATACCAATCATCCACATCATACTTATTTTATATACAGCCCCCGCATAGTTATTTTATATACAGCCCCCTCATGGTTATTTTATATACAGCCCCCTCACGGTTATTTTATATACAGCCCCCTCACGGTTATTTTATATACAGCCCCCTCACGGTTATTTTATATACAGCCGCCTCATGGTCATTTTATATACAGCCCCCTCACGGTTATTTTATATACAGCCCCCTCACGGTTATTTTATATACAGCCCCCTCATGGTTATTTTATACACAGCCCCCTCATGGTTATTTTATATACAGCACCCTCATGGTTATTTTATATACAGCCTCCTAATGGTTATTTTATATACAGCCGCCTCATGGTCATTTTATATACAGCCCCCTCATGGTTATTTTATATACAGCCCCCTCACGGTTATTTTATATACAGCCCCCTCACGGTTATTTTATATACAGCCGCCTCATGGTCATTTTATATACAGCCGCCTCATGGTCATTTTATATACAGCCTCCTCATGGTTATTTTATATACAGCCCCCTCATGGTTATTTTATATACAGCCCCCTCACGGTTATTTTATATACAGCCCCCTCATGGTTATTTTATATACAGCCCCCTCACGGTTATTTTATATACAGCCCCCTCACGGTTATTTTATATACAGCCCCCTCACGGTTATTTTATATACAGCCCCCTCACGGTTATTTTATATACAGCCCCCTCATGGTTATTTTATACACAGCGCCCTCATGGGTATTTTATATACAGCCGCCTCATAGTTATTCTATATACAGCCCCCTCATAGTTATTCTATATACAGCCACCTCATAGTTATTCTATATACAGCCACCTCATGGTTATTTTAACAACAGCCCCCTCATGGTTATTCTATAACAGCCCCCTCATGGATATTCTATATACAGACCCTTCATGGTTATTCCATATACAGTCCCCTCATGGTTATTTTATACACAGCCCCCTCATGGTTATTTTATACACAGCCCCCTCATGGTTATTTTATACACAGCCGCCTCATGGTTATTTTATACACAGCCCCCTCATGGTTATTTTATATACAGCCCCTCATGGTTATTTTATATACAGCCCCTCATGGTTATTTTATATACAGCCCCCTTCACCCCTTATGGATTCCTTATGTACAGCCTTATGTGGGCCCACCCAGCAGCCCTGGCACCTGCACGGGCACGCCCAGTGCTTGCGCCAGCACTGCAAATGAGGATCCTAAAGAAACATCTGACACCTAGTTGTAGACTACTTACCGCCTCCACCAGGCTATCTGCACTGCCCCTCTTTTCGGTCAGCCTCTGCCCAGGCACACGGAGCTGGGTGTAGGTACAGTAAGGAGCCTTGCCCTCTTCCTCTCTATACCAGTGAGTGCAGGGGATGGTGGGCAAGGTGCTGTCCTCCTCCACCAAAATAAGAGGTGCATAAAGTAGACGACCGCGTTTTGGAGGATTTGCCCAGGAATGTGGACCGCTTGTTGGATAATCGTTTCTCTGCCAGGAATCTGAACTTCCATAAACCTGTAGAAGATATAATGTAATGAAAATAGGGGCATCACTAAATACTTACAGGCTCTCATGCAAGAAGTGAGCTTAAGTCCTCTGTACCACCTTTTCTCTCACACCTGTAGCTAGTCCATACCTTTCAGCAGCATCATGTGACCCATTCACGGAGCAGGTCTGTTTTTAGGGTGGAACAAGCATCAACATATAAATTGAAGTTCTGAATACTGGAAAACCATCTCTGCCTCAACCCCTGGTTCTGAGAAGTCACACCTGGAAGCCTTGATATCATAAATCTCAGTGCAGTGATCATAAGGAAGGATTTATGATGCTTTTATCTCCTTTTTGTTAGATTTGTTACAGGGGCTTTTGAACCCCTCCTTGGTTAATGGGCCTGGTTGCATCTATGATCCCAGTAGCTATGCCAATGAATTGAAGGATCCTAGGTTTAAGGACACAAATTCTACTCACTCTGGTTCGGCAGGGAGGAGCGTTTTGATGGTATGTCCCTGGGATTGGAATATCATCACAGCTTCCCTGTCGTTTCAGGCACTGGATGCTGAATGAAGATTTGCTACCTATGATGAACAGAATGAGTAATTAGGTTATGTTCTTACAGGAAGTATACACTGGATATTTTCCAACCCGCACAAATATATCCTCTGCGTATGTGCCTGCAAATTCACTCTCCATTTACTGATATCTTGTGCAGTTTGTAGATAAGACTGGGTTAGATCTGAATCTGAACAGTTTCCGTCCGCAGCTCTGAACACACACTATATCTACAGAAACTATCCAACAGTTAAAGGGGTTTTCTGGGACTAAAATACTAATATGGGTTAATCATAAGTTAGTGACTGAACAGATGACTGCTGCGGCCTCTTCACTATTTTCCAATCACAGCACCAAAAGCGTACGGTGGGTGTGCGTGGTATTGCAACCTATAAAAATGGAACACACCACTTCAGTCATCTGATCTGATTTTGGGAGTCTGACCTCCCCCAATCATCATGAATAATTTAGTCCCACTCGGTCTATGCTCATGCAATGATTTCAAGCTGTCCAAATGATCCAAGATTATTACTGCATCTTTGTAGCTGCATAAAGTGTTTCCATACCTGGAGTAGGGGGCAGAAGTCTGCGGCGAGGTGGTACTCTGCCATCTACAGTACCATTAGCCCTCGGAACTGAAGGAGGTGCGGCAGGTGTGGGCGAAAAGTTTATTCTTTCTTCCGGAGATGCAGATCGCTTTAGATCCTCCAAGTTCTGCTTCCTAAGGGAACGTAGAAAGAGAAATATAGAATGGAATAGAGCGGAACTTTTCGTATTAACACAAAGTGACACATAATCCTGGGACATGTTCGATTTTTTTTAACATGTCTGATCCTTGGGTTTGTGCAGGGGTAAGTAGTGCCTGGCAGCCACTTATCTGCCCCCGGGCAGAGAATGGATAATTGGCTGATTATTTACTTTGCGGGGGAAAGTGTTGTATCACTGTCACTTCTGTTCTGGTGTAAACAAAACTCAGCGGGGCAGATCCCGCGGTGCGTTGTCCGACGAGGATTCAGGTCCAGCGTGACTCACTAAGATCATGCGTCGGAGTACCTCCATGTGTCGCTGCTGCGCCGAGGTCCGCCGGAGTTCTCCTTCTTCTTCCCGGTGCATGTAAGTGCTCGGTCTTGAGACACATTTCTTTTTTTAAATTCCACGGTTTGTCTGAATCAGTCGGGTTGTACGACGGCCCGCCCCCCGATTTCTGTCGCGTGCAAGCCAGCGCCGATGCGCCACAATCCGATCGTGTGCGCCAAAAAACCGGGGCAATTTGGCGCAAAAGAGAAATATTCAGGAAACCTGATGTAAGTGAGGCGTTCTGCCCCTTAGTAAATGTGCCCCAGTATCTGAGTGGGCAGAGATAACATCCTACATTCTGCACAGTCTATATGTAGTATAGCAGATGGAGGATTTTCCATGTGATATGATCCGATCTGCTGAGTCCCAGGGTTGTGGGTTAACTGCATACGTACACCCAGGGGGTTTAGCTCTTGGCCGATTGAGATTAATGAATTGATCTTTCTAAGATAACATTGCTAAGAATCTGGCTTAAACAATGTCAGGAAAACAAGGGAACCTCTGTCTACGTACTGCTGAATCAATTTTAAGATAGACTTTCCCATTCATTATAACTGTGCCTACAATGTCAACCATGACACTACGAGGATGATACGGTCTAATTTTTAACTATTTGAAAACAACAGGGCCAGCGCCATGAACCAAACTCAATCACCAAGAAATTAAATAAAATCCAAATGTTTTATTGGTATGTATTGGTAAACATTTGGATTTTATTTAATGTCTTGGTGATTGAGTTTGGTTCATGGCGCTGGCGCTGTTGTTTTCAACTAGTTTCACTTTGTTTTCCAGCGTTGTACCACATATATGGTAACATAACGGAGGTGCAAAAGTTTGTTTGCACAGTCTAATTTTTAGACATGATTATTTTGGACACCAAAATTTTGCTTAGTTAATCTCCTCCAATGAATGCGTTATAGTTTCTTATTTCTTCTTATTTTTTATGATATGATCATCATAGCCAGTCGCCCTCATTGTACACAAGTCACGTGACCGCTGAGGTTGGTGATTACCTGCAGTGGTCACGTGATTATTTTACATAGATGTGCATGGTGAAAATAAGCACGGACTGAACTTTCCTACTTTCAGGACTTTACCTCTCTGTCTCATGGTTATGGGGGTATACAGGGGAGGATGTCTTAGATCTCTGCTCATCTTCAGTAACAATTTCCTCTTGTTCTTCTACTGTCGGTGGTACAAAGGTGGCATCTGAGCTCCTCCTAGGGAAAACAGAAGCACAAAGTTTAGTAACATAAAAGAAGAAGGACTTGATCAGTGATTCTATTATTTTTACTAATCTTAATGGTAGTTAGTCCCATTGTCCCAGGGGGGTCTAACTACCAGGAATACGGACCATATATATAGAACCAATTTCCCAATAGAAAAAAACAACATTTAGTGCAGCATTTTGCGGATTACCTCCTTATTACACCAGCTCTGCTGATATTCTGTGTTGTGGGGTAAACAGCATCAGGTGGAGGTAATTGACACTTACTGCTATACATATCAGGAGACTCAGGAGTTAACTCATCTGTGACCATACGGTCTTTGAAGACTAGAAATATTTCATGTAGGCTGCACCCTGTTCACCTGCGTGTGCTGAGCGACCGCTTCTTCACACTAGTCCCACCGATCGGTGCTGAGGGAGGAGACAAAAGGCTGTCTTTGGACCCCCCACCGGATCTATTGACTAAAGATGATCTGCGGGGGGCAGGAGCCTGTTCTTCACGTCCTCCAATAGAGTTGGTGAGGGAGAGTACAGATGAAGAAAGCTGATGTTCCTTGACCAGATCTGGTGCCCCCTCACACAACGCCGTCTCCTCCACCACCTGAAAAGATGACATAAAAGAGAACTCACTCGGAGAGAGGCACAGGAACGCAATATTTCATTCACATAGAACTGATTCCATACCTGGCGCCCCAATCCCCTTAATGCAGAGAGGTCATCTTCTTCCAGCTCACAGGATAGCGCTCTTCTAATCTCAGATCCCAGATCCTGTAGGCTCCGCAATCCAGCCTGCAGAACGAGAAGGACACAAAATATAGAATTTGGATAAGTTTCCACATTACAGAAAATAGGTGCACCAGCAAGCAAGGCCACACCTCTTGTGCACCATGAAGCTAACTTGCATGAAAGATTACAGTGAGAGATGGCTGGGAGACAGGAAAAGTATCTCTGTAAGGGTTATGAAGTACCCTACACAATTTTGCTTTTACTTTTAGAATTTGAGTGACAATGAACCCCATGTGCAGGGACCTCTCCCATGTGCAGGGACCTCTCCAGTGTACAGGGACCTCTCCAGTGTACAGGGACCTCTCCCATGTGCAGGGACCTCTCCCATGTGCAGGGACCTTTCCAATGTGCAGGGACCTCTCCCATGTGCAGGGACCTCGCCCATGTGCAGGGACTTATCCACTCTCCTCTGCCTCAAGATGGGGTTCAGGGAACGCGGTTTTGAAGACAGGTCAATTTGGTAGACTATGGATCACATTCAGGCGCAGGCTATGGTCAAATTCTATATCAGGTCAGATATGGCGTAGAAGTACTTCACTGCGCTGCTGTCCACCAGGATTTATGAGGGGTCAGAGGCACCATCATACGTGGGCGAATTGAGTGCCATTTAGATAAATGTATCCCTACATTTAGTAGATATAAATTTAATATAACCAGCATTTATTACTGTAGTTGTGTTAGATAATCCAGATTACAGAGCAGATATTAACCTGTAATGTTGTAGAATTGCTTGGTAGGTTTTCTGTACCAAGAAGACCCTTTTCTTTCCTCCGGCGAAATTTCCGAAAGTAATCTTGGATCAGGAAAGTGGCGTAAAATTTACCCACTGTAACTTCTTCCTCTAAAGGATAAAACACAAATAGTGACAGTTGTTTTCATAAAAAGGTAGGTCCAGGTAACATGTGCAAGCCTTGCTATATATAATATACATCGGACGGACCTTCCGGGGGTGGGATGACTTCATCCAGTATCTTCTGTTTGGTTCTTTTCCAGATTTTTTTAATGACGGCTCTCAGCTCCTCGTTAGCAGCTTCCAGATTCCCTAAAAAGACATGGGAAGATGATTATCGACGGAGGCCTGCTAAAAATATAATTAGGCCAAACATTGCACAGAGCTTCATGCCGAGAAGCGACTTTCACACATCTCACAGGTCCAGATATCTTAAAATAATAAGCCCAACCTTACAGCTGACAGAATCTGATAACTGCATTGTCATTCAGATTGGAAATAACATTAAGGGTCAAGCCAAATCTGTGTCATATAAGGGTCCCCCACCTAATCCATCTCATGTTTTATAATAATATCATTCTCAATATTAATATTACATCTGGTCTTATCAAGGCAACCCCTGTCCATGCCTCTACTAGGGAAGTGTCACGTATACTTATGTCCTATCTACGGCATAGAGGATAAGCTGTAGATCATGGGGGGTCCACCACTACAACCCCCGCTATCATGAGAATTAGATCTATTGTGCTGCTGTCTGAATGGAGCAAAGGGTGCAAGGAATTATCATTCCAATAACTGGTAGTGGTCTAATCCCAGGGACGTGGCACAATCCCTTTAATGATAATAATTAAATTATATTTAGATTTCCTATTCTAGATTTTTATTAGTGGATGTTTGAAAAGACAAATCTACCTTCAGTTTTTATCCTTAAAGAAGTCCGCACCAGGGCAAATAGAGTAGCGTTGAATGTCACTGTACCGTCCGAATTTAGAGGCATATTCATGGCGACCAATCTCTGTGGAAGATATAAAGGATACATATATAATCCCTTAGTATAATGCTCAAGTATAATATGCCCTGTCCCTAGTGGCGTAATGTGAAGCTGCTAGGCCCCAGTGCAAAATGTGTGCCAGGCCCCCAATTATAATGTATTGTTTAGAGTTTTATTCTACTCATATAGAAAAGGTAGACCATATAGACCCCCTGGACCTCTTGGGCCCAGTTGTGACTGCACCCTTAGTACCCCTTCAAGTTACGTCCCTGCCTGTCCCGATGAGTACAAATCTTTCTTGTTAGCGGCACACAGATTATGGAATCTAAAGCCATACAGCATGGAGGTGCCATCATATCTCCCAAACATTTATACTTTTCTATGCCCGGTGTGAGACTTTTGTTTTTAAATCTAAGATCCTCAGATCGTACCAATGCCCATCTGTCCCAATGGGCACAATGATCATAGAGTATCCTGCGACCCAAGTGCTTATCTCCCCTTCTGCGCCAAACCAGGGAAAATAAAGTATTATACAGACGTCAATAAAATGTGCTGTCAATGTAAGGAATAGATATGCTAGGACCTTTAAATGTTCACTCGTACTTTTGATAAGGCGCTTGAATGAGGGACTGTCCTCTGCTGACCCTAATGGGTTATTATGGACACATAATGTACCTTACACAGGTAGCATACAGCAATGGCTTAATATGCTGTCAGATCACACACATATATTATAGTCACAATACAGGCTGCAATAAACCCTCTACAGCAGAAGTGGAAGGTGGCTGATAATAGAAAGATATTAGTGTTGTTTTGGCCGAAATTGGTCCACTCAGTGTACTGTACATCTCCCTGGAGAATTCATTTAGCAAAAATGGGACAGAACAAAAAAAAACGTTGGTTTTTGTGGATTTTTGGATACGGAGAAGCGGGTTGCTGGGACTGGCACCATATAAATCACATATAGATGTCCATGCCGCATGCAACAAAGCCACAGAGAAGCTGTGAAGCCTCCTATCATCACCGTGTGATGAGACCGAGGCTCATGCAAGAAAAGCTTTGCCCCCCACCACCAAATGTGTGAGTCACAAGCAGTGAGAAGCAGATGTCAGCAGGCAAATGTGCATGATTTCATTTTACCAATGATGCCTCCAGCACAGCAACGGGAAACCGCGTCCTGTAGACAGACACGGATGTGAAACAGCAGCAAATAATGGAACACAAGTCAATTGGGAAATGTGGAATATTTGTTTATTCCTTTATCTGTGCTAAAATTATAACAATACAGGTCTGTATCATTGTATATATTCACCTCACTGCTGACCCCTGCTGGAGGAAGAGGGGTAACTCAACCGAGGGTTTTATAATAGGGAATAGGAAACACTCATTGTAACAGCCAGGATATTCCTGGAGCCCTGCAGCGTGTGCTGTAGTCTTATACAGTCCTATAGTCTTGATGCTGTGTTAAATCATTATGCAGCTTTTTGTAATTCCCAAACAGAGCGAATCCAAGTTTTCCGGTTGTTTGAGACTGTTTAAAGGGGCTGTGCCATGTCTTTAATATATCAGTATCTAATGTATACTATCCCCTATCTATTTATAATCTTAGCACAACTAATTTGCCTCTCCTTATTTTAGTAAAAACTTGTATTCCCCATGAAACAATAAAGATGGAGCATGTTAAAACTTTCTGATCCAATGTTATTCCTTCGGGGGATTTCTAAATTGACAAGTAGGTGTTACCAGTTTTAGGTTTGTCCCTGGAGAGAGTATTAGACCGTACATAGACATCCCCTACAATGAGTAATACTGAACTGTCGATTTACTTATAGACTTCTAGGAGGAATAAAAGAGGAACTGCACAGCACTGAGGTATATGCATACATGGCTCATTATTATTATTTTATTTTACTAAAATAGAGATAAATGCCAATATAGTGAAGAGTAAGGGGATATGGGCAACACAAGCGGTGCAATCAGCTTGATCCCCACTCAAAGTACCATATATCAAACAATATTTATAAAAGATTCAAAAAAGAGTGTGAACTATATATAGAAATATAGTCTTTATTAATCATAATGAACACAAAATCAATAAAAATTTATAGGCACATAACATAGGAACAGTTTAAAAACAGAGGAGCAATGCATGAGAATAATAAGTAGTTGTAAACAGTAAATGTAGTTCAAAGGTAAAGTGGTAAAGTGCAATAGGCTAAAGTCAAGCAAAGTTACACAGCATATAGTAGATACATAGTAAGACAGTGGATACAAGTAAGGCGTGTTTCGCTAAGGCTTTCTCCCCTTGAGAAAGCCTTAGCGAAACACTTGTCGGGGTCGTGCAGTGCATGTTTGATTGTTTGGTATGGTAACTAAGCCTTAGGTGTATCCACTGTCTTACTATGTATCTACTATATGCTGTGTAACTTTGCTTGACTTTAGCCTATTGCACTTTACCACTTTACCTTTGAACTACATTTACTGTTTACAACTACTTATTATTCTCATGCATTGCTCCTCTGTTTTGAAACTGTTCCTATGTTATGTGCCTATAAATTTTTATTGATTTTGTGTTCATTATGATTAATAATATATTAATATATATTTCTATATATAGTTCAAACTCTTTTTTGAATCTTTTATAAATATTGTTTGATATAAAATAGAGATAATAAAGATAGTCAAACGTAGTCATGAGATGTCAAAAATGTTAAAAAATAATAATAATAGAACACAATCCGTGTAGATTCAGGAAGGACATTCTCACACTTTTGCTGATTTGTCAAACAGATCAACATCTTTAGATGGGTCCAGGGATCTATTATCACTATTTTTAAGCTTGGGTTTACTTGACTGATTGCACTGCTTGAGAACGTACCTATCTGCTTAAAACCTTGTCGTTCACTGTCTGATCTGGAGACTGCGTATGACCTCCTATATTGCTGGGTCACACCTGAAGGATCATATCTAGGGGTCTATCTCTTACTATAGGGAGATATTGCTATATCTCTTGCTATAGGGAGATATTTACCTTTCAGCACCAATATATTTTCCTTATTCATCTGCTATAATTTGGCTATTCATTACCTTACATGCCACACGGTGAGGGCAAAGCTTCCCAAATCCCAAGGGAGGTTGGATACGGCGTAGTAAAGTCACAACATCCAAGTGTTTGATACGACCCCTACAAAATAAAAAGGGTTGCGCATGTGCCGACTGCTCTATTCATCTTTATAGCGTTGATGGAAATTGCCGAGCACGGCACTAAGCAATCTCCTTCAGCACTATAGAATAGAGCAGCCAAAGCATATGACCGGCTGCTCTTTTCATCTCAGGCTGTGGCGAGTGTACAACAGACCCCCATTCTTCTGATCTGCGGGGGTCCCATCACTGAAACCCCCACTGATCAGCAAGTTAGCCCCTATCCATTTGATTGGGGCTGACTTGTATGTGGCTGGAGAACCCCTTTAAGAACTTACTTTGCCTCAGGGTCATATTCAGACCAGATCCTCTTAAACTCGTCCAAATGATGGGGACCAAGAATGGACCAATCTCTTGTGAGATAATCAAAGTTATCCATGATGACGGCAACAAACAAGTTGATGATCTGAAATGGAAAGACGTAATTAATGGAGTCTTTATTAGAAACAAACAAGTCAATTAATACAGAAGCAATAAAACCAATAAACTGCTGGGGAAAAAGAACTCCCAGTTATTAGATAGACTGGCGGCTCCGCAGTATTGTGCCAACCTCTGTGAAACTTATTAAAATTGATTTGTGAGGTGAATCCTCACAGATTTCGCCCATGTTCTGTGGCCTGAATACAAAGCAGGACCTCTCAGGCTTCAGGCAGGGTTCAGCTTATATGAGATGGAAATGGAGTCACGTAATACGTCTCAGTCGCTGGAGTGCATTATACGAGGTCTCAGAAATAAAGCCAAGAGGATGATAATGGGGCATTAGCATGAATTTACCTCAGAAAACCTCATATCACTAGCCGCCAATTGCAGATGGAGGGCTTGAAATTGAGGATAGTCACTATGCTATCATTCTGCTATAAATGACTTAGGCTTTCTATATGATAATACCACTTTCATAGTACGGCTCTGTAAGCTCCAGCGTGGAATCCTAAAAAGAGTCCTTGATTCTAAAACCAAAAGAAATACAAGTTCCTGGTTCGGCCTATTGTGTGCAGTTTTTCAATAGTGTATTTGGCTATTCCTGAGGTAACTTGATCTCACAGATAATGGCTATACAAAAATTAAGCCCCCCCATACACTTTAGAGGGCTAGAACAGCTATCCCGGCCCAGTTCCTTATACTACAGCCGCAAGCAATTCAGCCAAGCAGTGCCATGTTCTGTCTGTAATAATAATAATAATAATAAAAAATCCTTTATTTATAACGCACACAGATTGCCAAATCAGTCCCTGTCCCCAATGGGGCTCACAATCTAATCAACCTACCAGTATGTTTTGGAGTGTGGGAGGAAACCAGAGGACCCAGAGGAAACCCACGTAAACACGGAGAGAACATACAAACTCTTTGCAGATGTTGACCTGGATGGGATTTGAACCCAGGACCCCAGCGTTGCAAGGCAGAAGTGCTACTCACTCATCCACTGTGCCACCCAATCCCATGACTTGAACCCAGGCCTGTAACAAGGTTTTAGTGGAAAGTTTGCTGCATTTAATTCACCAGTGTCCCACTTTTAGGCTTTTTCGCATGGCTATGTTCAGTCCATGAAATACTGACCCATAGGAATCTAGACTCCCAGCATTTAAATAAAGTATGTCCTGTAATCATCCATTATCAAGCCCCCCCATCAACATGCATGATGGAGCTCAGCCTTTACTTACCAAAAACGCACAAAGCATGAAGAAGCTGATAAAATACACAATGGCGAAGTTGCTTCCGCAAGTAAACTCTTCTTCCGGACCAAAGTCAGATTCAATGTCACATCTCTTGCCTGGTAAACTGGCTAACATGATCTCTTGCCAGGCCTCACCAGTGGCACATCTAAGAAGAAGAGCAGTCACCGGTATAAGTCACAAGATTGCTGTCCTTCCGATATACATACACACATATATATATATTTGAAGAGTCATATTTAACCGTATTTAACTTCTTAGGTCCTTGTTTTTAAGATACAAATACAAAGGAGCCTAAGGGGCTCCGAGCTCCAGTAACAGCTATGGAACCTGGAGCCACTAGGGCTCATTTGCATAATATTTAAAGTCTTTTAAAAAAAAAAAAAAAACAAGGGCCTAAGAAGCTAAAAGAAGAGCAGATCCTGCCAGAGGGGGCACACACAAGTATGCCGGCATGCTTGGTTTACAAACCTTCATTCTGGTGGTAGATTTCCTTTAACAAGCTTAATGTGTTCTGAAAGATGAGAGTCTTATCTTTTTTATAACATCAGCAGCATGTTGCTAGATACTATAAAACTGAAGATATGGCCATCTGAAGTGACGCTCTCTCTGCAGCCTCTAAACTTGACTCCTCTCAGACAAAATGTGACTATTTTCAGCCCATTTTCACATGACTTTTATAGGTAAATGGGTGAGATTTCACGTATAAGAAGGAATTCTGGAAAGGGGGGTTTCAGTAGTTTCATGGGTTAAAATCTGGTGACAGTTTTCCTTTAAGGAGTGTATCACTATATTTTATCTATTATTGTATGAAATCTGATTATGGATCTATGACAGGTACCAAAACGGATACAGTACAGATCCCATTATAGAACAGATGAATGTCAATCTGAACCGACATGTTATAGTTTAACATGACCAATTTTCTTTCCATCACATTCGCCATTGGGGAGACTCAACCAATATTTTACTCCCACAAGGGATCTTATATTAAGTGCAGCATTTCTCATGGTCCCCCAACATCACCATCATCATCATCTGTGAGCTGTGTGATACAGCTGGTGACACTCGTACCTGAAGAGCAGCAGCACAGCCTGGGGGAAGGTCTGAAAGTTATTATTCCGGTTAATTTGCGTCCCATCCTGCATGGCAATTTTTCCAAATGTCTATAAACAAGAACAAAGCAGAGGTAAGAGAGATAAACCCGGCTCACTCTGCGTCTGTAAATGGGAAGATATAAGTCACTCCCTGCACACGTCTGACTCACCTGCATGCCGATGACAGCATAGATGAAGAATATCATTGCTATCAGAAGAGCAACATATGGCAAAGCCTAGAGGCGGAGGAAATCATAAGGAGAGATGTGAAAAGTCTCATAAAACAACCTACATGGCGAAAAAGGCTTATTCTGAGACTGCCGCTGCTAAACAGGGTCAAGGACAGGTTACCAGTCAATATAGATATAGATCTATCACAGTTAAAGACAGCTTAAAGGGGGTGTTCAGCCTATGGATATGAATGACAAGTACATGGATATGCAGACACCTCTTAAAAAGGTGTAAGTAGCAAATATTTATAGCTGCACACTCATGCTAACCCTTGTGACGTGACATCCTACAGCAATGGCCGCTGTGATCACATAGGGGCTCATTTACTAAGGGTCCGCGGAGCGCATTTCCGTCGAGTTTCGTGTTGATTTACATTTTGCGCCGAATTGCCCCGGGATTTTGGCACACGCGGTCGGATTTTGGGTTAGGGTTGCACTGGCTTGCACGCAACAGAAATCGAGGGGGGGGGGCGGGATTTGTCGGACAACCTGACAGATTGGTGAGTGCACCAAGGACGTCCGGGCACTCACCTGAAAGGACTTTATAAAAGTCCACAGCAATGTCCTTATTCCTTCTCCCTTACTGAGCAGCTTCACCAAACGCATCACACGGAAGAGACGGAAGAAGGTGATGGATATTCGGGAACTGTCTTCTGAACTCTGGAGAAGCACAGAAACATCATGATCCCTAAAATACCTTTTTCAATTTAGTTAGCCCTAAGTTTCTAGGTCATAAAGGTGTCGTCTATCAGTGACGTCCCTGACCTCGCATGACTCCTTCATCTCCTCCTATTAACAAGCTTTAAAGGAAATCTACCACCAGGATTAATAATTGTAGACCAAGCACACTGACATACTGTTGGGTGCCCCCTCTGGTAGGTTCTGCTTTTCTTTTAGCTTCTTAGGACCTTGTTTTTACAATAAAAAGGTTTAACAAATTATGCAAATGCGCCTCAGGGGCTCCAGGCTCCATAGATGCCAATGGGGCTTGGAGCCCCGAAGGCTCATCTGCATAATTTTAAAAACCTCTTTTTCTTAAAAACAAGGGCATACAAAGCTAGTAGAAGAGCAGCTTCTGCCAGAGGGGGTAAATACCATTATGTCAGTGTGCTTGGTTTACAATCCTTCATCCTGGTGGTAGATGTCCTTTAAGTAATAGGAGAAAAGGAGAAGTTTAGAGGTTGAGGAGATCCACCAACAGGATTTAGGAATATTAGGTGCATTATAAAATGATGGACAATATAACTGTAATCCCTTAATTGTTGGATACCAGAGACATCTCCATGAAGAGTTAGCAGATTATCTACCTACCTCCCCGACGTGCCATCCATTCTGCAGGACACACGTATCACAAAGATAGATGGTGATGAAGGAGAACAATGACGATGATGAAGATGGTGGTTATGACGATGGATCCATGGGTGCATGTCACAGTGTATATATAGAGACAACATCAATGAATGCATAAAACCTTAAGTTATCAGCTTACAAGGCACTAAAAGATGAAGCATAAGATAATACTGATTCTAATGCAACATCATGGAAAATGTGGATAACGAGGGGCCCCCAACCTGTCTGCAGAGACCACAATTAACCCTTATAAACAGTCTGATAATAAATAGAGATGGACACATTACATCTATTTACTTACAGAGCTCACACAACGCTGTGGTCAGTAAAGTTATGTTTGGGGCCCTGGATTGCAGAGCAGGGAGTCTGCCGCTCCCTGCTCTGCCATAGCTTTAAGTTGTGTCTGTGGTTTGTGTACACAGAGTTCAAAGAACGCAAATGGCTCTTTCTTTCTTTATCAAATTTCTCCGAACCATGGAAGAATCCTTGATCTCAGAGGCCACATGCAATTTCATGGGATGTGTAAAGACAGCCCTGAATTGTGAATATAGAGTATAGATCCACAGATCTGTCCGACTTCTGGCTGGGCAAGTATAAAATGGTAGAACTTGATGGATTGGGGTATAATTTCCTATCCACTTAATATACCTGTAACTATGTAGGATTACACTGTACTTTGTTACTTTCAATCCACTACTCACATTAACTTCTGTCACTGCAATGTCCACAAGGCTGCCCACCACGATTAAAGCGTCAAATGTGTTCCAGGCATCGCAGAAATAATGCTAGCAGAACAGAACAGGAATCCTGTATGAAACTTATAATAAATACTATTATAGACAGTGCATTTATTACAGCCCCTATGCAAACATGTTAGAAAGAATGTCATTTTTAGCTGGTGACAGGTTCCAATAGCCAATGTGCCTTTGTCATCATTCTGAATGCTGCTACTACTTTCTAAAACTTTATATCACATTACCTGGCTCCCTGCCAGTAATGTATGGTGAGTCCTGGAGAAGGGAGAGGGAGCTGCAGCAGCCTGTGTCCCTGTGTTTCAGTTTCCTCATGCATTCTTCCTCTTGTCCACGTCATCCCCCTCCCTCCCCTGCCTGCACAATGCACATGAAAGGCAGTGGGGAAGGGGGAGGGAGCCGGATGAGTGTTAGGAGAGGAAGAATGCATGAGGATACTGAGACACAGGCACGCAGTCTGTTGCAGCTGCTGTGACGTGTGGGGCCCACTGCACACTGTTGGCAGAGAGTCAGGTAATGTGAAATAAAGTTTTATAACGTAGTGGCAGCATTCGGAATTCTGACAAATTAAATCAGCATAGCATAGGAACGTGTTACCAGCTGAAAACAACATTGCTGGTGACAGGTTTGCTTTTAAAAATAGGGCCCAAATGTTTGTATAACCCTATTTTTGGGAGTTCACAGAAGTGGCCTGACGCCAGACGCTGGTGTAAATTTATAGGCCAAATGTAAATTTGAGATCCTACTACATGGATGTTATTCTTAAAAAATGAGGTGGATCTCAAAAGATCAAGACTAGCATAGAAAAAAACTTGGTAATATCTATATGTATCAGAACCATATGTATAGAGAGAAAGGCAGGAGGGTCACACACAGGACTGACCTTGGGTCTGAACGCGATGAGTTTCAGCACCATCTCCACAGTGAACAGACCGGTGAACACCATGTTGAGGATATCCATGGCATAATTGAATGGCTTTGACTGTTCGTAATGCTGTATAGAAAATGGAAACAAATATTAGCTGTATTGAGGAAGACTGTCTAATGAAAAATGCACTAGAATACAAAGATGCAAGAAGGATATAGATATAGATAGTGAAGCTGAGCGTTACCTGCATGGCCAGAGCGATGGTATTGAGAAGGATAAGCACAAACATAATGTACTCAAAGCCGGTGGAGTTGACCATGTACCAGACTTTGTATTGAAATTTTTGCTTGGGGATGTACCTGTGCAGGGGTTGAGCCTTCAGAGCGTACTCCACACATTGTCGCTAAAGGTAGAAAAATGTTCTGATCAGAATGTGACTACAATTCGGACAGGAGGATGATAATACCTGTAGGTCGGATGATTAATATTCACGATAAATCCCGATTTGGAGTCTAGCATAGGTGGATCTACTTTGCGAACCGAGGATCTAGTATTTAGCAATCCAACATACCCACATATTCTAGGACAGTGATGGCAAACCGTCTAGACACTGAGTGCCCAAACTACAACCAAAACCCACATATTTGGTGGCAATGCGACAATTTAAGCAGTAACTTATTACTCCCTGCTCTGTTACAGGTTTAAATTGTATAGGCACCAGAGGACACCAATACAGTAGAAAGGAGGGTCCTTTCTAGGGTCCTCGTCTACCTGGAACTGCAAGAGGCCTTGAGTCCTGTCTGGCGAACCCTGCCCTGGGGTGATGGCAAGGGTGCCCATATAGAGGGCTCTGAGTGCCACCTCTGGCACCCGTGCCATAGGTTCGCCACCACTGCTCTATGGGGAGACCCTTACACAACATGAGATAGACGGCTGGTCTGTCAAGCCCGAGTCTTAAAGAGTGTGAGTGGCTGAAAGAAGTTCTCAAGGGGGCTCCCTTATCCAATAATCAGCAATGGGGGACTCACATGGGTTAACTGTGCAGAATAAAGGTGGCCAAACAATTCCCCTGACCCCTCATACACATGCATGCATATTGTGACTGCATGTGCATGCATTCTCGAAAAATCTAGCGTAAGACCAACCTTCACATTAGAAAGTGGGTCGACTGCATTAAAATTGGTGGTTCAACATGCCCTTGTCTACCTATCAGTCCCCCCTTTATGATCTCCTGCATGACAAATCTTCTTTCATTACCCAGTACTTAAAAAAAAATCAATCAAAAGTAATCAGGCAAATAAATAAATGAAGATATTACCTGGTTCTTGTCCAGCTCACAGTTCTTGTACTCCTGCTCGCCTTGAGCTCGAAAGGTTATGATGACAAAACCCACAAAGATGTTCATCATGAAAAATGCAATAATGATAATGTACACGATGAAGAAGATGGAAATTTCCACTCGGTAATTGTAGATCGGCCCAACGTTTTCTCCGTTGGCATCGATTGCCTTATACAAGAGCCTAAAGGAAGAGTAAATGAGAAGAAGATGAATGATTGCTCACATTTATATACCCCTTTAATTCTGTAACTATGCCTTGTGTATACTGGGCTCATTCACTATATATTCTATTACGCTGCAATAAACTTATCCCTCCTGCACTTACGCTGGCCAGCCCTCAAAGGTGGATACAGTGAAAAGAGCCATCATTCCAGACAGGACATTGTCAAAGTTGAAGTCACTGTTGTGCCAGATTCTTTCCCGCACCATTGGGTGGGTGACATCCCCATCCTTGTACACAATAAATGTGCCCCTGTAGAAAGAGCAAAAAACAGAAATTATGGATCTTTCTTATAGGCACATGACCTCCACTTCTTTCAACTCTATAGACAGAACTATGTCCATCGCTCCGTAGAAGTAATTGCAAGCCCGGAGGCGTATAGCCGTTGGGCTAATGACTGCACAAAGGGGTTTTTAGGTAGCGGGGTTATAAGTGCAGGTATAGGCCCTTCTTTAACTAAGGAGGTTTTTTCCCCTTTCCTTTCTGTCTCCCTGCGTATCTCAGGGAGGTGGGGGCTACGTGACTAGGGGCGGGCTTGTGTCGTGGGTGGTACAGGAAGTGGGCATAGCATAAATAGGGGCTGCAGACGTCACTCACCCTCTTTCCGGATTGCGTTTCCCACCCACCCTCCCTTTGTTTAAGTTATTTTCGGCGTTGCTTTTGTCACAGCTGGCGGTTAGTTGGGTTATTTGGCCTACATGCCCATTGGCTGGCAGGCATACAGGTGGGAGGGGTTATGTTGCTCTTTGTTATTTAAATTGTTACTTGTTCAATTTATGTTAAATAATACAAAAATAATATAAAAAAATACGAAATGTTTATATAATAATAATATATAAAGCTGTGGCCGACCCTCATGTCAACCCACATAAGTTTTACGTTAATACAAGTCTCTGTGTGTTTATTTCTCGGCGGATATTGGTTTAAGGTTAAAGGGGGCCTGTGCTCCCGGTGGTTTATGGTTTTAAGTTATTTGGGCAGTCATGGAGCAGTGGTCATACATTTGCACCACAAAACTATTCAGGTCCCTTTCCATAAGTGATCATACAGATTGTCTATAAGACACCCCCTTTAAGGCTTGTGCACTTACTTGCACTCCTCTGGGCTATGCTTGGCCTCATCAGTGCAGCTGTAGAACTTTCCCTGGAATGAAAAGCCATTAATAAATAATAATTTTTTATTTATATAGTGCACACATATTATGCAGCGCTGCACAGAGCTTGCCAAATTGGTCCCTGTCCCCACTGGGGCTCACTATTTACTTGGATTGTGGGAGGAAACCGGAGGACACAGAGGAAACCCACGCAAACACAGAGAGAACATACAAACTTTTAATAAATAAAATTAGGTTAAAGGAAGAAAATATACAAATAACCCAGAAAATAGAATGCAGCATGGCCCAAAATGTCAAGCATACACATTGGCCCACATTTATTAAAGCCCCCTACCCTTTTTTTTGTCTGATTTTGCACATTCTTTTTAATGCAAACTGCTTGCTCATGTATTTATAAAAAATGTGCCGCAGCTGCACTATACTCGACGCGACACAAAATACTACAAGGGGCGTTCCGGTGCGCAGTCGGACCGTGTGACGCATTTATCACGCAGAGTCTGACAGAAGTGTGTTGCACGACCTATGTTAAAGGTGCACCAAAAAAAGTTGTTGCACCCTGTCGAGTGCATGAAGAAGGACAAACAAGAATTTTTGCAAGAAAATATTATGGACTAAGAGCCATTCTTTAGATAATCTAAAAATTTTGAATGTTCGGATGAGAGATGTAAGGTATTTTGGGGTCTTACTATAATTGTTACTTCACAGATACATGTGTACAAATGGACCGATGTATGATGTTACCTTAAAAAGTTGAACCCCGATGCAGGCAAACATGAACTGGAGAAGTGTTGTGACTATCATGATGTTACCGATAGTGCGGATAGCAACAAACACACACTGGACGACATGCTGAAAAAAAAAGCAGAGGTATCCTTTATGAGTGGCAGAATTACCCATAAACATCTCACTCATTGGGGCAGATTTACTTTCCATGCGCGATCCAGCGGCGCGTTCTCTGCGGTGGATTCGGGTCTTCCGGCGATTCACTAAGGCAGTTCCTCCAACGTCCACCAGGTGTCGCTTCTGCGCTGAAGTCCGCCGAGGTCCGCCGAGTGCACGATCCATTGCCGGGTGAAGGTAAGTGCGTGTCAAGCAACACTTTTTAAAAATAAAATACGGCGGTTTCTCCGAATACGAAAGGTTTTCCGATGGCCACGCCCCCCGTTTTCCGTCACGTGCATGCCGGCGCCGATGCACCAAAATCCGATCATGTGCGTCAAAATCCCGGGGCAATTCAGGGAAAATCGTCGCAAAACGGTAAAATTCAGGTAACCTGACTTAAAAACGCGAATCGGGCCCTTAGTAAATGACCCCCAATGTATTTATGAAGTGTTTGCGACAGTTTTGTGTTGAGGAGGACACCTAAAGGGGTGTTCCGGTGCCGATTGTCGCTGTGCGCACATTTATGTCTAAACAGAAAGTAAAACTGGTGCAGTCTGTTTAAGTATCACGCATCACGCACCAAATAATTGAAGACCGTGTGCAAGTCTTCAATAATCTGGCGCACTCTGAGGCAAACTGCAGATTTATTGATAAATCTGAGCCATAATGAAAGGAAAAACAGGATACACAGGGATCAAGCAATGGTGTATTTTTCATTTTTTGGTATATTTCCCATTAATGATGCAGAATTTTGAGAGTGACCATGGATATTTTTTTTTTTTAACTCTTTGTTCTTTTCTAGAGATCTTTACCTTTAGGCCCTTGGCTCGATTAATGGCTCTCAGCGGACGCAGCACTCTCAGCACACGGAGGATCTTCACCACAGAGATGGCACTTGAGCTGCCGAAGTCAAGGCACAGGGTTTAGCTTCAACCTATTACATGTCCATCAAAATCTTTCAAGAACGCGGGACACATTTTCCAGCAATGTGAAAAATAGTATGTGCCGATTTCCCTGTCAGTTCCCTTATATGCCACAAGAAAGGCTCACCCATAGAGATGCTACCTACCTAGGCCATATCATATCATTAGATAAGTCACTGGGGCACATTTACTAAGGGTCCGCACACCGCATTTCCGTTGGGTTTCCCGACTATTTCCAATTTGCGCCGCATTTAACAGAGGTTTTTGGCGCACTTGATCAGATTTTGGCGCAAGACTTTCATGCGACAAAAATCAGAGGGCGGGCCGTTGGACAACTCGACTGATTCAGTCTAAGCGCGGGATTTAAAATTCTAATTGTGTCGCAAGATCAAGCATACACCGGGAAGAAGGTGAACTCCGGCGGACCTCAGCGGGGAAGCGACACATGCAGGATATCGGGCGCACGATCTTAGTGAATCACACCGGACCTCATCCTCATCGGACAACGCACCTCCGGGATCGCAACAGGACCAGGTAAGTAAATGTGCCCCAATGTGTTCAATATGTAGTCATATTCAATTTTGTATACTTGAAGGGGAAATCCAGTCAAAGTGACCTCCTGATTCAGATATATGAAATTTGTGAAGATAAATATTGATCAAATAGCAAAACCGTTAATAATATAGGATGGCCCAAAAAATCTGACAATTTTAGAGGGATCAGCCAACCATCTAATGTGTATGGGATACAACTGGACTGGTTCTGCTAGACCAGTGATGGCCAACCTTTTAGAGACCGAGTGCCCAAACTACAACCAAGTCCCACTTATATATCACAAAGTGCACAAAACGCAGAAATTTAATTTGTGATTTATGCTCCCTTCTCTGTCACAGCTTTCATTCATATCAGCACCCTGAGGACACCAATTGAGCAGAAGCTAGAAGAAATTTGGATGATCATTGTAGCTTCCCTCCAGGGTCCCAGCTCCAGGAGCTACATAATGATAATCCAGATCTGTCCACACCTTCCCACTCCTCTAGTAGTCCCAGGTAGTCCTGTCACGTTAAAATAGCTCTGTGCACAGCAAGTCCTGGGCTGTCTGGGACTGTAGGAAGATACCTGGAGTCATCTCTGGTGATGGCCTGAGTGCCCACAGAAAGGGCTCTGAGTGCCACCTCTGGCACCAGTGCCATAGGTTCGCCACCACCTATGCTCTGACCCCTCTGACAGGAATGATAAAAGGGTCAGTCATGTTGGAATTCAACATGTCTGATCACAGACTTATTCCACCACCATTGAAGGGTTTTTCTATAAAACTAGAAATCCTCTTTACGTATGTGTGGGATTTCCATCTGTTAGCAGAGCTCTTCTGTATTGACAATCACTTGTGGTCAGAGACATTGCTAATGTAATCTCTCATGTGTCACTTTGTGATTGGATTTCCTCTTTAACAGAGTCCTAAGATGACATTGTCTGTTTTCTGGCCTTTTTTTTCGCTTGCGTTCGAATCCGTCCTCTGGAGGACAAATGCGGGAAAGAAACAAGTGTTCCTGACTCACTGAATCCCAAAGGAGATGAGAGACACGCTAACAACAAGCAGATCCAGGAGGTTGAACCAGTTTCTGCAGAAAGAGCCTTTGTGCAGGAAGGCACCGTAAGCCGTCATCTGGAGGAGATACGAGGGCGGGGGAGAGAAGACACAGGACAAAATAGTCAGAGGAAGCAAAAATTATGTTGGATATTTAAATATCCCTACTGTCACTCACTTATCGGCTGCTCACCCTTACTACACATTATTATTCTGTATTTCTGCAAAATTGGTGAACTATATCTGATCGGTGGAGGTCGGGCACAGGACATAGACCGGAAGCAATTGGCTTTGTGTCCCCATGGTGTTCCGATGCCTTCAGGTATCTGCACCTTACAATGAATGGAAGCTGAGGCTGCACACTACAGCCATGGCTTCTATCCGCTATAGGCGGACACCATAAGCTGCTTCTATGTAGCACCAAACAGCTGGTAAATACAGGGACTGGGTTTTGACCCCCCTACTGATCCGATATTGGCAAACTAAACTCTGGATAGGCCATCAAATCCTGGACGACCCTTCACAGACTTTGGATGGAGTGGAAGTGTGCATGACTGACTGATGCTCCATTCAAATTCCTCCTCACATCAGTATCGTATTTTTCGGACTATAAGGCGCACAAAAAATCCTTTGACTTTCTCAGAAATCAAAAGTGCGCCTTATAGTCCAGTGCACCTTATATATGAACCTCACTTACGGACAACAGCTGCTTTGAACTGTGCACAGGTCTGCCACCTGCTGGTCATTCATCCCTATAATCAGGTGTGCCTTTTAATCCGGTGCGCCTTATATATGAACCTAGACTTTTAAGCAGGCATTTATTGATGGTGCGCCTTATACTCCGGTGCGCCTTATAGTCCGAAAAATATGGTATCCAAATGAGTCTTCGGACCACCTTTCTATTGATCAGAGGGGGTCCATGTGATTTAACCCCCCAGCAGTCAGACATTTATCACCCAACCAGTGTATAGGTTATAAATGTCGACCTTGGGACCGACTCAGGCACATATCCCAATCCTTCGTCTGGCACACATCGAGGCCCCGCATTAGACAAGCCGTAATGAGTCTAAATAAGTTAGATGGGGGGGCCGGGTTTCCCGATTTCCGCTCCTACCATAGGGCCTCTATTGCCACGTTCATACTCGACCTATTTCACAAACGCTCCTCCAAACTATGGGTCGAGATGGAGTTGGAACTCAATCGCACACACGCCCTCGGAGCCTTCTGGTGGTCGCCGGGCACCTCAACACGGGTTAACAGCATCTCACCTCTTTTAACCTTGTTGCGTAAATTCCAGAAATGCACCCACTTAGTCATGGCTCCGGGTCCCCTCTCTCCACTCGTTGGCAACCCTGACCTACTGGACCTTCAAAACTGCTCCTCCAATGCACAAACAACACTCCCCAGGGTGCGCAATGTGGTGGATGAGAGTGGGATCCGCTCCATGACCAGTGTTGGGCCTGGCCCCCTCTAGATTGCTCCAATTCTTTCAAGTCCGCAGATTCATAGACTCGTTAGGCTCTACTAAACATTCTGCCACACTCACCCCATTTGAAGAGTTATGCCTAGATTCCTCTCCCCCAGTCCACACGATCTCCTTGGTCTACGCTATGCTGGTACGGGAGGGTTTGGGGGACTCTCTGCCTCCGTTTGCTAACGCCTGGGAGAGAGACCTTCAAAAGTCTTTCTCACGTGCACAATGGCAAAAAATGTTTCTTTTAACCCATAAGGCTTCATAAGTCTCTTCTCCTCTACAAGAACTAAATTATAAAATTTTATCCCAATGGTACAGAACACCCGCTAAATTACATAAAATGTTCCCTGAGGCTTCTTCCCGGTGCTGGCGCTGCGGAGACGCAGAAGGCAACATGCTACACATATGGTGGGAATGTCCCCCGATATATGACCTATGGCAGGAGAATATGGAAATCTAATATCCCTCCCACTAAGGCACAATGGGTAGAAGCACTCAACACAATACTACACATGGAGGAGCTTAAGGCTAGTGATGAGGGCAAATATGACCTCTTCCACAACACCTGGAGCCCCTGGATCACCTTTAGATCCCTTCCAGCTATGGAGACATGGTTGACAGTTGGGACATAACGCTGGGACACAAAGACATGCTTCTGTTGTCCTTACCCGCGTATCCCTTCCCCATCCTACCCCACTGCCCCTTGTCTAGTATCCCTGCACTGTTTGTAACATGTTGGTAGCAATATTGTTTAAGGTACTTTTTGGTCTGTTGTAGCTCTTCGATTCGAAGACCTTTGGATATTATAACAGACCTAATAACCCCTCTATGGAGACATAGGCTCCCACTTTCACAACCTAATTGCAACATTCCATCCTACCTGTTGAAGTGCATTACATACAATGCTAATTTAATATCATAAAGTAAACCTTTTCATGTACCTTCTCAACCAAAACATCTCCCCCACCAACCCCTCCACATCCTAACCCTCATTGCCTAGTATGTCTGATGTCTATTCGTCTTTTTGTTGCTCTCAAGTTTTGAGCATTAGTTGGCCATCGTTGAGCCACTTAATTTCTACAATACACCTCTTTTGTAGTTAATTGATTTAAACACCATAATGACTTTTGTGCAAATTGCCGACCACTCTACGCACCATATATGTGTTGTTTCTTTAGCGATGCAATGTTTGTGAAAATGTTCACCTTTAACATGTATTACGCGCAATACTCAATAAAATATATTGAACCATAAATGTCGACCTTGGGATTAACTTATTATGACAAATTCGAAAGAAAGGAGGAAGTATGGTAAAAGAACAGAAAAAAAAGATGTCCTCACCTTCAGTAGGATCTCCACTGTGAAGATAGAGGTGAAAGCATAGTCAAAATAACCCAAAATCTGCAAAAACAAACAGTAGTGATAATAAAATGGGATAACTTTAAGGAAATGTCACCCTCTTATGTCCGGATACATGTGCATAGTACTTACATGGTTACGAAAAGAATGGGCACGTATTGGATCTTCTGCCGCCAGGGAGATGCTGCTTAGTATGATGAAGACCAGGATGAGATTGGTGAAAATATGGTGGTGAATCAGTCGGTGGCAACCAACTCTGAGCCTGCAATACGAGGCAATAAATACCCAGGGCAATAAAAGGAAATTTCCTGTTTAATATTGATGCTATGTAGCATAGACTAATATGAAGCAAGCCTGGTCTGTGATACTTGAATACTACGGGAGATACTAGCAACTGTGTCTAAAGACAAGGCCAAGGATTTCCAGGGAAATAGAATAGTCCACGGTTATGGGGGTCTCTTGCTGGTGGAATTGTACGATTGCCCTACAGAGGTACGCTGGTGGTGACTCAATAGTTAAAGGAAATTACCACCAGGATCAAGGACTGTAAACCAACCACACTGGCATACTGGTGTGTGCCCCCTCTGGCAGGATCTGTTCTTATTTTAGCTTCTCACGCCCTTCTTTTTACCAAAAAAGACATGAAAAATTATGCCCATAAGACTGAGGGGCTCCAGGCTCCATTAACAGCTATGGAGCCTGGAGCCCCCCAGTCTAATTTGCATACATTTTAAAGCCTTTTTTTGTGAAAACAAGAGCATGAGAGAATCTAAAAGAAAAGCAGATCCTGCCAGAGGGGGGACACACCAGTATGTCAGTGTGCTTGGTTTACATTCCTTCATGTTTTTTAAGGGTGATTCCTCCATGACAAATTTTGGTTTTTCTATTATTGTACAACGGATTCGGAAAAAACGCGTAATTTAAAAAACGATTTGTGTCGCAAGATCAGCACTCACATGCACCAGGAAGAAGAAGGCCAACTCCGGCGGACCTCGGTGCAGCAGCGACATCTGCTTGATATCAGGCGCACGATCTTAGTGAATCCCGGCAGACCCAAATCCTCATCGGACAACGCGCCGCGGGATCGCGACTGGACCAGGTAGGTAAATGTGCCCCAAGGTGCCAGGACACCGTATGAAGATCTGCATCAAAATTTTCCCAAAAAATCCCCACATTTGCCAGACCCTAATAGGGATGCAATGTCCTATAACTGGATCATGAAGATGTGGTTGTGATCGATCAGACCAGATTCTCCAAACCCCATGCTGCAGTCAAGCCTTCTATACCCCAAATATCTAAACTACACAGAAGTGGAAGAGATAATATGGTAGTATAGTGAAGTATCTCACGGGTTGGTGTTGCTTAGGATGAAGAAGGCACTGCCCTCTGGTATTGGAAGAACTTTCTCCTTTGGTGCAAATTCTGCAAGTTTATCCAGGTGAGAATCTGGTAGACTTCCCTCCTCATCTTCCTCCTCTTCAGCTGCTGAGGGCACAGAAAGACCGTCTCCATTTCCATTGATGACGGAGAAAATGTATCTATCAATACTATAGAGCAAGGCAACATCTACTTACACTCTTCACTTCCCTCTTCTTCCTCGTGTTCCTCTTCATTTGGAAGCTGAAGAACATAAATGAATTCAGTAAGAAGAGGGCAAATTTTTAAACATTTATAATTTCTTTTAGAAACAGTGGCGCTTTTTGCTTAGAGGTTGTAACTGGTATTGCGGCCAAACTCAATGCAAGTAAAGCGTGTTGAGCTTCTATACTAAGATCCCCCTGGAAAAGAATGGCACGTTTCTGTAAGAAGCAGCCATGTTTTTGTGATGCGTGGTATAGACACATAACACAGAAACAAACACTGGTGCGCTAAACCAATTGTTACTTAAGATTAGAAAATGCAAGCCTTACCTTAACTGAGTTATCATCTTTCTTCCCTGACTTTTTGCCTCCCCTTAAAGTAATGACAAATAGTGGAATTATTACACGTCTGTGCCATCTTAACACACTGCACATGGAGAAAACTAAAGATACCGTATTTTTCGGACTATAAGGCGCACCATCAATAAATGCCTGCTAAAACATCTAGGTTCATATATAAGGCGCACCAGATTATACAGCGCACCTGATTATAAGGCTGAATGATCAGCAGGTGGCAGACCTGTGCACAGTTCAAGGCAGCTGTTGTCTGTAAGTAGGTTCATATACTGTATAAGGCGCACCTGATTATAAGGATGAATGATCAGCAGGTGGCAGACCTGTGCACAGTTCAAGGCAGTTGTTGTCTGTAAGTACGGTTCATATTTAAGGCGCACTGGTCTATAAGGCGAACCTTTGATTTCTGAGAAAATCAAAGGATTTTTTGTGCACCTTATAGACTGAAAAATATGGTACTGCTTGTGAAATATTTTTCTTACTCAAAAGCAGCAAGGAGGTTAGTACAGAGCAGTATTGCACAGTAATAATGTGAGAGATTACATTGGAATCAGCATCTCTCCACTTCTATCTCCTCCCTTCTCCATAGAGAAGTTCTGATTAAAACTCTCTGCATCTACTCCCTAAACCTCTAATGTCCATAAAACTTAATGGGCAGCTGTAATCTGATACCATTATGAGCTGACAGTTGGCCAACTTAGACAGATGTAGCAGAGAATTCACAGTGAGCAGTTATGGTGGGAGGAGGAAAAGAGCCTGAAATGTGGAGAGAGAAGCATTTTTTGTCCCTGATAGGATATATTACAAAGCTTCTTATATTCTCCTCAACTATTGATTTCTGCAGAATTTTTTGGAAGTGCAGCGATTATTTTAGTTAATAACTGAATTTTTCTACAGTTCATTAATAGGCCGAGATGAATGTTGCAAGTCTGGTATTATGACAGTATACTCACTTCTTATCTTTGCTGTTAATATTGTCTCCATCAGCCAGATTGTCTACAGCGATAGCCAAGAAGACGTTCAGTAAAATATCTGAGCAGAGCAGTCAAGGATGTAAGAAGATTGTGGAAAAGTTTTCTGAGAGTTTTATGGTAAATAGAAGAAAAGTACAATATGCATTTATCTTTTTATAAAAATCCTCAAATGTATTGCCAGGAGGTGACAGCTGTTCCTATGAGATGGAATACATCAGATATTATAGGATACAGTTTCCACATATGAAGAGGATGATAAAATACACACAGACCAGCATCCCGGGGAAGAACGGACCGCCATATGCCATGATCCCATCATACATCACTGAGTTCCAGTCTTCACCCGTCAGGATCTAAATCATTTTAGAATAAGAGGGAACAAGAAGTTGATGACTATTTAGATGTCTTCTGGCACCACATATTGAGATTAGAGGGAACCTGTCATCAGATTTTACCCCATTAAACCACTACCCCCTCAGATAGAGGATGAAATGTCCTTTCTAGAATTCCCTTTTCTATGTGAAATCTTGTTTACCTAAAAAAAATTATTTCAAAGTAATGTGAAAAGGAGCAGAGAAGAGTCATATTTGCCTGAGATGAGCCAAATTCAGGTGGAGTGTTACTTGAGACGTCCCTATCTTTGGTTCTATAGCGCCTAACTATCAGTGCTAGTGCTAGTAAAGATAAGAATCTCATCTTTCAGGTCACATCAGGCTTGTGGTTCTGTGAGCTACAAAACTGGACCAGCAGTTAAAAACTTAGGGGAAGATTTATCACATATATCTCAGAGCAGAACTCTTCTAGTTGCCTATGACAACCAATCAGAGGTCAGCTTTCATTTCCCCACAGCTGTTTATAAAATTAAAGCTGATCTCTGATTGGTTTCCATGGGTAACTAAATCCGTTTTACCTCAGACATGTCTGATAAATCTCCCCCATGGTTGGAAATGCAAGCTATAGATTAAAATCCAATATCTCCAGCTCTGTGATCTCCATCACATAAGCACAAACCTGATGTAAAAGATGAGATTCCTATAAAAGCATGTTTCTAGGTCTTATAAAACTGAAGATGGGGGCGTCTGAAGTGACAATCCCTCTTCAGTCTCTAATAATAATAATAATAATAATAATTATTATTCTTTATTTATATAGCGCACACAGATTACGCAGCGCTGCACAAAGCATCTCAAATTGCCAGTCTCTAAACTTGACTCATCTCAGTCAAAATATGACACTTCTCTGCACAGTTTCAAATGACTTCAGAGGAGAGATTTTTTAAAGCTAAATGGGGAGATTTCACATAAAAGAGGAAATTCTAGAAAGGACATTTATGTTACCTATGATATTTCATACCCGGTGACAGGTTTTGTTTAAAGGTTCAGTTAAATGGGATTTCCCAGCACTATAATGTTAAGGACCCCCTGTAATAATGTACGCATTGCACATCTATTACCTGGAATACAGTGAGCAGCGCCTGTGGAAAGGTGTCAAATGTACTTCTCTTGGTCTGAGTTTCATCAAAATTAAACTTTCCACCAAAAAGTTGCATCCCAAGTAGGGAGAAGATGATGATGAAGAGGAAGAGGAGCAACAATAAAGACGCAATGGATTTCATGGAGTTTAGCAGTGACGCGACCAAGTTACTTAGTGATGCCCAGTGTCTGGGAAAAAAAGGTAGATGAAACATAGTGAATAATATGGCATAATATTGTCTATTCAAGCATAACAACAATCTTACCATCTACATGGTCATAAAAACATCACAAGACATCCTGGGATGTCTTCCCTACACAGCACACAGAAAGGAGAAGTATCAGCAGGGTCTTATAGGACATTATAGAGAAGTATTGACCTGCACTGCTGTGAATAAAACACTTGAGGTGAGATAGAAGCTTACTATTAGCTCCAGCAGCCTCTGTTTGTGCCTGTGCTTCTTCTCACTGAGCTTCTCATCACTTCTCCCCCTCCCCAATCCATAGACTACTATATACGCTGTAGGCAGTAGGCCGTCTTGATAGGCCAAAATGGATTTAGCAGAGATAGTGGGGCATATTTACTTACCCGGTCTTGTCGCGATCCCTGAGGTGCTTTTTCCGACAAGGGTGAAGTCCGACGCGATTCACTAAGATCGTGCGCCCGATATCCTGCATGTGTCGCTTCCCCGCTGAGTTCCGCCGTAGTTCACCTTCTTCTCCCTGGTGTATGTGAGTGCATGTCTTGCGACACAATTTGAATTTTAAATCCCGCCCTTAGTCCGAATCAGTCAGGTTGTCTGACGGCCAGGCCCCCCCGATTTGTGTCGCATGAAAGTCAGCGCGATTGCGGCCAAATACGATTGCGTGCGCCAAAAACCCCTGTTAAATGCGCCGCATAACGGAACTTGGTGAAGGACCCACACACAGACCCTGCACTGATCTGACTCTAGCTTTGTGCTCTCTGCTTCTATCAGTTGATTGGTGGGGGGCTTGTGTGTTGGACCCCCACTAAACCACAATGATTGACCTATCCTAAGTATAGCCCATTAATAGCCAGTCTTATGCTGCGTTCATAATTTGAAACACAATACAAGGAGAGGAGATTAGCTGTTAACATTGCTGTTAACATTTGCATTTACAAAGCTCTTTCACATTGGCGTTGTTTTTCGCATTTGTGGTTCAGTGATTTCCACGGATGCCCCACAAAGCCATTGATTTCTATGGATGTTTTCACATTGGCTTGTATTTTGACTGATCCGTAGTGGGTGGAAAAAATTATAAAACATGTCCTTTTTTTTTTCACTGATGTGGATCACGGAAGGCAATTGAAGTCTATGGGGCACATTTGCTTACCCGTCCCGTTGACACCGCCGATCCGGAATGTCAGACGAGGATTCGGGTCTGCCGCGATTCACTAGGATCGCGCATCCGATTTCCTGCATGCTTCCCCCGATGAGGTCCGCCGGAGTTCACCTTCTTCTTCCCGGTGCATTTGAGTGCTGATCTTGCAACATTATTTCATTTTTAAATTCCGCGCTTTGTCCGGATCAGTTGGGTTATCCGACGGCCACGCCCCCGATTTGTGTTGCATGAAAGCTGGCAGCGATACGCCACAATCCGATTGCGTGCGCTAAAAACCTGGGGTAATTCAGCACAAAACTGAAAAATTCGGGAAACCCGACGTAAATGTGTCCGACGGACCCTTAGTAAATGTGCCCCTACGTGACTGGAAAAAAGAAACATCCGTTTTTTACACTGATGAGACAAAACTGGAGATAAAATCCAACTGATGCCATAATGCAAATGTTAACACAATGTAATATGGAAAATCTCATCTCCTCGGCTGTTGTATTGTGTTTCCAAAAACAATGTAAATGCCGCGTGTAAACGCAGTCTTAAGGTATGGGTCCAGACTTAGATCAGTTGTTCTCCAAAGTAAGCTGCTTATGGACTTGTGGAAAATGAGGAATTCTCTCTAGCCTCCCTGTTGCCTCCTATATTTCCTATATTTTACGTGACATTGTATATTATCCGTATATTATTATTTATTACATAGAGAAGATGAAATGAGGACCGCAGTGAGGATGAGAAGCGGGTAGACATGATGACACCTCAGACAGGGTCACCAGGAACATAATATGGCTTTCTACTAATGTATCGCTGTTAAACAGATGTCGTCAGGATTCCTGGGGAACACAATGTAAGGACGCTCCTTTGTGTAGAATAATCCTCTCAATTACTGCTTCACATTGCCGTACTGCATCGCCGAACCCACAAAGGAACCCGATCCAGAATCTCATGATGAAAGTGTCTGGATGTACAGCGCCCGCTGTTCTCTACAGGGACATGACACACAATGGAGCCTGTAAGAGCCGCTCTATAAAGAATACGGCATCTGTGCTGTGCGGCGCTGGATGGGCTCAGCACGTCTGATGATTCGCTTTATTATACTAATACTACAGTGAGGTCTGGTGGTTCCTGAGCTCAGGATATATGCATATAATAATTGGGTTAAATTTGAGTCTAATGGAGTTTAAAAAAAAACACTATTAAAAAATAAAAAAACATCCCAATACTTGGGTGCCCCCCCCCCAGGAAACTCTTTATTTCTATTTTCCTTCCCCTGTCCTCCTAATTCCCCCCTCTCTTCTCATCTCCCTTTTCTCCTGTAGTTAAGGTTTGTTCTAAACAACACTGCATTCTAAAATATTCTGCATATACAGGCAGTCCCCGGGTTACGTACAAGATAGGGTCCGGAGGTTTGTTCTTAAGTTGAATTTGTATGTAAGTCGAAACTGTATATTTTATAATTGTAGATCCAGACAAAAAAATTTTTGGCCCCAGTGACAATTGGAGTTTAAACATTTTTTGCTGTAATGGGACCAAGGATTATCAATAAAGCTTCATTACAGACAACTTACAGCTGATCACTGCAGCCTGGGACTATAGTAAAGCATCCAGAGAGCTTCACCAGAGGTCAGTGGGGTCTGTCTGTAACTATGGGTTGTCTGTAAGTCGGGTGTCCTTAAGTAGGGGACCGCCTGTACAGGATACCATCATCTCTATAGTAATCTTTGGATGCCCATGGATGTTTTCAGTAATATGCTCTCTTGTGATCCACAGTTTGATATGATGATGTTATATTATTCTATGATCTTCACATTGGGGGATATTTATGATAGCCCCGCCGCTGCTCCTTCGCACCCCTGATACATGAAGAGGCTTCGGCCTCTTGATCTATCCGGCTGGGTCCTGCACAGCATTTATCTCTAGGCCAGGCCCTGCCTGGCGTGGAAATAAATGCAGCCTGCAAATTTTCGGCTGCAGCGAGTGTGCAGGAGTGGGGACAGTAACGCCCCGCGACGGCCCACTCCCAGCCATCCGCGCACCCTCCGCCATGCGCCCCTTGACACCCCATTGGCATGAAGGTGGCAGATTGAGGTAAATGATTGCAAGTGCTAGCAATAAGCTAGCATTTATGATTATTTCAAGGCTTCTACGCCACTGACGTGGGGCAAAGGCCGTGATAAGTATCCCCCAATGTCTCTATGTATCTGTGTACACTGAATGATTAATAAAACTTTTGAATGATAAAAAAACAACGCAAGACACCAAGTTCTGGTCACTGATCGCTTGCGCGATCAGGCCGAGGCCCGTTCCCGTACCCTAGTGATAGCGGTATGTGTGACCACACCCTTACTAATGCATGACCAGCTCAGTCAGCTCAGTCAAGCATACAAACTCTATGGGGCTCATTTACTTACCCGGTCTGTTCGCGATCCTGCAGCGTGTTGTCCGAAGTTGATTCGGAGCTTGTCGGGATTCACTAAAGTCGTGCGCCCGATATCCACTGGGTGTCTCTGCTGTGCCGAGGTCCGCCGGAGTTCACCATCCTCTTCCTGGTGCATGTAAGTGCGTGTGAAGCGACACATTTTTTTTTAAAAATACCGCAGTTTTTCCAAATCCGTCTTCCGACGGCCACGCCCACGATTTCCGTCACATGAAACCTGGTGCCGATGCGACACAATACGATCATGTGCGCCAAAAACCCGGGGCAAAATGGTGTAATTTTCTGGAAACCCGACGAAAATGAGCGATTCTGGTCTTTAGTAAATGAGCCCCTATATTTTTTATAGGTGTAGGAGATCAGCTGCTGGCAGACATCTGTGTCCTTCCTTAGGCCACATTCACATGGTGCGTTTCGGTTGTTTCTTGAGACGCAACCAAAGGCTTCAACTGTAATCACATGATGAGGTAACATTACATTTCCAACACATCGGGGCACATTTACTTACCCCGTCCCTGAAGTTCACCGAAAGTGCATTGTCTGACTATAATGCACAGTGCGGCGATTCACTAAGATCGTGTGCCCGATATCCTGCATGTGTCACTTCCCTGCTCAGGTCCGGTGGAGTTCACCTTCTTCTTCCTGGTGCATGTAAGTGCTTTGGCTTGCGACACAATTTGAAAGTTAAGTCCCGCGCTCAGTCCGAATCAGTCGGATTGTCCAACGCCACGACCCCCGATTTGTGTCGCATGGAGACCAGCGCAGCTGCACCAAAAAAGGATTGCATGTGTATTTTACACCTGTTAAATACCTGTCCAAGCCGTGCTATCCCTGAAAAAGTCGAACAGCCCGACAAAAGTGCGCTCCGCGACTCTTAGTAAATGAGTCCCAATGTGATTATGGGGGAAGCCTTTGGATTGTGTCTCAAAATGCAATCAAAACGCACTGTGTGAACTCCGCCTTAAAAAGTTCACAATGCCACATTCACATAACATGGTCAATATTTTTCTACGGTGTATGCCATAAAGGGGTATTCCCAACTACTACATTTAAGACATATTCACAAGATAAGTAATAAATACATGATAGCTACGGGTGACACCTCTGGGAACGCCTTCCCGAGCATAGCCAATAGGAGAGCCTGCAGCGCATGCGTGACCACTCTCCAAAATTTCATGGCATATGTGAGAAGGCTCGTAGGTGTTTCCTTCCATCCCTTCAATGACGTTACAGTACACACAGACACTCAGACTCGTGTGACCGCACACCTCGTCCTGCTGACCTTGTGACCTTGAAGATCCTCAGCAGCCGCACACAGCGCAGGACAGATATCCCCAACGGGGACATGATATGGAACTCTACCAGGACGGTCTCCAGGATGCCACCGCATACGACAAAGCAGTCAAATCGATTGAAGAAGGACACAAAATAAGCGTGGAAACCCAGACTGTACAATTTTAGGAGCATCTCCAGAGTGAAGAGAGACAGCAGCACCTTATTAGCATAACCTGGAAAATATAAAGGAGCATTTATGACAAGGGTGGTCCTAGAGTCCATACGTCATGTAATGTGCTGAACCCTTCATCAGCCCGTCTACCTTGTATCTGCGTGAGCCATTCAGGTTGCCGGTAATGCTCAGACGCTATGGTCAGTGTGTTCAGAAAAACCAGGATCAGGACCATCCAATAGAAAGTGACAGATTTCACCGCTAGGCGGCACTTTCTGCGGAAAGCTCTGTTCCATCTTCTCAGCCTTCGACTGATATGAGTGTATGGTGAAAATGAAATCATTAGACAGGACATATAGATATAGTATTAATATATAGTATTGTGCTCTGTGCATTGGGCGGGTCTTTCAGCCTGAAGAACTTTCTGCTCTCTACAATAAACTGTTTCACAGCCCCTCCCCTCTGCTCTGAGTGACTGCTGTAAGTATCCAACCAAAACCCTGATACAGCTTTTTCTCTTAGCAGAGGGGAGATATAGTATTGTGCTCTGTGCATTGGGTGGGTCTTTCAGTCTGAAGAGCTTTCTGCTCTCTACAATAAACTGTTTCACAGCCCCTTCCCTCTGCTATGAGTGACTGCTGTAAGAATCCAACCAAAATCAGCTTCTTCTCTTAGCAGAGGGGATGAACTGGGGAAAAACACAGTGCAGAGAGTATAAAGCTCTTCAGGCTGAAAGACCCGCCCACAGCCCTTGTAGAGCTGCAGAGCCGGATTACAACTTAAAACTACAAACAACACACACAGAGGTATAGTTACACAGATCTCCAGGGCTGCCCCATAACAGTGGCTTCAACTTTGTTTGGTCAAAACTGCTGACAGATTCTCTTTAAATAGCGTGTTCAATAATATTACAGAAACGTAATTACTGTTGTCTATGTGCAAATTGTAACGACGGACACAAAATCCGACAGGGTGTTTGGTCACATCATAGTAGAGTTGTGAAGCCCCTGCCTAAAATATGAGGCTTGTTGTATAGAGGGCGTAATGACGCTTGTATTACTTACCAGCATCCAGTCTGCCCTATCTTGCTCCTGCAAATACAAAAAAATAACCACATAAAAAAACGGATTATAATTGAAAATAAATATATGGAATATTTTTTGCATTTTTTAAAATTATATATTAAAGATACCGAAAGTGGAGATGCCGAAGACTTAATGCGGCGTGTTCTCAGTGGAGGATTCGGGTCTTCCGGCGATTCACTAAGGTAGTGCGCCCGATGTCCACTAGGTGTCGCTGCTGCACTGAAGTCCGGTGGAGTTCACTGAAGTTCACCGTCCTACCCTGGGTCCAGGTAAGTGCGTGTCAAGCGACACCTTTTTTTTAAAATACGGCGGTTTTTCTGAATCCGTCGGGTTTTCTTACGGCCACGCCCCCGATTTCCGTCACGTGCATGCTGGCGCACGATGCGCCACAATCCTATCGTGTGCGGCAAAATCCCAGGGCAATTCAGGGAAAATCGGCGCAAATCGGAAATATTCGGGTAACGCGGTGGAAAAACGCGATTTGGGCCCTTAGTAAATGACCCCCAATGTCCTATGGTCACTAGTTGCTCTAGATCAGGGGTCTCAAACTCAATTTACCTGGGGGCCGCTGGAGGACGTAGATTCTGGGTAAGGCTGGGCCGCATCAAGTTTTTCACACAAAATGCGCTTACAAAATATCATTATTCAGATTCAAATGTCATAGCGTCTCCCAGCGCAAGGAAAGCCCCGAGCTGGGAGACGTGTTTTCTCTATGAACGCGTCCTGTGCACCGAGGGGTCCCAAGCTCCTACCGCACTGAGCCCAGTCAGGGACACTCTATCCCCCCTCTCCCCCCGGTACTTGCCTCCCCGTGTCCCTCCCATCGAAGAAGATGAAGTCGCCGTTCTGACCTGCACCAAGTGCAATATGCAGCAAAGACTTACTGGCTATGGAGAGGGCTCAGCCCGTGAGCCCTCTCCATGCAGCGCGACCCGACCGCCGCCATGAATACACGGCGGGCGGTGCTTTTCCAGGTGGGGACCGCAAAATATTGTCCCGCAGGCCGCGAGTTTGAGACCCCTGCTCTAGATGTATAAGACACCCCCTGAGTAATATTCCTGGGGCCTAGGGACAGTGTGAATGGCAGCTGATGACTTACATGCAGAGCGAGCAGCAGTTTGTATGTTCATCATCGATATTCTCTGTATTGAGAGATGTGGTCTCACTTGCAGGAAGGCTGGCTGCAGGAAGATGCACAAAACGTCAGATTATACATTGTATTTATAGGATTTATTACATCTATCCCCCATGCACTATCCCTCCATGTGTTCATTTGAGTCGTGATAGACCTTACCTATACAGAAAGGGGGTGCGTACATATAAATGTACATGGCTACATATAACACAGCACTGATGATCAATGGAAATGTGGATCGCTAAATACATTGAGGTATGGCTGTATATGTCACATAGAAGGTACCTACATAAAAAGGGAAGTATTTTATCTTTATCATGTACTGATCCTGATTCACACCTTGCATCCTAGCACAGTGCTGCATTCACAACTCTGTAATCTTCAGAGCTGAAATCTCCCATAATTCTTTGCTGGTTGAAATCTGCACAGAGCTAGCAGTGTTTTTTTGCATCCTAATGTAGTGAACTGCAGACCTTTTACTGTACTTGTGTAATATGTAGGATCATTTCTTCCAATTACCCATATCCGTAGAAATCCCATATTATTGTATAATGATTAAACCCATCCTAATGACTTAATGAGGAAACCTACCATTTGATTTAATGCATTATGAAGCAAACATACCCTGAGAATGCTGTAACCACACTTATGCAGGATCATATCTTAGTTAATCCCTGATCCGAGTGGTTTTGCTGATAAAACAGATATAACATTATGATAATGAAGCTCTGTTCCTTCTATGGCTGGTTCAGCACTTGCTTTCCTGCTTCTTGTAGCAGGAGAGTTTTTCTCTGCAGCATCCTGCCAGACAGAATAATCAATTGCTGCACCATCCCCCAGCTGCTGTGTATGAGTGATCCAGCTCAGGTTGATTAGTCATGTCTTGACTAACCACCATTTGTAATTCCAAGCTCCCTTGTGTAATGTGTTTATCTTGGCAGCCAGCCTGACCCAACTTTCCCAAGGTCCTGAATGTTATCATTGTTTTTTTCAGCAAAACCACTCAGCTCAGAGATTAACCAAGATATGTTCCTGCCTCAGTGTAGCTACAGCATTCTCAAGGTATGTTTGCTTCATAATGCATCAAATCAAATGGTAGGTTTCCTTTAAATATATAGAATTATCCCTCAAATGTCTACATATATGGGCAAGTAAAGTAGTAATATTACTACATATATTCTATTCACATCACGGCACAAATAAGTGATAGGACCACGAGACACTGTATAGGGGACTAGTCACATGTAAGTCACAAATCACACAAGACGGAGAGTTACTGTGGGCTTCTGAGGAATGGTTAGGATGCATTAACCATTGAAGTCTCCCCTTCCTCCTGCCCGTCAGGTCGGCCAGAGAGACGCCTGCATGTAAGAGACAGACTGACATTGCACACGACAGACATAAAGACAAGAGAGACGCAGTGACATAAAACGTGACGGCGCTTGAGACTGTGAGGAAAGAATAAAATGTGTGGAACAGACAGAGACAGGACAAAGAGACTGCGGCCCTTAAGGAAATTTTACAGAAAGAAGGGTTTTCAAAGTAACTCTTTTAGGTTATGTCCAGACATCATGATAAATCATTAGCCCCAAATTGCATAGAGAAGGGGCTGGGGACTGCAGGAGATTTACGGTGATGGTGCAGAAGGTGTCTAAAAAGGCGATTGGCCCGTTCTTTAGGTGGTCCCTAAAAGGGGCTTATTGGGGCCCGCCCCGTGGTTTTAAAAGCTTTGGGGGCGCCTCTTTCCTTCTGCCCCCAGGACCGAGCGGTGTGAAGTCGCCCACCCACCCTGGCCTCATGGTAAATTTTCGTTTACAGGTGGTTTTCCGGTTTCTGGCTGTTCTTTCTGTCTTCCTTTCAGATGTCACAGCATTGGCGGATTTTTCACATGCCCGAAGGCGAGATGAAGGTGCCCACACGACGTCTGACGCCATTCGGGTGAAAGGTTTTTGCTCAGAAGAAGCGATGGGCCCGGATGGGCATGATGTTTGTTCCAACTATTTTGCATTTTATTCTATTTGTTATTTAATTAATTCATTGTTTCTCTAAAAATAGATGCTGTGACCCCCCACAAACCCACAACAAGAAACACCATGTGGTGTCCATTTATGGCTGGTTTTGTTTTGCAAGGATTTAAAATTCCGGGTCAAGAGCCTGAATAATTTGGGCTTAGTTTACAAGTCCCTGCAGTTCTGCTCCCAGAAAAGATAGCCATGCCCAGCACTGCAACAGAGGAGCTGGAAATGCCGAAGGAGATGCTTATATATTGGGCTATATGGAACTTAGGACCATGATTATGGTATCACATTTAAAAAAGAGAATCTTAACTTTCAAATAATATCATGCCAGTGGTTTTGTGTGCTACAGAAACTGAAATATAGGGAGCTAAATACATAGGGGGAATTTATGAACACATTTTCGCCAGAATTCTGGCAGATTTGCGGCAAAATAATTAGTTTAAAGTGCCATGCACCACATTTATCAGGGCTTTTAGACCTTATTTTTTCTGGTTCTTTTCCGACTCGTCCAACAAAAAGGGTGTGGCCACTGGAAAGGGGGTGTGTCATTATGGAAATTAGCCTATGCACCAGAAAATTATAAGGGTGCGCCACATTGTGCTAAAAGCAGGTCTAGAGGTCGAACTCGACAGTGCAAAAGATTCATCATCACAATGAGGAATCTGGCGCAGCACTAGACTAGTGTTGTTGAGGTCTGCATTGATACAACAAATTGATCATTTCCCCCTAAAGTATAAAAGTGGATTTTTATCTGCAGCTCACATTTCCAAATTTTACTTTACCTGTCCATATTTCTGTCCATATTTCTGTCTCACAGAACCACAATCCTGATGCGGATAGAAGGTTGCAATTTAGATGCAGATATAGGCATCTAAATTAATTTTCACATGACTTTGGATGGGATTTTTCTATAGGTAAAAGGATGAGATTTTACATAATTGAGGGAATTCTAGAAATTACATTTCATACCCGACAGGAGCGACTCGTAGTTTAGTGGTAAAAAAGTAGATGATTTTTTTGTTATCCTATGGACAGGGGATAAAGATCTGATTGTTGGGAGTCTAACTGACCAATTTGGCGATCTCTGTGTAGGCTGCGTAATCTGTGTGCGCTATATAAATAAAGGAATTATTATTTATTATTATTAACTGCCGGGACCCCCACTGATCACAAAAATGGGGGATCCGGGTCCTGCTAATGGGTGGGATGCTGCCACTCCTCTCCTACCAGGGCAGTGCCGGGAATTGCTGATAACAGTGCTTGGATATCTCTGGCACTCATAGTCACTGTCAAGGAGAGATAACTGATCGCTGTGCTCTGCAATTTCCTACACTTCGGCAGGATATATGTTTAACCTACCTCTCCACCGTTAGGCCCCTTACACACTTGCGTTGCAGATCACGTTAGAGTCTGATCTGGGTGCGATCAGGGTTTGGTCAGTGAAAAACTGACATTTTCATCAGAGTTCAGTCAGTTTTCAGTCAGAGTTTGTTCAGTGTCTCAGTTTTTCACGCGCGTTTTCAATGCAATTTCAATGCACTTTTCACGTGCAGGTAATGCGCGTGAAAGGACTCAGGACTGAGCTCTATCTTTTCTATGGCAATTGATGCGTGAAAAACGCATTGCACTTGCAAGTGTCTCAGAGTGCGATGTGTTTTTGATGCATCTCCATAGACTTGTATGGTGCGTTTTTCACGCGAGTGACTTGCAAAAGTAGAGCATGCTGAGATTTAAACGCACGTTAAAAAACACGTGTGCGCGCGTGAAAAAGAATGCAAGTCTGAAAAGACCCATTGATTACAATGGGTCTGCACGTCAAAAGCACGCGCAGAAAACGCAAGTGTGGAAGGGGCCTAAGTGACAATGAGACCAAAGTTGGTACAACCCCTTTAACTGCACCAAACAGAACTTCCAGTGTAATTAGTCTTCCAAAACACCTAATGCTGATTTCTATCTTATACTCACGGTGTCTTTCATCTCTCTCTTCCCTTTCTGGCTCTATATCTTCAGCCTGTGTGATCCAATCTAGATATCCTTTCAGATCTTCCTCCATTTGCTGCTTCTCTCTCAGTTTCTGGAAGTCCCCTCTGGCTTTGGCTTTCTCTCTTTCCTTAGAGAACTCTCTGAAAGAGAAATGAGTAAAAAACAGGGTGAACATTAACAAACTAGGACACAAAGCAACACAAAACCTACTAATGCTATATATATCTCCCATGTCTTCAGGGGGTATAAAGCATTAAATAGATCCCATGGCATAGTCGTGTAGGGTCTCCGAGAGGGGGGGGACACTCAATGTAGTCTCTTTCTGCTCTGTTTGTTTAGAGTGGTGAATGAGGCATTAGATTTGGGAATAGATTTTTTCACAATAAACAACCCCTTTAAGAGGCGAGTGGTCTGCAGTCTGTTGCTAAAGGGTCTACAATATGTCAAATCATGGCAAAAGTGAAATTTTCAAATTTTTCAAAGACGCCTATCTGTCTCTTAGATGCTCCGTAGCAATAGACTACACAAAAGTCATGATTTAGGATCAACGTCTCCCTCCATCAGTGCTGCAGCCAATTCAGATAGAAACTCTTCACTAGTCGTAACTTTTGGCGCCAGATGTCTCATATGTCCTTATAAAGGGACCGTCTTCTTATACAAAGCGTCTGCACACCCTCCTAAAAATTCCCGTGTTATACAAGCAAAGCCAAAAGAGACTGCCACATATCAGTGACCTTAGTAATAGATTTCCTCTGAGCCATTACTATGCCAGAGGCATCTTCCACAAGCATCTATTTAGGTTGCCTTTTGTTCTTAAAGGGGTTGTACATCATTATAAAAGCATGGTTGATCTCTTTCAGAAACAGCACCACACTTGTCAATTTTTAAAAGTTGTAAAAATCACAGTCCTGGAAAACATCATTACACTTAAAGCGAACCTGTCTCCATGTTTTAACTCCACTAAACTACCAGCACCCTACAGTAGGGTATGAAATATCTTTTCTAGAATTCCCTCTTTTATGTGAATTATCACCTCTTAAAAAAAAATATCCACCAAAGTCAGGCAAATATGACCCATCTTATTTTCATATGAGATGAGTCAAGTTTAGTGGTTGCAGGGAGAGTTTCAAAAGCCCCTATCTTTGGATCTATAGTACCTAGGGAAATGTTTTTTGTGCCATGTTAAAGATAAGAATTTCATCTTTCAGTTAACATCATGGCTTATGGCTTTGTAATATATATAAATATATATATATATATATATATATATATATATATATATATATATATATATATAGTATAGGATATACAGGCAGCTAAAGTGTAGTTAGAAATGCAAGCTATAGATAAACATCCAGTTGCTGCCTATATGCAGCTCTTAGCTTCATACAGTTCTGTAGCCCTTCTTAGAAGTTCAAGAAGTTCTGTAGGTCTTCTTAGAGATGAGATTCTTATCTTTAATATGACACCGATGCCATGTTTCTAGGTGCTATAGAACCAAAAATAGGGGATTCTGAAGTGACACTACTCCTGCAACCACCAAACTTGACTCATCTCATGTGAACATGAGGTGAGAACAGTCATATTTGCCAGACTTTGTTTTAGATTTTATTTTATAAGTAAATGGGCGAGCTTTCACATAAAAGAGAAAATTCTAGAAAAGACATTTCAAACCCTACCTGATTTTAGAGGGGTAAAAACCACATCTTTAAGGCCCTGAGGCTTCTAAGTTCTCTTGACATGAAGTTTTACAACATACATATTACAACATATCCGAACGGTCAGACTGAAAACCTTACATAAAATATTGTACTTCTAGAAGGCTTCTTCTAACTTACCCGCTTAACACACCCAATACAAGGTTTAAGACGAAGAATGAGCCGAAAATAACCAGACTGACAAAGTACACCCAGGGAAGCTCGTAGCCCATGGCGTCCTGCATCTGGAGACACAGATTGGGAGAGGATTGGAAGTGCAGATCTGGATACATGATCAAAATGATTAAAAAAAAATCTAACAGTATATAATGATATCAACATTCTCTACAAATAGTTTGGTGCCAGAATAAGGCACCTAGAAAATATCACCCCCACTGATATCTGATGGGGTCTACTACCTTCAATAATAGGGTCATATTCAACAATCGAGGCTACTATATGGTCCCTAATGCAAATATGAACACAGCCGCCTCCGAACTAAGAGACTAAGAGTGGCCAAAATTCTTTTTAATGGGTAATATGTTTATATTTTACTCACCCAGTAGAGAACATCCGTCCAGCCCTCCATAGTGATGCACTGGAAGACAGTCAGCATGGCGAAAAAGAAATTATCAAAGTTTGTGATGCCGCCATTGGGCCCTTCCCATTTCCCCCGACACTCTGTGTTATTCATGTGACATTCTCTCCCGTGTCCAGAAAAAGCGCAAGGGGCAGGCTCCTCTTCTGATACTATGTCTACAATACAGAAAAAAAAAGAAACGTTCATTAACAATCCTTCAGGAAACAATAGACTGCAGTCTGTGCTGTCACCTATAGATGGCGCTATTGTAACAGAGGAAGATGCATGAGATGTCCCAGGCAGTGGAGAAGCCTGCAGAGATGTCTAGATAATATAGGAGAAAATAGAAAGACTTGTAGAAATAAATAATAATAATAATTCTTTATTTATATGGCGCACACAGATTATGCAGCGCTGCACAGAACTTGCCAAATCACTCCCTGTCCCCATGGGGCTTACAATCTAATCAATTTACCAGAATGTTTGGAGTGTGGGTGGAAACTGGAGGACCCGGAGGAAACCCAGGAAAACACAGAGATAACATACAAACTCTTTGCAGATGTTAACCCTGGGTTAGAAGGGTCAGACATACCTGAATGTCTCTTAGCCTTTGTTTCCTTCGGCATCTCCTGCATTATTATGCATTCACAGCAATGCTTTAAAGGGAATGTCAGCTCATTGGTCATATTATATTACCATCTCATACTGTATGTTAAGTGTCCTGAATCACAAATATATATATATCTTTGGCCTGAATGCAGAGAAATCTTGACTTTTTAATAAGCACATAAGCATTTAGGTGCACGATAGGTGCCGCCGTTCTTGCCTAGTTTGTAAAGGAAGATAGGGTATTGCTAACCAAAGTGAAAAGAAAGGTGCTGGGTGGTGAACCTGGGCAGGAGAGGGTGCACTAGACATCATGGCCTCGCCCATGTTGCACCCAGGTGCTGATTTGCATATAATGCAAAATGAAGATTTCTTGGACAGATTTCCTCCTAAATTTAGTTTATAGATCCAGGAGCTGACAATATCCCTTTAATAGATAAGTATTATTAGGAAACAGCAGGAATGTGGAGAATATATTAGATTATATAACAGCTGGACTGGTCAATGATACATCTATTAACTATTTTGTCCTCTAACTCAATGGGGCTCATTTACGAAGGGTCCGAACGCCGCACTTTCGTCGGGTTTGCCGAATATTTCCAATTTGCGCCGAATTGCCCCGGGATTTTGGCACACGCGATCGTATTGTGTCGCATCGGCACCGGCTTTCACACGACAGAAATGGGGGGGGGCGTGGCTGTCGGACAACGCGACGGATTCGGAAAAACCGCGGAATTAAAAAAAAAATTGTGTCGCAAGATCAGCACTTATAACGTGCCGCGGGATCGCGACTGGACCTGGTAAGTAAATGTGCCCCAATAATGCCTTGGCTATAGAACTATGAGCCGATACTGAATGATAAGGTTTAAAGGGGATGGCCCATTTATCCTGCAACAATGACTCCTGTCTGCCTCTAGTGGTGATAATGGACCGTGTAAGCAGGTGATGCTGGGGATCGACTCAAGGGACTCAGATAGGATTGATTAGTTCATAGCAGCTGGAAAGCCCTAATGTTTGCTTTACAGCACTGCTGCAAATACAGATCTTAGTCTTATTTATCACTGTATATTTTATTCTGGACACTGAGGCTTCCCGATGGGGGTCAATAGCTCTCGTGTCTTTAATATAATGAGGTCTCTAGCTGGCTTTGGCCTTGAACGCCTGCGGTGGAGAGACGCATAACATATGGTGATCATAGGCAGTTCCACAGCTTAAGGAGAATGAAAACATTCCTTGTGTTTTCTGTGAACTCGGATACACTAATCTTTGTAGAGCTGCTGGCCTGAAGTATGACTAAATGAGTTCCTGGATCTGTCCGGCTCTGGTTAATTACATGGAAGCATCCGGAGGAGAATGGGAACTCTCTAATATGCGGCAGCGTCTTGTTTACTTCTCTCTGTGAGAAGATTCAGTATAAGTTTCAGGGCGCGTTCACACACTGCCATTTGTCCGCGCGTTTTACATGTTACCATTCGTTTGTCTGCTTTGAAAGCATTTCCTTTCATTGCCAGAAGTGTATGCAGTGAAGTGAAAGTGTTAAAGGGGTTGACCACTTTACCTCATGTTTTTTGTAATGTGTATGTAAGTTGTGGGGGGCAGGATATTAGGAAATGTACCAATATACATCTATAAAATGTTCTGCTCTGCTTTCTTGTGAAGTGAAGCCTCCTGTCTTTTACCTCATCAGCCACACATTCCTGACCATAACATCGCTGCAGATGAAGGGTCATGTCATTTCTATCTGTCCATCAACAATCGCCCTGCCAAGACTTTGATCTGCTATTCATGATTACTATCATAAGGTCCTGGCAGGGCGATTGCTCATGGACAGTTATAGATCATATGGTCAGGAATATCTGGCTGAGGAAAAAGAAAGAAGATTTCACTTTACATATCAATAAAGCGCCATAGAAATTTTAATAGACGAATATTGGTAAATTACCTGCCCACTACAGTTACACAAACATTATATTAAAAAAATGAGGTGAAATGTCCAACCCCTTTAACACAGCTGCTTACACTTTCAGCAATGAAGAAAAACGCTATCAAAGCAGCCAAATGCATGGTAACATGAATAACGCAAGCGTGGCGTTTTCATTGCGTTTTGAAACAGAAATAAGGGACTGTTATATTATATATTGTTTAATGAATACATATGTATTACGAGGGGGTGCTGTAGTTTAATTAATTATGGGGTACTGTGATAAATATAAACTAATTCGGACTGAGCGCGGGATTTAACTTTCAAATTGTGTCGCAAGCTCTAGCCCTAACATGCACCACTAAAAAGATGGTGAATTCTGTCGGACCTGAGCGGGGAACCGACCCATTAATGATATTAGGCGCACGATCTTAGTGAACTCCAGCAGCTGGTTAAGTAAATGTGCTCTATTATGCATACGTTATTCATAGACACCAATGTTAAAATGCAGCATCCCCCCCAAAAAAATAAGGATAGAGATGCACAAACGTCCACTGTTTGGGCATCCCTCATGTCCGTAGACCTGAACGGATACGTTGTCCGACGACAATGCACTGTGCCGCGATTCAAGAAGATCGTTGCCCGATTTCCTGAATGTGTCGCTACCCCGATTTCCTGAATGTGTCGCTACCCCAATCAGTTGTCCGACGACAATGCACTGTGCCGCGATTCAAGAAGATCGTTGCCCGATTTCTTGAATGTGTCGCTACCCCAATCAGGTCCGCCGGAGTTCACCTTCTTCTTCCCGGTACATGTAAGTGCATTGAATGCGACACAATTTTAAAGTAAAATCCCACGGTTTGTCCGAATAAGTCGGATCGTCCGATGGCCCGCCCCCCGATTTGTGTTGCATGAAAGCCGGCGCCACTGCGCCAGAATCCGGTCGCGTGCGGCTACATCCCCTTCTAAATGCCTGTCCCAAATGCGCAAATCCGAAAACGTCGGAATATCCGACTAAAGTCCGGTCCGCGGGACCCCTAGTTAACCCCTTCCCGTCTGTGACATCATCTTACAGGCACAGTGTCAGTGTCATGAGTATTGCAGAGTATTATCATGAAAAAGCAATCAGATCATTGCTTGTTCATGTCCCATGGTGGAAATAGTGAAAAAGTAAAAAAAAAATGTCAATAAAAAATAAAGTAATAAATCAATAAAAATGCCCAAAAGCCCCAAAACATATTAAGAGACATATAACCCAAAAAAAAGTCTAAATCATAAAAAAAAAAACATATATATTATCACCGTGTCCGTAACAACCCGTAGAATAAAAGTAAATAATTATTGAACCCATACAATGAACGCTGTGAAAACCCCACTGTGAAACGCTGTGAAAACTGTTAAAACCCCACCAAAAATTATCATTTTTACCTATTCCATCTTACAAAAAATGCAATAAAAAGTGATAAAAAAAACATATGTACTCCAGAATGATACTGGTGCAAAGTACAACATGTCCCGCAAAAAAACAAGCCATCAACTAGCTCCGTAGCCAAAAAAGTAAAAAATGTTATGCCACTTGGAAGACGGCAATGCAAAAATTATATATTTTTTCATACATTAGGGTTTTATTTGACAAATTTAGTAAAACGTAAGAAAAAATATTCATGTCTGGTATCCCCGTAATCGTATCGACCCGTAAAATAAAGATAACATGATTATTAGGCTATACGGTGAACACGAAAAAAAAAGTCAAAAATCCAGTACAGAGTTGATGCTTTTCTACTCCTGCCCTCAAAAACAAGTTCCTAAATTTTCAACAATAGGGGATACCAACCCCAAAATGGCAACACTGGAAAAAGCATCTCGTCCCGCAAAAAAAATGCCGTCACATGGCACCAATAACGAAAAAGCTAAAATTTTATAGCCTACAAAAGGGGCCAATGAGGAAACTAAAATCCTGGCAGCTGCAGGACGCTCCCTCCCTCCTGCGCCTCGCTGTGCGCCCATAAAACAAGTCACGGCCAGGGGGGGTCTCTGTACTTGGGAGAAATTGCAGAACAAATTGTATGGTGGGTTTTCTATTTTTATCTTTTGGAAATGTGTGAATTTTAGGGCTAAATGAACGTATAACCGTCACAATTTGACCATTCTAAATTTCACCTCCATTTTGATTCAATTACAATGAAGATCTCAAGGGGTTAACGATCTTCCTAAAAGCTGTTTCTGATAGTTTGAGGGGTGCAGATTTGAAAATGGGTTGGTTATATAGGGGGGTTTTGATGCTAAATATGTAAAATTTCATTCAAAACGGTATTTATCCCCAAAATGGTCAATTCTGAAAATACGGAAAATCGATAATCTATTTGTAAGCCACGTGACATCAAAATAAATTATCCAGACATATCAAAAATGATGAAAATGTAAAGTAGACATATGAGAAATGTTATTCAGCAACTTATTTAGGTAGTAAATCTATCTGCCTGAAAACGCAATGATTTGGAATTTCGAAAATGGCAAATTTTTCAAAAAATTCATAATTTTTTCTTTTTTTTTGTAAATAAACGCAAAACTTATAATGCAACATTTACCACTAAAATGAAGTACAACATGTGGGGGGAAAACAATCTCAGAATCACTTTGATAAGTAACAGTGTTCAAAAGTTATAACCCAATTTACCGGCACTAGGAGCCTCTTACTAAAGTAAGCAGCTCCTAGTGCTCGATCAAACGCCTCAGTGTTAGAGTGATAGCGTTACCAGAAACCTCCGGTAACGCTATCTAACACTGCGGCGGGGTACAATGTAATTGTCGGACAGCTGGCAAAGCTGTACGACGTATTCATGAGGGGGGGGGGGTTTGGGGCATGGCTAGGGGCGGTGACTGCAGCGCCTCGGACCGCCCCCTCATGAATACATTGGACAGCTTTGCAAGCAGTCCGATGATTACACTGTACTCCGCCGTTTGATCAAGCACTAAAGTAAGCAGCTCCTAGTGCCGAAAATTTAGGTGACAGGTCCTCTTTAAGCTACAAAATGGCTGCGTCCTTAAGGGGTTAATCAGCCCCATTGTTTGTGTTTCGTATGCTTGGTGTATGTGTATAGAGCGTATATATGGTGCTGGGTTTGTATTTGTGTGTATTGCATATATAGTCTATGGGGCTCATTTACTAAGGATTTTTGTTGTGTTTCCCAAATATTTCCGTTTTGCGGCGCATTAAAGTGGGGTTTTTGGCGCACGCGATCGGATTTTGGCGCCGACTTTCATGCAACAGAAATCGGGGGCGTGTCCGACGGACAACCTGACTGATTTGGACTAAGAGCTGGATTTATGATTCAAATTGTGTCGCAAAACAATGCACTTAAATACACCGGGAAGAAGATGATGAACTCCGGCGGACCTGAGCGGGGAAGCGACACATGCAGGAAAATGGACGCACGATCTTGAAGAATCGCGCCGGACTTCATCCTTGTCGGAGAACGCACCTCGGGGATCGCAACAGGACCTGGTAAGTAAATCTGCCACTATGTGTGTACATGTCTGGAGCTTATGTATGACATTTGTGTAGTTTAATTTGTGGGATGGGGAGCAGCAGCAAGGGTTTAGGTATATGGAGCCCCATTCCTAATTTTGCATCCGGGCCCCCGGAGTCTTGTTACGCCAGTGGGTAAAGAAATGTTTAGGCCATTACTGGTTTTGAATTACAAATACTGATCAAATACATACCATGTGCAAGTACCCTAATGTTACTAATCCTCATGCAAATCTCCTGCACACCAAGATCAAGTGAACACATTACCATACCTTTAGGGTGCGTTCACACATGGTTTTTGCATTAGATTTACAAATAGAGGCCTCAGTCCAATAACATCTACTGTTTCAGAGCTTTTTGCTGATCACATGCATTTCACTGGAAATGCAGATGTGATTGTGCAGAGCCCCGTCCCTGGGTGTTTGCATTGGGTTTGTAAACGCAATGCAAAGCCAAGTGTGAACACAGCCTTATTGTTTCCATACAGATTAGCATACTGGCTGAAAGCAATCCCTCCTGATTCCTCCATACACATGCATGCTTAGTTCAGCAGGTATGCCACACCTCTGGCAGGGGTTTAATTTCTATAAAAACTAAAGGATTATTAAATGTGCATTGATAACATGTTATGCAATAGAGCAGTGAAGGCAAAACAATGGACATTTGCTCTAATACTTCAAATCTATTTTTATAAAATCCAGTACCTGAGCCGATGTAGAAGCAGGTCTTGTGCATTCGTCCGATAAAAAGTTCCAGCCCAATGATGGCATAAATGATAATGACAAACAATACCAGCAAAGCGATGTGGAGCAGGGGCACCATGGCTTTCATGATAGAGTTTAATACAATATGCAAACCTGCAAGACAAGATAAATAAACTCAAAACTACTGTAGAAGCCCTGCTCCTTACCTGACAAGCAGGGCAAAGCTCTATTTCTATTGGATGTCCCACACTGAATTGCAGAGCCTATGCAGTATATAACCTGTCACCAGGGACCTAATTTTCACTAAAAACAGGTTACAGAAGCCCATCACAGCTGCAGTGCAAATCTGCCTTTCAGCTTTATCTAAGCATTTCCATTACAATATAAATGTGTGTTATAACTTACCTTGCACCCTTACAGAATCTGTGCTGCAGACTGCTCAGCTCTTGACCTTTGTGCTCCTGCACAGCTCCTCCCTCTCTCACCGATGTCGGCTGGAGCTGTACAAGAGCACAAAGGTGGGGGCTGAGAGTTGAGGAGTGAGCAACACACACAAGTCACATGTTGTTGAAATGCATCCAAACCAAAGCCCAACCCCTGGGACTACACAGATGATTTTGTCAGAGTGCAAGGTAAGTTATAACACACAATTATATTGTAATGCAAATGCTTAGAGAAAGCAGAAAGTCATATTTGCATTGCAGTTGTATTCTGCTTTTAGTGAAAATGAGGTCCCTGGTGACAAGTTCCCTTTAAGCAAAAAACACTGTTCATTTATGATTCATAATATGAATATGATATCTAATAGTGGGACAATCCCTTTATGAAGTCTTATACATGGCTATACTTCACAGAGCCTTTACTGTACCTCCACATGTCTCTAATTTAACATGGAAACAAATTCCATCAGACTCCGCGAGTCATAAAGATTAGAGAGCCAATGACAAGCCTTAAAGGGCTGTCCAGGATTAGAAAAACTAAAACAACGCCCCTTATTGTAGTGACTGAAGCTTTATTTACTAAAATTGTTATCTATATTTTAGTATGAGTTAAGTAACTCCTTACTTGGGACACCAGATACAAGTCGGAGAGGCCTGAGTACACGAAACGCCCTCAGGGCTTTCACATCGAACCCTCCAGGCTTTCCGCTCATGTGATGTGCATCTCCTTGTTTGTGAGAAAACTGTTCCAGAATGACGCTGAAAAGTCTGTAAACCACAGATATAGAAGTCAATACAAAAAATATAGAGACAACAGGCTCAATCTTAGGCTACATTCACACTGCCGTTGCCCGCCGCACGGCGCTGTACTACGGAGAAAGATAAGTGTGCTGCACCATACCGGTCCCGTTGGGCGCTGTGCGCCCATTGCCGTCTATGGGGGACGTATATCGGCCGTATATATGTCGGCCATACATACGTCCCCCATACGGCAGTGTGAATGTAGCCTTAAATGGTATCTGTTAATTCTAATAAATGCAAAAAGCAGACAGCGCTGTTCTCTGTGTAGTGGCTACAATGGTACTACAATGTTATTCCCAATTCAATGAAAGGGAGCTGATGTGCAGTAACCTAGTATGACCACTGCACTGAAAACGGTGCTGTCTGCTTCCTGTTTCATTCTCTGTGTAATAGCTGAAGCTGATCTATGTTGGTACTGGGTGTTGGACCCTTAAAAATCTGATATTAAGGAACTATTCAATGTATACGTTATTGAAATATGTATCCAGTAAAACCATTTTATACATATTGGGGCACATTTACTAAGGGTCCGCGGACCGCGATTCTGTCGGGTTTCCCGAATATTTCCTTTTAGCGCCAAATTCCCCCGGGTTTTTGTTGCACGCGATCGGATTGTGGTGCATCATCGGCGGCTTGCATGCGACACAAATCGGGGGGGGGGGCACTCACTCACTCACATGCACCGGGAAGAAGAAGGCGAACTCCGGCGGACCTCAACGGGGAAGCAACGGATGCAGGAAATTGGACGCACGAATCACGACAGACCCGTATCCTCATCGGACAACGCACCGCGGGATCGCGACGGGATCGGGTAAGTAAATGTGCCCACAATATCATCCAAATTAAATTTGCATATTGTGTGAATTTATACTGTGGATTTCGCATTGCAATTGGTAAAATCTGCAGCAAAATCTGCAACAACATACAACAGGCTTGTTGCAATTTTTGCCACTCTGGATTTTGCTCCATTATATTGAGTAGAGAACACCAGCAACATTGCATGATCCATTGATATACTATACTTACCCAATAACTACAATGACAAAATCTAAAAGATTCCATCCGTTTCTGATGTAGGCACTGGGGTGCATGACCAGTCCATAGGCAATGATCTTCAGGAAGCTTTCCACGGTGAAGATGATGAGGAAGATATACTCCACTTGTTCCTGGGAGAAACGAATAACATCACTATATTGTGCTGTAGGCTTCTAGGTTACCAGTGCCATCCTGTAATGACCATCACACAATGAAACGCAGTAGGTACTTACCTTACTAAATGTAAGCAGCCACAAACAAGGACACCATCCATAATGTCCTGGAGTTGGGCCATTACTAATTTTAACATTCGAATACTTGCCCTAGGAACTAGTGGGACTGCTAACCAACCCCATTACCTTCTCCAACTCCAGTTGCTTAGGGCTTCATTAGCACTGTAGATACCTATTACTGAATATTTTCATCCCCTGGTTAGGCTGCATGGTGCTAAACGACCAGGTGGCAGGAATAAGGCATTACAGTGTATTATTTAAATGTATTTTATATTTTTGTTAACCAATGGGTTAAATGTGATTTACATTATGCATTGTACAAATTGTAACTTTCCTGAGGTTGTACAGGCTGTAATTGGCTGGCAACCCAGAGTGTCTCAAATGAGTAAACCTATAAATAAAGACTCTTTCTTAGGCTTGAGTCATAGTCTGAAGACAGTTTCATTCCTGAGTCCTTGTGACTTTTGTTTTACTCTTGACCCTGTGCTACAGAGATTTCTGTTGTGCTGCTAATGCAGCAAAGCCGATCCAGCTGTCACCTGGTCACCTATTTCGGTGATAACCCAGTAGGAAACTTTTACTGACACGCAGCCTCCTCCTCTTCTTGCTTTTGACCTACCGGTCCAGACAGATGTGAATGAAGCCCAGACAGGATCCCAGGCATCCATGACCCCTACGGCCAAGCTGCCCTACAGCCAGATACTCTGGTTTCTGTCTCCTGTTACCCCTGCTATACCCATGATCAGCCATATCATTCAATCATCCTGCTCAACATTGGGTAGGTCCTGCATGTGCTGCCTAAACAGCTATAATAAACTATGCCAAGTACTCAATACCTAGGAAGACAATGAAAGTATCTAGCAACAAGGCATTATCATCACATCAGTCGGGTCCATTATTACAGTATTTTTCGGACTATAAGGCACACCGGAGTATAAGGCCGCCATCTATAAATGCCTGCTAAAACGTCCCTATAAGGCGCACCGGATTATAGGGCGCACCTGATTATAAGGATGAATGACCAGCAGGTGGCCGAACTGCACATAGTTCAAGGCAGCTGTTGTCTGTAAGTCAGTTCATATATAAGGCGCACTGGACTATAAGGCGCACCTTTGATTTCTGAGAAATTCAAAGGATTTTTTGTGCGCCTTGTAGTCCCAAAAATACGGTATACTATATGATAAAGGCCTTGGTTCTGCCTAATATAACTTGACAGAAACCACTGAAAAGATTGTGCAAACTGCTTGTACATTAATTTATATATAACTGTTCTTGAAAAAATGTGGGCCAATGAATGATATAGGTATATATATAATATACAGTATAAATACTGCATGCAATGAACCTGAGTAATAAAAAAGTATTTTTATCTTCTTTTAGAATCCATAGTCAATAAATAATAAATCTTCTATAGCTCCATCATATTCCCCAGCGCTTTACACATCATGGGTTACATGAAGAAACAAAATAAGACATAACAAATAACAAATAACTACAATATGCTACAATATATAATATGAGAACAACTATAGTAATAAAACTATAATGTTACAAGTGTTAAATAACCATATTTCCCGGTATCAGCCCTGACACAGAGGGGATCCCCCTCCCCTCCTTCAGGGAAAAGCCCAAGGCTTTGGATTAAAACTCATTACTGGTTGAACGGCCTAAAATTAGCCGTAACCACTGGAAGCTTAACATGTACAGTCGATCAGATAGGGAGGAAGGACGAGTCAGCTGTCTTCACATCGCCCTCTCTGGAGTCCATTGTTCCACGTGTTCTGGTGTGAAAGGGAGACCTTCCCATCTCAAATAAACATATGTTATGTATCACAATAGTCATGTGGATATAACAGTAATTATTGCTCTAGTGTCATTACAAAACCTTCCCAATCAATAACATCAGCGCATAAAAACATAAAATTTGATCATCTTTGTGTTCTTCTCCTTAAAGAGCTGCATTACTTTTCATGTTGTAGTGCACCTCACTGTAAAAGAGTGAACGTGAACCGTTGCCTTTAAAAAGACACTTCCCATAATGCAATTTACCAAAGCAATTTGTGCAAAGACACTGAACAAGCAGGGAGTGGAGATCTGAGCTGCTGCAGATCTTCTTTATTTCCCCTGCACTGATAGATAATAGTAAATCATCAGGACAGGAGGGTGATAACTGTGTATACATTCATCGCTTTATAAGTATACAGTGTTTGGGCTGCTTGTATATCACTCCTATTGTTCCATATGACTCTTTGTACTCTGTAATGTAGTATTATATTAGTATATGTCCCCTATGATCTCTAAAGTTTGATGGCGCTATATAAATGATGATGATGATTATTATTATACAGGCAGTCCCCCGGGTTACATACAAGTTAGGGTCCATAGGTTTGTTCTTAAGTTGAATTTTTATGTAAGTCAAAACTGTATATTTTTTAATTGTAGATCCAGACAAAAAAATTTTTTGCCCCAGTGACAATTGGAGTTTCAAAATTTTTTTGCTGTAATTGGACCAAGGATTATCAATAAAACTTAATTCCAGACACTTTACAGCTGATCATTGCAGCCTGGGACTAAACTAAAGCATCCAGGGAGCTTCACCAGTGGTCACAGGAGGCAGAGGGGTCCGTCTTTAACTAGGGGTCGTCTGTAAGTCGGGTGTTCTTAAGTACGGAACCGCCTGTATAGCTATAGATTTAGGAAACGTTCTGTGTTGCTCATAGCAACAAAGCAAATGAAACAGGTCCTTAAAAACTAAACCTGAGATATGATTGGTTACCGGGAACAACTCTAAAAGTTGTACATTTAGAAAGTTTTGTACATTTCCTCCACTATGACAACAATAGGGTCCATAGGGTCGTGTAAGATTTATATAAGAACTCTTCAGATGATGTCTCATAACCATCTTTCTTACCAGTACTTGAAAGTGCCACTGTCTCCACACCAGCTGCACCTCAGAATTTGCACCTATTTCAGGGCGCGTAATAAATCTGCCCTTATCTGCCTATGTCCCCCATACAGCGGAGTAACTGCCCCAATATAGTTTTTATTCAATGACCGTTTCTTCATATTTCAGCCATATTTACTGCTGATCCAAAAAACCTGTGGAAGATGACCTCAGAGAAGTGGTTGTTGGGAAACCAGGGAACAGTTACTCATAAGTAACTAATATATTGTTACTTATGCTATATTGGCGCCATCCAGAGGGACAACCTGTAGCTTCCGGCGATATATCAAAGCCCTCACCTCAATAATCAAGACACATTGCACTGCTAATGGGGTAGTTACACCAATAGTTCTGCTACTAATAAACATAATTATAATTGGCGCATGTCTATTGTCTTCTTATGGTTTGTTTTTTTAAAAACCTTAGAAACCTAAGATCTCTATGGAGCCAGTTCTATCACAGACCAGCACTCATAGTGCTGTGTGTGCAATTCCCTAACCAGAACATTCACTTATCTCCTGACTTATGTTCTTCCAGGTGGTGGCTGGTGAGGGATACAACCATCTGGTGGACTGCTTTGCATTTGGCGTTTGGCTGAAGATGGTGTTGAAGAACCCAAAGAAAACTCCACCTAAACAGGACAAACTTCAAGGAGCCTGCTCTTCACCTTTCTAGAAAAAACAATACCTTAGGGGTATAGTAGTTTAATGGGATAAAAGCTGGTGACAGAGTCCCTTTAAAAAAAAAAAAAAAAGTACAGTGCTTCACCCAATAAAGACCTAGAGTAATTTTTCAATTTATTGAAATATAGGGTTGAAATACATGCCCTACTCCAAAAAGAAGTTGGGGGGGGGGGGGGGGGGCGGCACTTAAAATGACTATCTTCTGTACTGAGGCACCAAGAAAGTAAATAAATCATGGGGAATTTAAAAAGCTGGGAATAACCCTTGAGTAACTTAAGGTGGTCCCGAGAGTGTGGTTGTACCCCAACACAGGGGTCTTGTAGGGACCACTGTCTCATACCAATAGACTAGTATTATAATATACTATAATAAGGGGATTCTGCATTGGAACCCAGGAGCTTTAGGTTCTGCCTCTGGTTACAGCTTTAAATGATCATCTAAATTTGGACACTTAGGGCCACATTTATCACTTTTGTAGTAGTTGCGCCTAAATTCTGCCGCACTGTTTTGCCAGAATTACCACAAGCTACAACCATCTGTGATAAGTATATTTTCTGCCTCTTATTAATCACTTTACAGTTTAGGCGCAATTTTGGCGCAGTTTAGGCGCAATGTTAGATTCAGGCAGTTACATGTGATCCTGCTACAAGCTCCTCTCTGCTTCTCCCACATCCCAGCATAAAGATAACACTCACAGCAGCACCCAGGTGTGTGACACCCTGCACCCAGTGACCTCCTCAGCAGGGGCTTCTCCTGGAGGGGATCCCCCATTGCTGGTCTCCTGCTGCACCCCTGTAATTCTGCACAGTATCCCCCTCAGACACACTGGTGATACTGTGCAGAATTAGGCTATATTCACACTGCCGTTGCCCGCCCGTACCGTACCGTAGCGGGCAACGGCAGTGTACGGGGAGAGGAGGAGGAGGTGAGCGCAGCTCACCCCCGCCCCTCTCCATAGCAACCTATGGCGCACGGCGCTGTATTACGGGAAAAGATAGGACAGGTCCTATCTTTTTCCCGGGTACGGAACGGTACGGTGCCGCACGTGTGCGGCACCGTAACGCTCCCGTAGGGTGCCGTGCGCCCATTGCTGGCTATGGGGGACGTATATCGGCTGTACGTTAGTGTGAATGTAGCCTTACATGGGGGACACTTGTATGTCGTATCTGCAACATTCTACAAACTTGTGCAAATTTTTGCAAAGTTCTTAGAAGGTGATGAACTGTAAATAGAGTCTGCAGCTCCTGTTTGCAGAGTATCTAATGTATCTATTATATGTTCTAGTGTTTGGCTGAGCTCTGCTGCTAGAAATGAGCTCTTCTGCAAAGGGGCTCAGTGCTTTCTTCTCAGTTAACGCCACCTTCGGGCTGGAGTGTTTTTGCGCCCAAATGAAAACGTTGCAAGTGATGAATATCATTAGGCGCAGCAAAACATCTGGATTGGTAAGATAGATGAGGGAAAGCTGGTTATTTTTGCTGCGCAGCTAGTTTGGCATTTAATTGCAAAAATGGCGCAAAAACGGTGCGCCTGAATGAAAAGGCGCAAAAACAACAGAAAAAAAGAGTGATACATGTGGCCCTTAATTCTACTAACTACAGAGCAGAAATCTCCCAGCAATCTTTGCTAGTTCAATACTTGAGCAAATCAGGTTCTGTTGTCCGTAATTCTAGAAAACTTGATGTGCCCGGAGAACCCCTTTAAAGATAAAATGTCTACAAGGGGATAGAATTTTCAAACTTTTATCCGCACTTCTCTGTATAAATATCTTGTGGCCATTGGTGTAGAATAAGAACGTGTATGACCTTTCTTAGACAAGCAGAAGAGGGATAAGCTGGGATTGTAGCTTGCAGCACGTGCTACAGCTGCTCCTTGGTTGTCAGTATCAGTGCCGGGGTGTCAAGAAAGTGAAGAATATTCCTACTACATTAACCACACAAAATCCGAACCCCAGACTTAGACATAGAAAGTGCTGACATATCTCCTTACCAGGTTATGGTTTGCTGTGTTCGAGTCGTCTTCGGGAAAAGGGATGTAGACTCCTAACGCCACACAATTTGCAAAAATGGTCATGAGGATGAGGATATCAAAAGGTCTGGGTTAAGAAGTTTTAAGGATAATAGTAAATGAAGAAGAATAGTTTCAGTTAACTACAAGCTGGTTACTACAGACTACAGGCAGATGGGATCTTAGGTCATCTTTGTAGTCTTGTTTGGGGGGGGGGGGGTCCTAATTTTTCAATAGACTTTACAATTTTAGTATGTAACTACCGGCCACATAGAGCAGCACCTCCAAAATGGGTTCAATAAAAACACTTATGTGTGTATTATGATTTAGACCCTTTTTCGAGTATAAACTAGAACCTCTAGTATCAGAAAAGAAGGTACATAAACTCCTGGCTCATGTTATATATTCCACTAGTGGAGCAAGGCATCTGCGGACTAGGTTCCAAATTACAGCTGGGGTCATCTGAGCAAGCGGAGCCTCCATGGGGGTCTGTACAACACATGTCAGGCAGATGTTAGGATTGTGTTATGTAATGTTGTCCCGCAGTCCTTTAGTCAGACTGGAAATTTCTTAACAAGCAAGAAAACTTGTGGCCAAGTATTATTCTGGAGAAGATAAAACATTCCCCTAAACATTCATCGTATATGTGTTTTTTCTAGGTGCATACCACATGGATTTCTGTACCATAAAAAAAAATATGTATTTACTCCCTGTGACTGGGGCACTTTCACATCTGAAATCAGGGAAAACTACAGAAAACTAGACATTGGTTTAAAAAAAGTGCACATGCACCCAAAATAGTTGCAGAGAAAAATATAAGCCAAAAATTGGATACATGTGCCCCACTGACACATTGGGCCACATTTATTAAAGCCCCTGGACTGTTTTTTTTTAGTCTGACTTTGCACGTTTTCAGTGTAAACTGCTTGCATATATATTTATAAAATGACAGATTTGTGTCGCGCCTGCAATTATTCCCGATGCAACACAAAATTCGGTGATGGAAGGGGCGTTCTAGTGCACAGACGGACTGTGCAACACATTTATCATGGAGTGTCCAGAAATAATTGTGCGCACGTCCTATGTTAAAGGTGCCCCGAAAAAGTTGGTGCACTCTGCCGGAAGCAGTGCCAGATTCATCGAGAACGTGCACCACAATTCATGAATGTGACGAACAACTACATATAGTACAGACTACACAGTTTTGGATAGATATGGGGTATTAGCATACATCAAAACTAGTGCAGTGTTTACTTTGTGCAGTTTGCCTGTCTAGTGTGCAGAGTGCGCCAGATTAATCAAAATTGGCGCAAGGTCTTGATGAATCTGGCACTCCCGGTTGCACTTTGTTCATGCTGCAGAATTGTGGCGCACATCAGTAAATGTGCCGCAAACTCCGACTAAGTAGTACCATTCCATTTTAGGTGTAGATTTTTTCTGTTTTGTCGGACACAAACCTGGTGCAGACACTTTATAAATACATGTGCAAGCAGTTTGCACGTTCTTCTCAGTACAAATTTAGTTAGAAAATGTGCATGTTTTCTGATGATCCGCGTGGAGGCTGTAGGAAATGCAGGTCTTATTCCTGCCCGTGTTTGCAGCTATAGGGGCATGAAAACAGGTTTCATCAGCATCATGAATTATAAGGGGGCAGCACGGTGGCTGAGTGTAGTGACATTTCTGCCTTGCAGTGCTGGAGTCCTGGGCTCTAAACCCACCCAGGTCAACATCTGCAAAGAGTTTGTATGTTCTCTCCGTGTTTGCGTGGGTGTCCTCCGGGTACTCCGGTTTCCTCCCACACTTCAAAACATACTGATAGGTTGTTTAAATTGTGAGCCCCATTGGGGACAGGGTCTGATTTGACAAGCTCTGTGCAGCGCAGCGTAATCTGTAGGAGTTATAGAAATAAAGGATTATTATTAAGACCCCTCAAGAAGTTGAGACATGCTAGGGACATCATATGCCAGCCTTCCGTTTTTAGAAAATATAAAAAGGTATAAAACACAAAGACAGATATAAAAGTTTCTGAAGGATACTTCCATTCTACAATACTGATGCAGGCCCTTCGGATTGGGTTGTTGAGGTACAAACAAAAAAGAGCCCTTGGATTTCGGTGCACCCCGCTGCCTCCCTGGTTCTTGTGCTTGCTGTAATGCTGCCGCTTCTTGTGGGCTTGAGAGCTAGTTGTTGAGTTGAGTGTATCCGTACCGTTCATCACCACTCCATCCATGGAGTAGCGCCAGCAAGTCAACACGGCCTCCGCAGTTTCCATAAATGGCTCCGCCTCCTCGCTGGAGTACGGAGGGGCGGGGCCTGCAAGAAAATTTTAATGATTTTTGTTTAATTTCTTTCTAAAATTATCCTGATATCAGAGAAATCGAGTTCTACACATCACCCAGTTAAAGCCTTAAAACTCCAACCTGAGACGGAGGTGGGACGCGGATGTAACAACCTGCACCTTTCCCACTATCCAACCTTGAAGGAGTTTCCAGCTAATAAATATTGATGATCTACCCATCAGATGATGATAAGTTGAATTGGACCCTAAATCAAACAAATAAATTGGACTTGAGCCTGTCCGCTACACAAACATCTGTTCTTCCATCTCCAATCTCACAGATGATTCCGATGCCGAAAGCAGTAAACTACTAGCATGTAGTTATAAAGCTCAGGTTTAGTGTCCCAAATCTGCCAAAATTAAGCCAGCTGTTTTATCCAACTTGATAATTTGTATTCTAGTAGAGATGAGACTTGGACTTATCTCCTTGGCTTTTGGCGCATGCGCAATGTGAAGATGAAGCCAAGAACCAAGCACCTTGCTCATCACTGGCTTATCGGGTGCATTCATGGTAAAACTACTCGTACGTATAAGCTTCTCATATGTGAACAATGCCAAGGAAACAAGTCCCTGACAAAAGGGACAATTTTGACATTGGTACCTGTAAACTAATTTACAGGTAGTAAAATATCGGACTTGTTTACCCCATTAAACTACTAGCCCCTTCAAGAAGGGTAAGAAATGTCCTTTCTAGTATTCCCTCTTTTACATGAAATCCCATCTGTTTACCAATAAAAATATTTTCAAAAAGCATGTGAAAATGAACTGATGTCAGGTTTAGAGGCTGCATATGGAGTGTCCCTTCAGACACCCATATATTCAGTTCTATAGATTTTGAAACTGCTGGTGTCATATTAAAGATAAGAATCTAATCTTTTAGGTTGCATCAGTATGTAGCTCACAGAACTAACTCACTGGTGTGATCTGAAAGATAAGATTGAGCCATGTTTCTAGGTGCTATAAAAACGAAGATAGAGGCGTCTGAAGTTACACCCCCACTACAGCTTCTAAGCTTGTTCGTAATATTTTAGGGGCATCTGGTGACAGGAAATCGACTATCAAAACCAAAACTGATAAAGCAGGGGCACTTACTTAAAGGGCACCTACCACCCCTATTCTACCTATAAAGGTAGAAGGGGTGGTAGGTGGATGAATGGGATGTGAGGAAAGCCCTTTTTTGGGCTAATCCTCACGTCCCGGGTGTCTTTTAGAAAACTTTATTGCATGTATATGCTAATTTTTTTAATGCGGCTACTGGGGCGTGGAGTAGCCCGGACGAGGGCGCGCAGCTACCAGGAGCTGCACGCCGAAGATTACCTGGTAGGCGGAGTAACGTGGCTACTGGGGCGTGGAGTAGCCGCGACTAGTAGCCTCATGTCCGGCTACTCCACGCCCCAGTAGCCGCATAAAAAAATTTGCATATACATGCAATAAAGTTTTCTAAAAGACACCCGGGACGTGAGGATTAGCCCAAAAAAGGGATATCCTCACGTACCATCCATCCACCTACCACCCCTTCTACCTTTATAGGTAGAATCGGGGTGGTAGGTTCCCTTTAAAGATCCAGGCAGTGACTGTGGTTATCTTCTAATATTTGTTATCCATGGCCTCTTTCCTTCTAAAAATCAACTTTAAAAATTATGCTTATGAACCTGAAGGTTTCTGGGGGTGTTCCCAAACACTGTCAGTACTGCAGCCTCACGCTGTCCCTCAATCAGCACTTTCCACCTCCCTCTGCCTGATGTAATAAGGTGAAGTGCTCCTGCACAGTTTAATAGCCTGTGAACCAGCTGGGTGGAGGGTCTCTGGTAACACTCATTAGCACAATTTTAAAAGTTGATTTTAGCAGGAAGAAGGTCATGGATAACAAATATAAGAAGAGGACACACTCTCAGTGTCTTGATCCATGAGTAAGTGTCCTTGGTTTATTATGCTTGATTTTGATAGTAGATTTCCTGTAAAGGGAACCTGTCACCAGGAATGTGATTACTACCTGGAGACAGGTTCCAATAGCCTATGCTATGCTGATTTAAAAATGGTTTTGTCAGCATGCTAAATCATTTCAATAGTTATGTAAGTTTCATTTACATTACCTGGCTCCCTGCCAGCAGCATGTGGTGAGTCCCGATAGTGGGGTGGGTGTAGGTGCAGCTTCAACCTGTGTGTGCCTGTGTTTCCTCATGCATTCCTTCTCTCCTACACCCCATCCCCCTCCTGCTCAATGCACATGACAGTAAATGGTGAGGAGGGGGGAGCTGGATGAGGGTTGGAGACTGATACAGAAATACACACGCTGCAGCTGGCCCCTCCCCCAGGACTCACCTCACGTTGCTGGCAGGGATCCAGATAATGTGAAATAAACTATTCTACATAACTGAAATTATTCCTGACAAAGGCATAGCACAAGCTATTGGAACCTGTAACCAGCTAAAAATCATATTCATAGTGACAGGTCGCTTTAAGCTTACAAAGCTGTCAAGAAAATACCCAAAATCTTCAAAAAAAACCCAATTTTTTTTAATACTTTGAAAGTAGAAAAACAAACGGGGTTAACTCCCCTTAGAATTTCACAATCCCTGCCACTGGCTGGAACAGGACATGCCCAAATTCGTAGGGACTGTTAATGAAAATTAGGGACTGTCCTGACAAATTGGAGACATTGGACAAGTATGCAGCAGCATACGGTAAATATACTCTGATGAGTGACAAACCCCCTACAGGCCTAATGGGCACCTATACGGGACGTCACCCTGCTCTTGGTTATAGAGAATGGTTACTAGCTTGCCAGAAAAGGACAATCTACCGAATTTATTGGGAATGTTCTACATATGATGCCTCATTAGTGTCCAGCTACGTTATTTAGCCTGATGACTGGGTGCACCGGTCAGTCTGAGTGTTACGATGGCCGGGACTCGTTCCAGCGGTCTATCCCTTAATCTTGCTCTATGTTCTCCTCTCAATCACTTACTGCTGAGCTAAGTACTTTTTAGCTGTGAGTAAAGATTACTTTACCGCAGCTCCTCAGTCATTTCCTGAAGCTAAAAACCCAATATCTACACAATTTTTGGCAGCCTGTCTTACCCGTCCCATTTTCCGTAGGTTCTGACATCCTCTTCACAGGAAAGGAATCTGGGGATTTTGGGAGTGGTAGCCAATCATCAGTTTCTTATCCATGCATTGGGCGATGTGGCTTTTACATACAGGCCGGCAGCCATGAAGCGTATCCTATAGCTCTCCTGGCATTCTGTATGAATGTCCTCTTCATCAGGCTGCAGAGGAAAATGATGGATAGAGATTAGCGCATGGACAGATGTAATGAAGGACATATGAATACAGAGTGTGATACGCTGTATCCGAGTGATGTAGGTAAACCTGATGGTGTGTCTAAGTAGGGTATGATGAACTTACCTGGTGGTAAAAAAAAGGGCAATTTCCTCTCCATTTTTTTGCTCTTGAATGCCCAGCAATGCCCAGTACCAGCTGGGATCCCAGAGCCTTCTCCCTCTTCCCTCCCTCCACCAGGGGATTACCACAGATTGAATGCTGAGCCTTTAAAACGGGTGGGGGGAGGGACCTAGGGTGGCAGTGACATAGGGAATGTGTAGAGGATGCAAAGCCCCATTATACTTATATAGAGATTTATAGATTTATATAGAGAGACATTGGGCTGTGGTTTATTCATAGGGTGAGGCTGAAGGAGATGGCACCCCTTAATAAAAGTTACTGCTGGATGGAAGTAAATGTTGGTACAGGCAGTCCCCGGGTTAGGTACAAGATAGGTTCTGTATGTTTGTTCTTAAGTTGAATTTGTATGTAAGTCGGAACTGTATATTTTATCATTGTAGCTCCAGACAAATGTCTGTGTGACAATTGAATTTTAAAAATGTTGGATTGTCATAAGAACCAGGATTAACAATAAAGCTTCATTACAGACATCAGTGATAACTGTTATAGCTGTTTATTATAAGGCTAAAGTACGGTAAATTACCAACATCCAGAGTTCCGTTTGTAACTAGGGGTCATCTGAAAGTCGGGTGTTCTTAAGTAGAGGACCTCCTGTATGTACATAGTTATGGTGTTATACATTACATACGGACTACAGGTACTAGATAAACTCTGTTATCATCCATTGGAGTGTTCATGGTATATACATACCCTAGCTTTACATAGATACTGAAAGATAAGATATATTGGAACATGCAGGGCCGGTTTTAGACAAAGTGGGGCCCTGGGCAAACTACAAGTGAGGGCCCCAAAATAAAACTATTTTATAAACAGTCAGTAAGAGGCTCCTTTATCCCTGCACAATAATAACACTTTGTAGTTACACACAGTAGTAGGGGACTGTAGGAGAATGTTATAGGAGATAGACAGATGACCGGTAGATTAATGATAGAAGATAAATGTAAAATATGATATAGATTTATAAATAGATGATAGACAGATTTATAGATGCATAAATATAAAGTAGATTATATATAGATAGCTATATACACGATAGAAGAAAGATATGAGAGATAGAGTAGAAGAGAGATAGAAGATCGATCGATTGATAGATAGATAGATAGATAGATAGATAGCTAGATAGATAGACAAAGAGATAGATAGAGGATATATAGATAAATAGTTAGATTTATAGATATGAAACAGGCAAATTATAGGAGATAGATAACTAGATGTACAGATGATAAACATCTTTACCTGGGCAGTCAACCAAGGGATATTAAAGGAGCAATACATCCTCTGTCCACAAAAGTCCACATGCAAGGGGCCCCAATAGGACAGGGGGCCCTGAGCAAACGCCGGCCTTGGGAACATGATAAGCCGTTACCTTGTTACCTTATAGGGGTTGTCCAGAATTAGGATAATATGACAGCTTTATTCCAGAAACGGCACCACATCTGGTTGTGCTTGGTATAGCAACTCAGATGGGGATAGGTCATCATTATCAGATTGGTGAGGGTCTTGAGGATAAAGAAAAGTATTATGATATCAAATACTTATTGTTGTAGTTAAGGTGACTATAAGTGAGCTGTATAAAGTGAAAGTGTTATGGTTATTTCAGATTATTGAGATGCTCAGATATTAATAATATATTGTGGATTATTGGAGACGTATAGCATATTTTAAATGTACTAAAAGGTTATTGATAATTAACACTGTGTTGATATCTTGTGATTGTTAAAACTATCCCTCGCTTTTGATTAATGGTTTTTGTAATATTTATGGAAAAATGTGAATAAAGAAAAAATGTAAAAACAAAATAGATTGGTGAGGGTCAAGCACTCAGCACCCCAACAGATCAGCTGCTAAACGGCTCCGTCATCTGTGTAGTGGCTGAGATAAGTCACTACAGCTCATTTCAAAGGGAGCTGATCTGCAGTTACCTGGTCTGAGAATTCACTGTCTACTGCCGGTCCCATTCACTGTGTATCAGCTGCTCTGTAGGGGTGCTAGGAGTTGCACTCTCATAAATTTGATATTGTGGACCCAAGTTTTCAATAGTTTTTTCTAGCAAAACTACTTTAAAGCTCCCTAAAATACAAATTAATAATAATAATAATAATAATAATAATAAAAAAGCAAACATGTGGATCTAGGTTGTTAAAATCGACTCCTTCTTGTATGTTCAAGACTAAATCCTAATGTATTCCCAAAATGTAAATAGGGCTCAAAGCACAAGGAAGTTTCGATGTTTTGATTAAAAAACATACATGTCTATGTTTGTTTTTTAATGCCTGAGGAAGATCTCAGTGCAAGTTCGAAATGCGTTGCAACTAGAGATGAGCGAACATGCTCGTCCGAGCTTGATGCTCGTTCGAGCATTAGCGTACTCGAAACTGCTCGTTGCTCGGACGAATACTTCGCCCGCTCGAGAAAATGGCAGCTCCCGCCGTTTTGCTTTTTGGCGGCCAGAAACAGAGCCAATCACAAGCCAGGAGACTCTGCACTCCACCCAGCATGACGTGGTACCCTTACACGTCGATAGCAGTGGTTGGCTGGCCAGATCAGGTGACCCTGGGATAGACTAGCCGCTGCCCGCGCTGCTCGGATCATTCTGTGTCTGGATGCCGCTAGGGAGAGAGCTGCTGCTGGTCAGGGAAAGCGTTAGGGTGTTCTATTAGCTTACTGTTAGGCAGGAGTGATTCTCCAAGAACCCAACAGCCCTTCTTAGGGCTACAATAACGTTCTACTTTTTTTTTTTTTATTTGCATCTAGTACCATTTTGTGAGGAATTAGCAGGGGGACTTGCTACCGTTGTGTTTAGCTCTTAGTGGCACACATATCCACCTCAAACACCAAAGTGGGAAAATTTAGTAGGGGTTGGATTTCAATTAGGCACAGTCTGCCATTTTTCCTTTTTTATTTTACGTTTATTTTGTTTAATAACTCAGTGTCATCTCATCTGGCATAGTAGTGTGCTTTCATACTTGGCTAGAAAATAGCCATAGGAGAATCCAAACGGCTTACGCCTACAGTAGCGTTATATATTTGATTTCTGGTTGATCTGCTGGTGGCTGTACTTGCTGCAGTGCATCTACTAGCCAATTGTGAGCAATTTGTAGTGAGACTTGCGACCGCTGTGTTTTGCGCTTAGTGACGCACATATCCATTGCAAAGACCGAAGTGGGAAAATTTAGTAGGGGTTGGATTTCAATTAGGCACAGTCTGCCATTTTTCCTTTTTTATTTTACGTTTATTTTGTTTAATAACTCAGTGTCATCTCATCTGGCATAGTAGTGTGCTTTCATACTTGGCTAGAAAATAGCCATAGCAATAGGATAGCATTGTTTGGTTTTAAAAACTCAAAAACACAAAAAAAAAAAAAAAACCACAAAAAAAAGTTAAAAAAAAATTAAAGCTATAACTCTCATTTTAAAAATGTTTAACCCGAGGGCTAGGGGTAGAGGACGAGGGCGGGGACGTGGGCGTCCAACTACTGCAGGGGTCAGAGGCCGTGGTCCTGGCCGGGGTGAGACACCACCTGCTTATGAGGGAGCAGGGGAACGCCGCAGAGCTACACTCCCTAGGTTCATGTCTGAAGTCACTGGGACTCGTGGTAGAGCACTGTTGAGGCCAGAACAGTGCGAACAGGTGATGTCGTGGATTGCTGACAATGCTTCGAGCAATTTGTCCACCAGTCAGTCTTCCACGCAGTCCACCCATGTCACCGAAATCGCCACTCCTCCAGCTCCTGCACCTCAGCTTCCTCCCCCCCAGTCTGCCCCCTCCCAGGAAAATTTGGCATTTGAACCGGCATACTCTGAGGAACTGTTTTCTGGACCCTTCCCACAGTCACAAACCACTTGTCCGGTTGCTGCTGAGCAATTTTCCGATGCCCAGGTTTTCCACCAGTCACAGTCTGTGGGTGATGATGACCTTCTTGACGTAGTGGAAGTGTGTAAAGAGGTGTCCGACGATGAGGAGACACGGTTGTCAGACAGTGGGGAAGTTGTTGTCAGGGCAGGAAGTCCGAGGGGGGAGCAGACTGAGGGATCGGAGGATGATGAGGTGACAGACCCAAGCTGGGTTGAGAGGCCGGGTGAACACAGTGCTTCTGAGACGGAGGAGAGTCCTCGACCAGAACAGGTTGGAAGAGGCAGTGGTGGGGCCAGACGGAGAGGCAGGGCCAGAGCTGGTGCATCAGCGCCAAATATGTCAGCTAGTGAAGCTCCCGTGGTGAGGGCTCTTGCGGCGAGGGCTAGTTCTTCAGAAGTCTGGAGGTTCTTTAAGGAAACACCGGATGACCGACGGACTGTGGTGTGCAACATTTGCCAAACCAGGCTCAGCAGGGGTTCCACCACTACTAGCTTAACTACCACCAGTATGCGCAGGCATATGAATGCTAAACACCCCACTCAGTGGCAACAAGCCCGTTCACCTCCGGCCGTGCACACCACTGCTCCTTCCCCTGTGTCAGCTGATAGTCAGCCCCCTGCCCAGGACCCTGCCACAAAAACCCCATCGTCGCCTCCACGATCCTCCACAGCATCCACCAGCGTTCAGCTCTCCATACCCCAGACGCTGGAGCGGAAACGCAAATATAGTGCAACCCACCCGCACGCCCAAGCCCTTAATGTGCACATCTCCAGATTGCTTAGCCTGGAGATGCTGCCCTATAGGCTAGTAGAGACCGAGGCCTTTCGCAACCTCATGGCGGCGGCCGCCCCTCGGTATTCGGTCCCCAGCCGCCACTACTTTTCCCGATGTGCCGTTCCAGCCCTGCACTAGCATGTGTCAGACAACATCACCCGTGCCCTGACCAACGCCGTTTCTGACAAGGTCCACCTGACCACGGACACGTGGACGAGTGCTGCCGGGCAGGGCCACTATATATCGCTGACGGCACATTGGGTTAACTTGGTGGAGGCTGGGACCGAGTCTGACCCTGGGGCTGGTCATATACTGCCGACGCCGAGGATTGCGGGGCCTACCTCGGTCCAGGTGTTTCAGGCCTACTATGCCTCCTCCTCCTCCCACCCCTCCTCCACCTCCTCCTCCGAACTACCATCCGTGGGCACGGCGCCATCAGTCGGTAGCTCTAGGCACAGCAGCAGTGCCGTCGCTAAGCGACAGCAGGCGGTGCTCAAACTGCTGAGCCTAGGCGACAAAAGGCACAACGCCCAAGAGCTATTACAGGACATCACGGCGCAGACTGATCTGTGGCTGGCACCGCTGAACCTGAAGCCAGGCATGGTTGTGTGTGACAACGGCCGTAACCTGGTGACGGCTCTGCAACTCGGCAGACTGACACATGTGCCATGCCTGGCCCATGTGTTAAATCTGATAGTTCAGCGTTTCCTCAAGACATACCCCAATCTGTCAGATTTGCTCACGAAGGTGCGCCGCATCTGTGCGCATTTCAGGAAGTCCAGCACAGATGCTGCCACTCTCAGGGCAGCGCAGCGCCGCCTCCAACTGCCCGCTCACCGACTGTTGTGCGACGTGCCCACGAGGTGGAATTCAACACTGACCATGTTATCCAGAGTTTACCAGCAGCGCAGAGCGATTGTAGACTGCCAGATGTCAACTTCCACCAGAACTGGTAGTCAGGTCAGTCAGCTTCCTCAAGTCTACAATGAGGAGTGGACGTGGATGTCTGATATCTGTCAGGTGCTGAGTAACTTTGAGGAGTCAACACAGATGGTCAGTGGCGATGCCGCCATCATCAGCCTCACCATCCCGCTGCTTGGCCTGTTGAAAAACTCTCTGATCAGCATGAAGTCGGAAGCTTTGCGCTCGTCACAAGAGACGGGGGAAGAATATTCCCTTGTTGATAGCCAAAGCACCCTCAGGTCTGTTTCTCAGCGCATATCGGAGGAGGTGGAGGTGGAGGAGGATGAGGAGGAAGAGGAGGAGAATGTTGGCGAGACACAAGAGGGGACCATTGTTGAGTCCTTCACTGTTCAGCGTGTATGGGCAGAAGAAGAGGAGTTGGAGGAGTTGGAGGAGGAGGAAATGGACAGTCAGGCCAGTGAGGGGAGTGAATTCTTACGCGTTGGTACTCTGGCGCATATGGCAGATTTCATGCTAGGCTGCCTATCCCGTGACCCTCGCGTTCAAAGAATTTATTCCAGCACCGATTACTGGGTGTTCACTCTCCTGGACCCACGGTACAAGCAAAATCTTTCCACTCTCATCCCTGCAGAGGAAAGGAGTGTGAGAATGCATGAATACCAGCAGGCCCTGGTGCACAAGCTGAAACAGTATTTCCCTTCTGACAGCGCTAGCGGCAGAGTGCGTAGTTCTGCGGGACAAGTAGCGAGGGAGAGTAGGCGAGCAGGCAGCTTGTCCAGCACTGGCAAGGGTACGCTTTACAAGGCTTTTGCCAGCTTTATGTCACCCCAGCAAGACACTGTCACCTGTCCCCAGTCTCGGCAGAGTAGGGCTGATCTTTACAGAAAGATGGTGAGGGAGTACGTAGCTGACCATACCATCGTCCTAAATGATCACACAGCTCCCTACAACTACTGGGTTTCAAAGCTGGACATGTGGCACGAACTGGCGCTGTACGCCTTGGAGGTTCTTGCCTGCCCTGCCGCTAGCGTCTTGTCCGAGCGGGTTTTCAGTGCAGCTGGTGGCATCATCACAGATAAGCGTACACGCCTGTCGACTGACAGCGCTGACAGGCTGACGCTTATTAAAATGAATAAAGGCTGGATTTCTCAGAATTTCCAATCTCCACCAGGTGAAGGAAGCTCAACCTGAATAATTGATCCACTCCTCCTCCTCCTCATTTTCCTCCTTCTCCTCCTCTTTGTACAGTAAAGCAGAGGAAACTGGCTATTTTTTGACAGGGCCCACTGGCTCTTGCTATAGTACTTTATGCATTTAATTTTTCTGGAGGGCCACCTACCTGGTCCTCTGTTTGAAACAATTTTTGTGAGTGCCACATACAGGCACTCAATCTATTCCATTTTTCTGGAGGGCCACCTACCCGGTCCTCTGTTTTAAAAAATTTTTGGGACTGCCACATACAGGCACTCAATCTATTCCATTTTACTGGAGGGCCACCTACCTGCTCCTCTGGTTTGAAAAATTTTTGGGACTGCCACATACAGGCACTCAATCTATTCCATTTTTCTGGAGGGACACCTACCTGCTCCTCTGGTTTGAAAACTTTTTGGGACTGCCACATACAGGCACTCAATCTATTCCATTTTACTGGAGGGCCACCTACCTGCTCCTCTGGTTTGAAACATTTTTGGGACTGCCACATACAGGCACTCAATCTATTCCATTTTTCTGGAGGGACACCTACCTGCTCCTCTGGTTTGAAAACTTTTTGGGACTGCCACATACAGGCACTCAATCTATTCCATTTTTCTGGAGGGCCACCTACCTGCTCCTCTGGTTTGAAAACTTTTTGGGACTGCCACATACATGCACTCAATCTATTCCATTTTTCTGGAGGGACACCTACCTGCTCCTCTGGTTTGAAAACTTTTTGGGACTGCCACATACAGGCACTATCCAAATTAAATTGTCTCCATAGCAGCCTCCACACGTTGTCTCCATTGCTACCTCCAAAAGTCGTCCATATAGCTGCCTCCATACATCCTCCCCTTATCAAACGAGGTGTGTCAGGCAGAAATTTGGGTTGTTTTCATGGATTCCACATCAAAGTTGTTAACTTTGTCGCCACCCTGCTGTGTTATCCACAAAATATACTGGCAAACTTTTATGATTAACCGATATTATTTCAGCGCTTCTTGCGCAGCTGTTTACATTCCCCTCACCCGCCATATCCCAAACTTATAAGAACGCTACTACACTTGATCTTATACAAAAGGTTCTTAGAAGTGCTGTTTGGGGAGTAGCCTATAGACAGGGGCTTGGATTGGCGAAAGCTCGCCTGGCAGCGGAGCGCCAGCTCCATGCCAAGATCCAACTAACATAGTTTTAACTGCAGCACCTTTAATCTACTACTAGTTCACTGCCTCCATACATGGTCCCCTTATCAAACGAGCTGTGTCAGGCAGAATTTTGGGTTGTTTTCATGGCTTCCATGTTAACTTTGTCGCCACCCTGCTGTGTAATCCACAAAATATACTGGCAAACTTTTATCATGTACCGATATTATTTGAGCGCTTCTTGCTCACCTCCTTTGGTTCCTCTCTGCCACCCATTGGTTTGAAGCCTGAGTCCATTTAGGGTATGTCGCCATGACACTCTCTAGCCTGCTGCCGCTGCCTCTGCATGCCGTCCCCTATAGTGTCAGGGTCAATTATTGCATGTTTTAGATGCTATCTAGCTTCATTCTGTCACTCTGTCATGGCCATGCTGTTGCCCATAATTTTGGCATAATGTTGCGATTATGCAGCCTCAGAGGCATCCATGCATGCTGCCCCTGCTGTTTCCTGTCCATTTCCGTGGTGTTTCCATCCTTTTCTGAGGTGTTTGGCCAAGCTTCCCTGTGCAGAGCCTTGGTCCCCTTGAAAAATGCTCGAGTCTCCCATTGACTTCAATGGGGTTCGTTATTCGAGACGAGCACTCGAGCATCGGGAAAAGTTCGTCTCGAATAACGAGTACCCGAGCATTTTAGTGTTCGCTCATCTCTAGTTGCAACCAATAAAACACATCGGTTTTAATCCATATGATGTGCATGCAGTACCATTTATCCAAGACTCCGAAAAACTTCCTCGTGCTTTGAGCCCTACACTCTTTAGAGCAAAAACAGCGGGATCTGATCTTGCTCCAATATCGGAGCCAACGGCCAGCAGCATGCCGAGATGTTCTTGTAAAAACCAACAGCCTTTCTCCTTCACAATAAGGTGAGCCTAATAATGTTGATATAATTCCCTTTATATCGAAGATACCTTTGAATCAGGTGTGCTTGTTTTCTTTTTGTTTTCCTTCTGCCTGGTTCTTCTTTCCTTTGTCCGAGAGAGACCATCCAGCAGTTCCCAATCTTCCAAAATGTAAATAAACATGCAGTGACAAATGGTTCACCTGCAGCGGTAACAATCCAGATTTTCAAGGATTTAAAAGTCCAGATTACAATCTGCATGTATAATGCACCAAAAATCTGGTCTGGGCACATTTCCACTTTGCATGCAGCTACTCTGTTTCGCTATATATATAGTTACATATATGATGTTTAGGGTGTGCGATCACAAGGTGCGTTCTTGGTCCATTCTTTGTGCGTTGTAAACGCGCTGAAAACGCATGCTTTTTTGCATGTTGTCTATGAGTTTGGGTGATGGCACACGTAGCGTTTTGAACCCGTTTTTGGCCCGTTTTTAAGCAGTCAAAAACGGATGCGATAAAAAATGCATGCGTTTGTTGAAAACGCACACGTTTTTGACAGGTTTGACCAGTTATCTTAATTCAAACCTGTCAAAAACGGATGCGTTTAAAAACGGGCCAACAACGCATTCAAAACGCCACGTGTGCCGTGGTGACACATGTGGCGTTTTCAGGCTGTTTTTGGGCCGTTTTTAGTTGTGCGTTTTCAGATCGTAAAAAACGCATGCATTTTTGACAGGTTTGACCAATTATCTTAATTCAAACTGGTCAAAACCTTTTTTTTTAACGCACGCATTTTTCCCCGATCTGAAAACGCACTACTAAAACGGCCCAAAAACGGCCTAAAAACGCCACATGTGTCACCACCCTGAGGCTGGTGCCACACGCACCGCTTTGTCTGCGTTTGCAAACGCAGACAAAGCCGCACCCACCGTTTGCAAACGCAGACAAAGCCGTGCGTGCGGCACCAGCCTAAGCGCATGCGTTTCAAAACGCAAGTCACAAACGCAACCATTTAAAAAAAAAATGCAACCACTTTGAAAAAAGCAATGAAAAATGTTTCTCTCAAACGCAGGCCTTTGAAAAAGTACAGAATCCCAATTGAAATCAAAAGAAGCAAAGATGCTGCGTCTAAGATTTGACTAAAAAATGCAATGGAAAATCGATAACACTGATAACAGGTCAGTCTTTTTCACCAATGAGGCTGAGAAACCAGGTGTTATGTTTTCAAACCAATGTTAAACAGAACAGAAGCTTCACAGAGACACAACGCAATGGTTACCCACGTCCAGTGGCGTAACTAGAAGCTGATGGGCCCCAGGGAAAAGTCTGTGCCAGGACCCCGACTATAATGTATGGCTTAAGGTACTAATCTTCTCGTATGGGAAAGTGAGGCCTTATGGGCCCCCAAAGCCTCTTGGGCCCACTTGCGACAGCATCCTCTGCACCCCCTCAAGTTACGCCCCTGCCCACGCCAATGTGAAACCAGTACCACCCTTAGCCTGCGTCAGCTCAGTAGAACCGAGTGTTAAATTGTAAAATTTTGATCCATATTTGGCACAATTTCTGCCCTGGTCCTGCCATATGTTTTTTTTAGCACTAGTATCATCTAAATTGTGTCAGATTTTCACATAATTTTTTACATTTTTACATACTACTTGACTTTAATGTACAAGTTTCACGCACATCTCGGATCAGGGTAGCTGCGATTTTTCGTATATGATCGGATCACTGGATTGTGAAAAACATCTGACGTGTGCATAGTGCAAGAGACTATAAATGAGAGTATAAGTGAGTCAGAGTACTGGTAGACATCGGACCAGTAAGAAAAAATTGTTAAGGGTAATGCCACACATGGCGTTTTGAACCCGTTTTTGGTCCATTTTTAAGCAGTCCGTTAAAAAACGCATTTTTTTAAAACGCATCCGTTTTTGACAGGTTTTACCAATTATCTTAATTAAAACGCAAAAACGGACCAAAAACGGATTCAAAGCGCCAAGTGTGGCATCACCCTAATAGCCAGGGGACTGAAGTCTCAGATTTCTTGAACTTAGGAGCCTCTGTTATCTGGTAGTTGCTCCTGTAAAAAAAAATACTAGCCAAAAAATTGGACTGGACAAAAACATACCAGCCCAAAGATAAAATGTATTCATTCTGATGACATTATACTCTTGCGTATGTGTTGACAGTGACCCCCATAGCAGCTATACCCAAAACACAAAAACCCATAGATAACCAATCAGCTTCCAGCTCAGCTATGTGCCCAAATATTAGGAATAGCCCACACACATCTACACAACAGGCTGCTCACATGTGGAATATGTAGGTTTTTACACCCATTAGCACATAACGTTTTTATGAACTGTGTAACACAGCATAACGATGTGGACTACATATCCCATGATGCTCTGCGATAACGCGGCTTCCGGTCATGGGAGAAACGGCTCCTTTCTGTATGGGGAGTGTGGGGAATGATGAGCGCGTTGCATTGTGGGGTGTGTAGTCCGGAGGTGAGCTGTTTCCTGTGTGCTGTAGTAAGTGTGAGAGGCAGAATCTATAGAGGGGATATAGGAAGCGGCTGTCAGCTGCAGGGAGGCGTACACCCCACACACTGCCCCGCAGCGCTCACACATAGGTCAATGTATATAGAGGCGCAGGCAGGGGGGACGCCGACATCCTATACAGAGACACTGCCCACCGGGCCATGGAGGAGGTGGACCGGATCCTCATTCACTCTCTGAGGACATGTGGCACGTAAGTAGCATCAGGGGAGGTCATGTGATGGGTGTGCAGCGGCACCTTCATCATGTAGCAGGTCATGTGACTGTACATGTAGTGACACCCTCATCATGTACCAGGTCATGTGACTGTACATGTAGTGACACCCCCATCATGTACCAGGTCATGTGACTGTGTATGTAGTGACACCCCCATCATGTACCAGGTCATGTGACTGTGTATGTAGTGACACCCCCATCATGTACCAGGTCATGTGACTGTACGTGTAGTGACATCTCATCATGTACCAGGTCATGTGACTGTACGTGTAGTGACATCTCATCATGTACCAGGTCATGTGACTGTACGTGTAGTGACATCTCATCATGTACCAGGTCATGTGACTGTACATGTAGTGACATCTCATCATGTATCAGGTCATGTGACTGTACATGTAGTGACATCTCATCATGTACCAGGTCATGTGACTGTACATGTAGTGACATCTCATCATGTACCAGGTCATGTGACATCTCATCATGTACCAGGTCATGTGACTGTACGTGCAGTGACACCATTAGGTCATGTGATGAGAGTACTTGTGCCCCCTGCTGTCTTGGGTCATGTGACGCCCTTATCCTGTATTATCACGTGACTTTCCTGTGTGCACACTCCCTTACAATGTATCCTATTCTGATACTTTCTAGCGATAGACACCTTCATTGTGGACCTCATGTTTCCACTAGGGTTTCCACTAAAAACTCCACTAGACCCACAGCGATCACCCTGTGAGACCCTCTACAAAAATGTATCCCATTTTGGAATAATTGTGGAAAATTCCAAAGTGGGGAATCAACACCTTGTGGTGTATTGTATCCTATCATCATAGTTCACACAGGACAAATTCCGAAGCAGATACAGTTATTGATGCAGGAGCTATAACCTTTACTGCTTTGCACCAAAATTCACTGTGAAAATCGGCAACATAAGTTGACCTGATCCAATCCAATTCACACAGCGCAGCAGCAGCGAGGGAGGGCAAGATGGTTCAGACCAGAGGTCGAACTAACATTTTTCCCAAAGGGTAAAAATACTCCTCTTACTATTTTTGAGGAGTATTTTTAGTCGAGGAGGAGTATGAAAATTCCCGGTAATACATATAACTAAATAATATGTAATAGCCGTATATAATGTTAATAGACGCTATTTATAAAAAAAAAGAAATCATCTGTCTGCTCACCGTGCACAGCACACACTCACTCCCTCCCACAGTGCACACACACTCACACAGCAGCCTCAGTGCACACACACTCACACAGCAGCCTCAGTGCACACTCACCGCACACACAGCGCATATACTCGCACGGACAGCGCATGCACACACTCCCTCGCTCAGCGCACACACACACACTCCCTCGCTCAGCGCACACACACACACTCCCTCGCTCAGCGCACACACACACACTCCCTCGCTCAGCGCACACACACACACTCCCTCGCTCAGCGCACACACACACACTCCCTCGCTCAGCGCACACACACACACTCCCTCGCTCAGCGCACACACACACACTCCCTCGCTCAGCGCACACACACACACTCCCTCGCTCAGCGCACACACACACACTCCCTCGCTCAGCGCACACACACACACTCCCTCGCTCAGCGCACACACACACACTCCCTCGCTCAGCGCACACACACACACTCCCTCGCTCAGCGCACACACACACACTCCCTCGCTCAGCGCACACACACACACTCCCTCGCTCAGCGCACACACACACACTCCCTCGCTCAGCGCACACACACACACTCCCTCGCTCAGCGCACACACACACACTCCCTCGCTCAGCGCACACACACACACTCCCTCGCTCAGCGCACACACACACACTCCCTCGCTCAGCGCACACACACACACTCCCTCGCTCAGCGCACACACACACACTCCCTCGCTCAGCGCACACACACACACTCCCTCGCTCAGCGCACACACACACACTCCCTCGCTCAGCGCACACACACACACTCCCTCGCTCAGCGCACACACACACACTCCCTCGCTCAGCGCACACACACACACTCCCTCGCTCAGCGCACACACACACACTCCCTCGCTCAGCGCACACACACACACTCCCTCGCTCAGCAGCCTCACCACACACACTCCCTCGCTCAGCAGCCTCACCGCACACACACTCCCTCGCTCAGCAGCCTCACCGCACACTCACTCCCTCGCACAGCAGCCTCACCACACACTCACTCCCTCGCACAGCAGCCTCACCACACACTCACTCCCTCGCACAGCAGCCTCACCACACACTCACTCCCTCGCACAGCAGCCTCACCACACACTCACTCCCTCGCACAGCAGCCTCACCACACACTCACTCCCTCGCACAGCAGCCTCACCACACACTCACTCCCTCGCACAGCAGCCTCACCACACACTCACTCCCTCGCACAGCAGCCTCACCACACACTCACTCCCTCGCACAGCAGCCTCACCACACACTCACTCACTCGCACAGCAGCCTCACCACACACTCACTCACTCGCACAGCAGCCTCACCACACACTCACTCACTCGCACAGCAGCCTCACCACACACTCACTCACTCGCACAGCAGCCTCACCACACACTCACTCACTCGCACAGCAGCCTCACCACACACTCACTCACTCGCACTGCACACATTTGCACGGCGCACTGCACACATTTGCACGGCGCACTGCACACACTCACTCACAGCACACAGCGCACACTCACAGCGCACACTCACAGCGCACACTCACAGCGCACACTCACAGCGCACACTCACAGCGCACAGCGCACACTCACAGCGCACAGCGCACACTCACAGCGCACACTCACAGCGCACAGCGCACACTCACAGCGCACACTCACAGCGCACAGCGCACACTCACAGCGCACAGCGCACACTCACAGCGCACAGCACACACTCACAGCACATGGCAGACACACGCAGCACACACTCCCCCAGCACATACACAGAGTGCAGTGTACCCCCGGCCGCGGCTCACACTCACCCGGCATTTCTCTCAGGACCACATAACCGCTCGCCGCTGCTGCGGGCATTGAGGGCTAGAGCAGCAGGATCGCGGCCCACATGTCTCCCCCGGGGCGGCGCTCACAAATCCCACACATCTCCGCATCCTGCTGAGCGACCCGGCGCGCGCTGCGATCGCGCTACTGACATTCCCCTCCTTTGCAGCGTGCGCTGGGCCGCTCAGCCTGCGCGCTACACTGAATAATTGCCAAGCGTATCTTTACGCATGGCAATTATTTTGGGGGGTAATGGCGCCTTATCACGCGTCTATGACGCGTGGTGAGGCGTTAATGCGATCTCTGGTTCAGACTCATCCAGGCTTTGCTGCTGTTGCAATTGTAGTGCTTTTTCCAAATGTAGTGATTACTCTGCAGAATATCCGCAGCAGTACGATAGCAGCTGCCCAATGTTTTGATTGGGCAAGGGTGTCCCACGGTCGCCAATCCAAAAATATGTCCTGTTTGTGTGGCTGAACCCGAATGCAAATGACGGGTTGTCTCATCTCCATTTATAAGGTTTCCAGGCAATCTGTCATTTCAGGGAATTTTCAGATTGTATGTTTATGTAAATTAGGCAGGGGCTCTCCTGCTGGCGCAGCTGCATCCTCCTTTCTAAACTGCGCACACACATGTGACGCTGCCTTTTGCACGAGCATTGATGTTTTTCCTGGAAAAATTGTTGAAAGTATAAAACAAAGGTGCACAGAAAGCCACCGTGCAGATTTGCTGAGGCTGCGTTCATATGTGGCGTTTACTTTGCGTCTTGAAAACGCAATACAACATCTGAGTAGAGGAGATTTGCAGAATTCCAAAGCTGTTAAAATTTGCGTTTACAAAACTGTAACATTTACAAAACTCTCTGTAAACGTGTGAACGCAGCCTTAGGCTACATTCACACTGCCATATGGGGGACATATATACGGCCGACGTATATATACGGTCGATATACGTCCCCCATAGACGGCAATGGGCGCACGGCGCCCAACGGGAGCGGTACGGTGCAGCACATGTGCGGCACCGTACCGCTCTGCACCCCGGAAAAAGATAGGACATGCCCTATCTTCGTCCGTAGTACGGCGCCGTGCGCCATATCTTCCTGTGGAGAGGGGCGGGGGTGAGCTGCGCGGTACGGTAGGGCGGGCAACGGCAGTGTGAATCCAGCCTAAAGTGGTATAAAACCCACTGTCCCAGTCTTCTGCCACCTGTATCCTCGCATTCCGTTCCTGGTGGACCGGGCCTTACACATGACGTTCTATCACCTGCTCTATAACAAGAGCCTTGCTGGCCTCCAGGACTTGGAGCTGCACTTTAGTTCCATGTTTGTCGCAGGCTCCGTTAAAGGAGTATCCCATGAAATATGATTTACAGGCGTTCCCCTACTAAAGGACACCCAACTTACAGATGACCCGTAGTTAAAGACAGACCTCTCTGCCCACTGTGACCTCTGGTGAAGCTCTCTGGATGTTACTTTAGTCCCAGAATGTAATGATCAGCTGTAAGGTGTCTGTAATGAAGCTTTATTGATAATCCTTGGTCCCATTACAGCAAAAAATGTCACTGGGGCAAATAAAATTTTTGTCTGGATCTACAATTATAAAATATACAGTTTCGACTTGCATACAATTTCAACTTAAGAACAAACCTGTGGACCCTATCTTGTATGTAACCTGGGGACTGCCTGTATTAATGAAATTAACTTTTATTTCCTACAGAGAAATCCCAGAAGACGTGCAGAGCGTCCGCCAGTTCAACACCGAGCTCATAGTAGAAGCCGTAGTACAATGTCTGCGTGTGATAAACCCGTCCTTGGGCGCCAACCTAAGCCATGTCCTGCCCCCCGGGATGTCCGCCCGCTTCCGTATAGGCACCAGCCTGGCGCAGGCCTGTCAGGTGAGCTGGATGTAAAATATATGTTTAACAAGTACAGCTGCCATGATGGCTGATACTAGACTGGTTAATGAACCAGGAGGCACAGGATGAGCAGTACTATCTGAATAGTGCATGTCATTTTGGAAGAGCACAATTTCATATTTATGTTTTGGAAAAAAAAAAATCCCACATGCGTCATATGTTTGATCATTTCCATTGGTTCCCTTCTTTACTGACCTGATGGGTAGAAAATATCGCCCCGTTTTGTTGTGCATTTATCGACAATTTTAATTATAGTCTACTGTGCCCCCTAGTTGCATCTATGAGACAGTTGACTAGTAGTAGTTTTTTTATTTTTTTTTCTATTTATTCCTTGTCTTGTTAGCACATGATAATTGTATGTCGGTTGTAATTATATTCTTTCTATCTCTCAGGACCTGGGATATACTGGGGAAGTTGGCTACCAGACATTCCTATACAGCAGCGAGCCTGATATTCGGGCGCTTCTGATTTTCCTGGCTGAGAAACTTCCTCGACACTCCCATGAAGACGCTCATCAGCCGGCAGGTACTGCAGAAGGGCGAATACAGAACTGAAAGCACATGGCCATGTACTCTGGGTCTTAATCTATTTCCCGTTTCACATTGAGTTGCTCTTTGCGTCAGAAATTGTGCAACAGTATGTCCGCATTTCAGGCCTACCACATCATTACCAAAATTCTTGGAGTCTGAGTTCTTATTGGATTGTATATCAATATCACAGTCAGGAAGTTCTATTTGTTAACCCTCAGGTAAATCTGCGGTGCTACAACGCGAGATTGCAACCAAAATAAAGCAACAGCTCGCCCTTCCCTGGTTGCCCCCATCTTGCCGGACAGCAGCTGCAAAACGTTCTCAGGTTGGTTTCCAACATAAACTTCAGTGAATTTAAAAAGCGACCTTTCAGCTCTACAATTGACCATTTTATATTTTATGAATATGATGTTTAGTGAACCTGTTTGACGGTTTTGGGACACCAAACCATCAACATGTCTTTATGGACTGGTGGTTTTAAGTCCTAAATTGCTGTTCCAGGCCTACGTGAGTGCTACCCCTTTAAGGTCTTAAATTGACATGAGCGGACCCGTAGTCTCAGTTTGTCTCAGGCTGTATGATCCGGACCTATTGCCGGCCTGGCGGCGGAACAGCCTATCCTGCAGTTGGACACCACTTACTACTAATCGTGACCATGATTGACCCTACATCTGGGTCGCACAACCGAACCCGAACTGAAACTATCGGTCCGCTCATCTCTAACTATAAATTAAAAGTGCAGTACGTGTAGTTACTGACTTTTGTGTTTTCTCCTTTCCTTTTTAGAGTTTATGTCGGTTGCATCGTTTTCATGTACAGCCTCTGTCTCTCGCTGGAGATTCTTCATCTAAATCCATATCCCCTGGTAAGACTGATGACAGACACCTATACATATTCAAGCTTGGCCAATCTGAGTGCGCATGTGTTTTGCAGTTTGGGAACATAAGGATTGGGCATGTTTGACTCCACCATGTCCAGACCATCTGCCGCAGAATAGTTTTGAATGATAGATAGTTAACCAGCTCTGCCAACACCCTGGGAGTTTAGCTGATATTAATGTATATGGCCACCCTATTAAGGGTTATAGGATGTTTCTGACATGCTGGATTCCTCTTCTACAGAACGGAAGGAATATTGGGAGAAATACCTGCCTTTTGTTAGCATGCAGCTGCCTCACGCCTACTCTTTAGCCGCCTCGCTACTTGAGAGGAACACATCTGACCTCAGTGCCGTGCAGGAGTGGGAGGCAGAGTGGAAAAGCCAAGGTCTTGCTTCCCGTTTGTCTCCTGAGGTGAGTTCAGAAAAATCAGCAAAATAAAAAGGGGTAAATAAGGAATATTTTTCACAATCCTATACACATTGCCTCCCTCTGACAGGAGTACCGGAGTAGGAAACGCCAGCGTCTGCAGAAACGGATACAGGACCAGCTCCGCCAGTGCCGCCAGCATCACGCAGAGAATCACCTACCCGGACCGTCCACGCAAGACCTTGTGGACATGTTGAAAACTTTCACCGTGGAAGAGGGTACGGATAACAACAAAGGCTCCAGGTTCACCCACGCTCAAAAATTCACCCATCGGCAGGTACAGTAACATTTTATTCATATTATTTCACACTTGATATTTTTGCTTAAAAATATTTTAATTAGAATAAATTAATTTCTGTGATTTTTTATTTTATTTTTAAGGACCCACAAGTATTAACTGAACAGATGCAAAGAGTGGCAGAAAATCTTCCCAAAAAGGACACACAGGTAGGGAGGCATAAAGCTGGTTGGGGCACCAATCTGTGTATTAGAGGTTAGAGAAATTTCCCTATGAGGACAGGATATCAACGTGTAGTTGGTTAAAGTTGGACACAGGGATCCTGCCATTAATCAGAATGTTTTAGTGTTGTGACCTTTCATTGTTAAACGGGTTATCCAGGAAGGGGAAATGGCACTGTCAGGTTTGGCCTAGAAGTTGCAGGTCATGTGCCGGCAGCTTCATTCCTCACTGCGCCTCTAAGTCTGCAGACGCCTGAGGTCATTGGAAATCATAGAGAGAGCAATATGAATGACTGCAGACATGTTTTGCAGCTTCTACCTTATTTTCTTTGTTGCTGAACTTTCCTCCTAATTTTCCCAGGATGCTCAAGCAGAACAAGAAGAGTTATCCTCTCTGCAGCAGCAGATAGAACATATAGAGCAGGATATACAAGCCCTGGCGGAGAGCACCAAGCTGCTGCATCTCACCATCAACAAGGTACACAATGCATATGTGTATAGGTGACATAGCATGGTAAAGGTCCTGCCTTAAAGGACATCTACCACCAGGATAAAGGATTGTAAACCAAGCACACTGACATTCTGGTGTGTGCCCCCTCTGACAGGATCCGCTCTTCTTTTCGCTTCTTAAGACCTTGTTTTTACGATAAAAAGTTGACATTGATGGACCCTGGAGCCCCTAAGGCTCATTTGCATAACTTTAAAAACCTTTGTTTCGCAAAAACAATGGCTTAAGAAGCTAAAAGAAGAGCGGATCCTGCCAGAGGGGGCACACACCTGAATGTAAGTATGCTTGGTTTACAATCCTTCATCTTGGTGGTAATGTCTTTTAAGCGCAGAAGTAACAGGGTGTATTTCAGGTGGAAGAAGAGGCAGACAAACTTCAGAAGCAATGTGATGAAAAGGCGAATGCGGTAAAAGTGAAGAAGAGAGCTGTAGAATTACTGCCAGATGCAGAAAATAATCTCGCCAAGCTGCAGGTAACATTGTGGGACAGGCATATGATAAAATCTCTTATCCGGCATTCCCAAGGGCAATATAAATCTGAGCCACCTCCACTTCACAGGCCTGTGACATCCCCATTCAGCTCTGCTTCATTCAAGTCAATAGGGTTAAGGTGTAGTACCAAGCCCTGCCACTTCACAATTGTACTTGGTAAACACTGACAATAGCGTCATCCAATAGTTGGAGGGAGAGTACTAAAAACCAAAAAAAGATACATCAACACCTTTGTATACACAGCAGGGACATGGAGTAAGAGCACTCCTTACAGAGCCAATTAAAGGACATCTACCATCAGTTTACTATGTGGACTGAGATCAGAAGAAATCTTCAGTTACAGAACTACCAAGAAATGGTGAAAAACTTTCCTTTTGATTTTGGAAAGTGAGCCTAGCTTGAAGACCCCTTTAGGACAAGGTTTGAACCTGACCTTTTAGCTGGCACCATTCTCTATATACTAAAAGAAAATAGCCTAACACGTTGCTTCAGTCAGATATCTGCAGAGACTTTTGTAAATGACAATTGTTATGACTTGCCCTGCTATTAGCGGCAGACTGGCGCACAGTAAACCACAGATGAATGAGTCTGTGGGCACACAGTGGGCACTGGGAAATCACATCTTGTAGGAATGCAGATGGTTAAATCTCGTACAGAGTCCAACTTTACTGTAATGTCTTTCCCGGTTTATCTAGAGACTCCACATATGGGCAGTGTAATAGCCGTTCTGAGAGTATGCCGCTATGTGTGCCAACTGGGTTTAGGGACTGATGGGGATACATGCTTATATTATACAGCTCTGCTACATTAGTATATCAGGGGAATAGGTATTGATCATAAATAAGCAGAGAACATAAGGCGATCCATTTTACTGTCCCTTGTTACCCTCTTTTTCTATTTGCAGGTGATGGTAGACGGCAGTAAGCAGCGGATGGCAAGCCTTGTGGGACAGTGGGAGACGCATCGCGTGCGGCTAGCGGATGAATACAGTGAGATGAAGAGACTCCAGCAGGAAAAAGAGGTATGTGCCACTCTCTGGCACAGAGGGGACATAACATCCATGTATATTCTGCACTCTGAATTTTAAAACCATTATATATTTTGTTATTTGCTAATCTATCTGAAAAGCTACTAGGTCAAAATCTGCTGTCGGCCTTTCTATGGTGGGTCTTGACCAACGTTCCCTATATTTAGAATGACTTCTGCCCAGATGCTGCTTGAGATATAAGACATGGCAGCAGTGCCTCATTGATTTGGGAGAGGGATTTGGGCACAACTTTTCACTCTGTGGGAAAAATCCTCTGTGTACTCGTCCTTTAATGGGCTGGAGGGTTTAACCATAAATATGTTCTCTCATTTTATAGTCCGCTGTGTAAACTAGTCTTTAAAGGGGTTGTCCAGTTAGACCCTGTATATGTGCTCTCATTTTATAATCCCCTGTGGTTCAGGTTTTGTGTAAATGCATCCCTAGTTATCACATATTTCTCTTTAGATCCTTCAACGTTTAAAGGACATCTACTATCAGTTTAGTGATGATGGATGTGTCCTAGTAAGACGTTCCTAAGGAACCGTGTTCTTCAGGACTTTTATTATTACTGTATAACCCGAGATTGCAGAAATATAGAATTATAAAAGTTATGCAAATGTCCCTTGGTGGCTCAGGCTATAATAAAATTATTATAAGATTATAAAAAAGAGTTATAATAAAAGAAGTTCTTCTTACTAGGACACATTTACCATCACTAAACGGATGGCAGATGTCCTCTAAGATATGCTTATGTGATCCATCTTGAATTCCAGTTTTTTTTAGTTTGTCTGATTTGATGTGTATTTGTTCTCTTTTTTTTGTCCGTAAGGTTGAATCTTCGCGCTGGATGAAAGACGTCAGGGATTTATATGACAAAATCCGAGCTGCAGCGGATGAAGCCAAACGCAAGGAGGATCTGTACAAACAGCTGGTGAGGAGAATGTGTGTGAATAACGGGTACTCCTTGTGGAAAGTTGTTTACCCAAAAACCAGAGAGACTTATTATCAGCTATTATCCTGGATGCCACACACCACCTAGACCAGTAACACTAAAGCCGTTTTGATAAATGTCCCCGCCAACATGACTGGCATTAAAGTGGACTTTTCACTTCCTGTTTGCATTCCATAGATTCTGGAACAGTTGGAATTTTTTAGTCTAGTCCCTCCACTCCCAAGCTATAAGTTTTGGCACCTAATACGCTAATTAGGTTCTCTATTGGACATCTACCACTAGGATGAAAGATTGTATGCAAATTAACACCTATGGAGCCTGGAGACCCTCGGGCTCATTTGCATACAGTCTGATGGTAAATGCCCTTTAATGATTCCCAATCAATGTAGTGGAGCCTATTAAAGAATACAAAGCTGTGGAGTTGGTAGAGGTCTTATAGATCCTCTTTAAGGACATTGCCTTCCATGTACTCGGAGCGTCCTACCTGCTCTGGTGTGAGGCCTTTACATACCCAAAGTCCATATCTCTTATCCCGTGTAGGTTTCTGAGTACGAGTCCCTGCCAAAAGACGTTTCCCGCGCCGCTTACACCCAACGCATCTTAGAGATTGTGAGCAACATTAAGAAGCAAAAGGAAGACATCACCAAGGTAAAAAAATAAGATAACACCCACCCGGCAGAGTTTAGGTTTGCAGTGTTCTAGATTCTCCTACTGGCGTGCGTATGGAAGCCTCTTAGAGGGAACTTTTTGATCAGATTCTTTCAGACACTAAAGATCTGCAGAAGGAAATTAATAATCTTACAGGAAAAGTGGACCGGACTTTTGTGGTGACGGATGAGCTTGTGTTTAAGGTAGGCAGCACTTTCATAAGCTTTAGTGGTTATTGGTTTGTGTGCACACTGACCTGTTCTGTATTGTCTCCTGCAAAGGATGCCAAGAAGGATGAACCTGTCCGGAAGGTCTACAAATACCTGGCCGCCTTACATGAGGTATGTGTAAACCCTTTAAAGGGAGTTTCCAGCTATTCCAACTACCATAGCCCTTCCCTAGAAAAGGTTGATGGCATATTGGTATAGTATGATATTGGTTGATGTCATATTGGTATGTATTGATTCCCAGCACCCCAGCGTAGCTTCTTGACTGGGGTCTTATCCATATACCCTACAACTATACTGATGAGCAGTACGTATTCAGTATTGCATATTATGTTACACATTTTCTTCATTGTTTTTGTAGAATTGCAGTCAACTGATCCAAACCATCGAGGACACAGGAACCATTCTTAGAGAGATCCGCGACTTAGAAGAGCAGGTAAATTGTCACTTTTTTTCCTATGTAACTTCTCACATAGATTATATTGCATTATATACTGTATTATTAATGGAGTTTATTTGGAGGTGATAACCCCTCTCTTATTGAAGCTTTCCGTCAGCGACAGTGAAAGGGGTTGTGTCTCAAATTAAACTTACAAGGTTACCTTAACCCTTAAGCTTAAACCTTTTTTGATACTCTCTGCAGATCGAGACTGAAGCAGCTAAGAAAACTGTAAGTAATCTGCAGAAGATCTTGGAAGATTACAAGGCCATTAAACAAGAGAACGCCCTGCTGCTGAGTCGCATGAGGGACACTTAGAAGAAGGTTGACATCTTGGCTTCATCTCACTGAGGCTTATAGTTCCGGGTTATCTACGATCCTGTACATAGACTTCACATTTCTCATAATACTGTATTCACATCCGTAATGACAATGGACCTCACTAATTAAAGAATCTGCACAACGCCTTGTGCTCGACATGCTGTTCAGAATGCAGCCTGCAGGGGGCAGTACATGTTCCATCCTGCTGAAGTGTGCAGTACCTGAAGTCTAATGCAGCGTGTAGATGCCAGGAGAACTAATCCGCCCCTCTGCCCCCCTTTTTTTTTTTTTTTTTTTGTTCCTGAGAATCCTAGTTAAAACACAAAAAGTTTCTGTTATGAAGAAAACAAATCATTTTGTAACATTCATATCTGTAAATGAAAACATTTCTATAAAGACAAATTGAAGCTGATATTGTGATTCACTTTCTCACAAGGTGAATTCAGTTATTTTAGCAACGTTGTGCGATCCTGGGATGTGGCGGCCATAATGATTCCTATCCAGAGCCGCCCCCGGGGACACATTCAGTTATTTACAAAAATATGGAGACATCAGTTCACTGCAGTTTGAGGTGTAGTAACCTAAAGTCACTTTAGATCCCTATGTGAGGAAGAGCAGAGAGGTAAGGTTAAAGGGGTTTTTGAGAGTTTTATAATATTGATGACTTATCCTTAGGAAGCCTCATCAGTATTGGATCGTCGAGGTCCAACACCTCGCCCCTCCACAGATAATGTGATCCTAAGGCAAGGTTATTGGTATTAACGTCCCAGAAAACCCCTTTAAGTTGTATTTCACCTCTTGTCCTATTTTCACAATGGTCTCCATGTAAGACTATGGGGCACATTTACTAAGGGGGTCCGAACAGCGCATTTCCGTTGGGTATCCCGACTTTTTACCGTTTTGCCCTGAATTGCCCCGGATTTTTGGCACAGGCGATCGGATTGTGGCGAATGCTTGCATGCGACGCAAATCGGGGGGCGTGGACGTCGGACAACCCGACTGATTCGAAAAAACTGTGGAATTTTAAAAACTAAATTGTGTCGCTAGATCATCACTCACATGCACCGGGAAGAAGAAAGTGAACTCTGGCAGACCTCAGTGGGGGAAGCGACGGATGCAGGAAATCGGGCGCACGAGCTATGTGGATCGCGGAAGATCCGAATCCTCGTCGGACAACGCACTGCGGGGCTCGTGACGGAACGGGTAAGTAAATGTGCCCCTATGTGTGCACTACAAGGGAAAATATGTAAGTACTACCCACATCCCATGAAAATAGCAGCTGCTAGCTGGGCTTATGGGCATGCTGGGAGTTGTAGTTCCGGAACAGCTTTAAGTCTGAAATCTATAGATGTAACATCTGTGAGTAACTGCTACACAAGATTAGCAGCTGATTCTAGGAATCGGCTACTTCTATGTTTTTCTAATGTCTGGAAATGTAGTAGCAGAAGTGTCTATCCGCCGCCAGTGTTGATGGGGTAGGAATGGCATCTTTTCACCCAAGGGAAGATGGAAATAGCAGATGATAACATAACTACATATAGTTCTGTCTAGTGATGTGCTAATATGGGTAGGGATGGTTTTAGACATGATGATACCTTCCCCTAACTATGCCCTGTGTTGTCTGTAGATGAAATCCGCAGATGAAAAACATGGCTGCTTTCTTCCAAAAACAGCGCCATGTTTGTGATACTATTGCACCTCCGCTCTATAGAAGTGACTGAACTTAGTTGCAATGCCACACACCACCCATGGTCAGGAGAGGAGCTGTCTTTGGAAAAAACCAGCCTTGTTCCTCAACCGCCAGACAACACCTTTTAAGTTGATCATTGTGGCTATCCGCAGCAGGACATCCTGCTTTCTGGTAAATTCTGCAGTGTTGGGCAACCCTACATTTTTACCACCAGTCGCTTATATGTAATTACACACCAATAAATGGGGGATATTATATACTGTGGTAGGTCTGTTTCACTCTGTATAGTTGCTCTATGCTCTATACAAATAAGAAGCTATCCCTGCTCAACAAAGAAATCTGATGCTGTGTAGATTACCTGAGTTTCCCCTTTCTCACATCTGAGCAGCTATTCTAGATAATAGAGAGAACTGTGCAGCCATATAGTTATAGCTGCACATTTCTCTCTATCCATCCAAGCTTTATGATCAGTGTTGGAGGGACAACATATGGAGGCAGGGGCGTAATTTGAGGGGATGCAGAGGGTGCGGTCGCAACTGGGCCCAAGAGGTTTAGGGGGCCCATAAGGTGTCACTTTCCCATATGAGAAGATAGTACTATAAACCATACATTATAGTCGGGGGGCCTGGCACAGACTTTGCACTGGGGCTCATCAGCTTCTAGTTACCCCACTGTATGGAGGAGCAGTCTTTTAGGGAGGGGACACAGGGTGCTGTCTCTGAAAGATTACCACATAACCAAAGATCTATGGTACTGTAAGCTGTGAGAAAGAGGTACGAGAGCAGTCTGTGAACCAGAGTGAGATGAGTGTAGGGAGATGTCTGTGTGACACAAGGACAACGCTGGAACCCGGAATGAGTAACCCACTGGAGGACAGGTAAGCAGCATTAACCACATCACTTATCACAATCGTCAGGTTTGGTGTCTTTAATTCCTTCTGGGCTGCATGGATATTGTCATAAACCCATTTACTAGACCAGTGGACCCCTATCGTACAAACGACCAGCCTGACCAGCAGTTATGGTGTTGATGTCCACTAGGTGGCGATGTGGACACATCAGAACCCACCTGTATAACATGTTACATGTTCTTTTATTTTAAATTGAAAGGGTAGTAGTTCTTTATACCAATTATAAGAGTGGTAGGGTCCTGGATTACTGTAAAAATATGGAAGATAGTGGAATTACCAATCCACTGATAAATATTCCAGTCAGGCTTTGATCAAAAATATAATTTTTAGGCATTTACACATACCAAATTTGATTACACATTAAAGTATACAATCCTAGGTCCTCCAGGTTTACTCTTGGTGTTCCTGTTGCCTGTTTGTTTCTCCATTGACTATGTCCTAAAATGGCTCCTAACTTTTTAAGGGAAGTGTTATGTAAGTCACAGACACGCCCCTCCATAGTCCCAGCCAGGGCAGTTTAGGGGGGCATGTCTAGACAAAGCAGACAAACACATGGTAAACATTCAAAAACGCATGCTTTAAAACGGTCCAAAAACGCAAAGTGTGGCATCACCCTCACAATAACCTGTGCCGCTTTCTGAGGTAAATTATAATTATAATTTGCCACAGAAGTGGCAAGACCGGAGTGAAAAAAAAGACAAAATACTACAAATTTGAGCACAAAATTGCAATTTTCTTTTCCTTTGTATTTTCTTGCACCGCAGAATGAGGCTAAAGCTACACCATGTTTATAGAGCTGCAGCTTAAATTAGGTTACTTTTGCGAAAGTTGGGACATAAAAATCAGACAACACATTTATTATTATGTGATAATCGTCGGGGTTATAACATATAATCACAGTATGATGTCAGTGGTTTGCTCAGCTGTGATGCAGTACACCAGCAGCGATGAAATAAACACACAATCCTTTGAGGGGCCCCCATATATGTTTTGGGTGTCAAATCTAGAAACAAACTGCGGCCAAAGCGTGTTTCCACAAGTGCTGAGAGAAACGGTTAATTAGTTTTAGAAGTGGGAAAATCCACATTTCCTGAGGTAAAAATTTCAACGTATGTCAGATTTACAGCTGTTATGGTAAGGTAACAGATCTCACGCTCCAGCCGTGTAATAGGCGCCATCACATGTACAGACGAGAGATTAATCCGAGACGTTATACACGGTAGCATTCAGGTTTTATTGTCAAAAAGGGATTTACACTTGGTTATTTCATATAAGGGATTCCGGCCTGTATACAAGGAGCCCCCTGTACGGGAGTACAAGGCCGGACTGATCGTGTTCCCCTCTTCCGCTGAAATTCCAGCTCGTTCACCATCCATACGGCTCCCTTAATGTTCTCCACCCGTACAAAACATTTGTGGAGGCTCAGGTTGTGTCTCACAGCATTCTGAGGGGACAAATAAAAAAAAAGGAAAGTGAGGTTTATGGCCAAATCTGCGTCGTCCCTGCGGTGTCTGGCGGCTCCGCTCTGGTAGAGCCATTACGCTAATGACAGGATTTCTTGTCAGATGTTCATAGGGAAGTGTTTGTTAGGGGAATTCCAGTACATCACCTCAGAAATGTAGAAATACACGCTCAGGGTGTCATATGCAATGTGTCTTTACATGAGGAACATGACGCCCCAGGCGCTGCTGGCAAGTCACTGCTCATTACTAATCCTTCTATGCCAATCTCACTGCGGCATTACTTTTCTATGATATTTCTGGTACCGTTCACCCATTTTTAGCACGTGTTGTTATATCACAGCACCTACTAATATGTCACTTTCACCAAACATCCATGACCCCATACACAGCAAAGACGTTGTGACACCTTTATCACAGCCAGCGTGATTTTTTGTTGACATTTGTGCTTTGGTACCTGGCATCGCACCTTCGCTTTTCACTGTTAATGAGCTAAGTAAAAGCTGGGTTTCCACGTTTTTAGGTTTCAGCAGTTTTTATTGTCACCACACTATTATTACCGTATTTTTCGGACTATAAGGCGCACAAGAAATACTTTGATTTTCTCAGAAATCAAAGGTGTGCCTTATAGTCCAGTGCGCCTTATATATGAACCATGCTTACAGACAACAGCTGCCTTGATCTGTGCACTGCTCTGCCACCTGCTGGTCATTCATCCTTATAATCCGGTGCACCTTATATATGAACCTAGACGTTTTAGCAGGCATTTATTGATGGTGCGCATTATAATCTGGTGTGCCTTATAGTACGGTAATGTTACTGTGCACCGAGACCCTTTGTTTCTCTAAAGGAACCCCCATCACAAACTAATTTGCTATTAACGGCTCTGGATACTGCCTGTAATCTGGTGGGGTGTCAGTGACCTCCACTGAGGCTCTCCAGGCATTGTGTATATGTGTGTTTGGACAAGCTCCATACATATTTGGGCTGTCTATTAACCCCACCCTGGGCTTAACATGTGCAGAGCATAACTGTGCCCAGACTGGCTTCCCAAGCTCACTGAGTCTGATATTTGCCCAGCTGCGTACCATAAACTAGTCCTAAAAATCTCCTATATAAATTACTTATTGTACCCTCTCTATAGTCATAAAACTGGACATACTCCTTTAATTGTAAAAGATACAAAACATACTAAAAAAATGTAAACAATTATTCCAATATCTTTAATATAATTTTGCCTTTTTAAGTAAATTATAATATTAACAAGGAAAGTAAATGCCGATGGTCATGCTTATTCATATCCACTTGTGCCTGACATGTGTGCAAGGAAAGTGCATTCAGTGAAGCTAGCCTAACTGAACCTCTTATTGAAACCTTCAGGACCAGACCAAATGTAACAGTAAGCTTCAGATGACCTTTAAATAACTTTTATATTAATTTACTATATAAATTATAATTAGATAATTTTATATATTTTTGATATATTAAATATAATTATTTGAACTAATTTTTTTTCATCGTTTTTTTTGTCACATTTCTTTTGGCATATTAGGTTTATGTGGTCTTTGATCCGCCAGTGATCTTAGATTATTTTATTTCTTAATTCCAGGACTTTTCTCAAGCTTCACCAATTCTCTGGAATGCCCTTCCCCGGTCTATCAGACTAATTCTCAACCCCCAAAGCTTCAAACAGCTTAAAACCCATTTATTTAGGCAGGCCTATCACACCTGCTAACTGCTTGCAACTTTAGCTCTCTATTTATTAACCAATTCTGGATACTACCCAGTCTTTTATCCAGAAAATGGCAGGTACCAAGCTCCCGGCCTCTCTGCAGTCCCACTGACTTTGGACTTTGTATATAAGATGGCGGCTTTTATTTATTAAATCATTTAATTCTGTTCCCTTATAAAAAAAATGGCTGGACCATTACACAAGCTCTTATACCTCTTGCATCACCCCAATCTTCCTCATAGACTGTAAGCTCTTGAGAGCAGGACCCTCTTTCCCATTGTTTCATATGTTATTACTCCGAAATGTCTTATTTTATTTGTATATGTTCCTCAGAATCTGTAAAGCGCCAAGGAATTTGATGGCGCTATATAAAGATTGTTATTATTATCCAGTCATCCTCCTAGTGATACTTTTCTTTGATGAACAGATCAGGGGCATAACTACAGTGGTAGAAGCCATAGCAGCTGCTATAGGGCCCACAGTGTCAGGCGGCCCCTTCATCCAACCCAGGCCCGGCGCCAGCACCCGGCCAACCCGGGCAAGTGCCGGGGCCCCGGGGTACTGGAGGGGCCCACCCGGCCCCCTGATCAATTGTACCAGTGTCGCTATAAGACACTGGTACAATTGATCACCATCCGGTTTGATCACTTTTCTGCCTCTATGCTGCGCTGGTCGGGAGCGCAGCATAGAGGCAGAATCTAAAACTCACCTGTCCCGGTTCCCACGATGCAGCGCTCCGCAGGGTATGCGACTGCTTTGAAGCCAGCGCACATGATGACGTCATCGGATCACGTGTGCCGGCTTCAGAGCCGGCGCGTACGGGAGGCCCAGGCCGAAGACAGCTGCAGGCGCTGCTCCGGGGGAACCTGGAAAGGTAAATTCTTTCTTTTTTCTTTTCTGAGGGGAGTCAGGGTGTCCGCGGGGGGGTCAGTGTGTATACAGGGGGAGAGGGAGGGGGGGGGGGTGTTAGTGTGTCAGCAGGGGGGGTCATTGTGTCCACAGGGGGAGGGGGGAGGGTTCAATGCGTCTGGAGGGGGTCATTGTGTCAGCAGGGGGGTTCAGTGTGTCCGGGTTCAGTGTGTCCGCAGGGGAGGGGGGGGTTCAGTGTGTCCGCATGGGAGGGGGGGGGGGGTTCAGTGTGTCCGCAGGGGAGGGGGGGGGGGTTCAGTGTGTCCCCAGGGTCAGTGTGTCCGCAGGGGGAGGGGGCGCAGTGTGGCCACCGGAGGGCGGTCCACGGAGGGGCCCACTAAGGCTCTGTCGCCCAGGGGCCCACTAAAACCTGGAGCCGGCCCTGATCCAACCTACTAAAGAGTGGAGGATGTGCACCGTTTATATACATATTCTGCTGCACATTGTACATAACATATATACACTCACCGGCCACTTTATTAGGTACACCTGTCCAACTGCTCGTTAACACTTAATTTCTAATCAGCCAATCACATGGCGGCAACAATTTGAGGCCTTTTGCACGTGGCATGGTTGTTGGTGCCAGAAGGGCTGGTCTGAGTATTTCAGAAACTGCTGATCTACTGGGATTTTCACGCACAACCATCTCTAGGGTTTACAGAGAATGGTCCGAAAAAGAAAAAACATCCAGTGAGCGGCAGTTCTGTGGGCGGAAATGCCTTGTTGATGCCAGAGGTCAGAGGAGAATGGGCAGACTGGTTCGAGCTGATAGAAAGGCAACAGTGACTCAAATCGCCACCCGTTACAACCAAAGTAGGCAGAAGAGCATCTCTGAATGCACAGTACGTCGAACTTTGAGGCAGATGGGCTACAGCAGCAGAAGACCACACCGGGTGTCACTCCTTCCAGCTAAGAACAGGAAACTGAGGCTACAATTTGCACAAGCTCATCGAAATTGGACAGTAGAAGATTGGAAAAACGTTGCCTGGTCTGATGTCTGGATTTCTGCTGCGACATTCGGATGGTAGGGTCAGAATTTGGCGTCAACAACATGAAAGCATGGATCCATCCTGCGTTGTATCAACGGTTTAGGCTGGTGGTGATGGTGTCAGGGTGTGGGGAATATTTTCTTGGCACTCTTTGGGCCCCTTGGTACAACGCCACAGCCTACCTGAGTATTGTTGCTGACCATGTCCATCCCTTTATGAGCACAATGTACCCTGTAACATCTGATGGCTACTTTCAGCAGGATAATGCGCCATGTCATAAAGCTGGAATCATCTCAGACTGGTTTCTTGAACATGACAATGAGTTCACTGTACTCAGATGGCCTCCACAGTCACCAGATCTCAATCCAATGGAGCATCTTTGGGATGTGGTTGAACGGGAGATTCGCATCATGGATGAGCAGCCGACAAATCTGCGGCAACTGTGTGTTGCCATCATGTCAATATGGACCAAAATTTCTGAGGAATGCTTCCAGCACCTTGTTGAATCTATGCCACGAAGAATTGAGGCAGTTCTGAAGGCAAAAGGGGGTCCAACCCGTTACTAGCATGGTGTACCTAATAAAGTGGCCGGTGAGTGTATAACATATATGTGATGTATATATGCTGTATCTGTGATGCATACCGTATATATTCTCGAGTATAAGCCGACCCCAGTACAAGCCGAGACCCCTAATTTTAACACAAAAAAACTGGAAAAACCTATTGACTTGGGTATAAGCCACGGGTGGGAAATGCATTGGTCACAGCCTCCCAGTATATAGCCAGCCTCTGTACTATATAGCCCGCCAGCCCCCAGTAGTATACAGCCTGCCAGTCCTCTGTAGTATACAGCCTGCCCAGCCCCCTGCAGTATACAGCCTGCCCAGCCCCCTGCAGTATACAGCCTGCCCAACCCCCTGCAGTATACAGCCTGCCCAGCCCACTGCAGTATACAGCCTGGTCAGCGCCCTGTAGTATACAGCCTGCCCAGCCCACTGCAGTATACAGCCTGGCCAGCGCCCTGTAGTATACAGCCTGCCCAGCCCCCTGTAGTATACAGCCTGGCCAGCCCACTGCAGTATACAGCCTGGCCAGCGCCCTGTAGTATACAGCCTGCCCGTAGTAGCACATAAGTATAAGAATATGTGATTGTAACTTGTATGAGTGAGTATACACATTTTTACATTTTTTTAAGTGGGAGGGGATCCCCATTCATAAGCTTGCTATGGGACCCTGCCTCTCTTAGTTACCCCCATGGAACAGATATCCTACTCGTGGTGCCACTTTCTATGATGTCCATATGCATATTTTTGGTGCTCCTTTTCAATGATGACCAAATGCCCTACTTGTGGTCTCATTATTATGTCCAGATATCCTACTTGTGCTGCCCTCCCTATAATGTCTAGATATTCTACTTTTGGTGCCTTCTCAATGGTGTCCAGAGGCCCTACTCGTGGAAACCCTTTCAAAAATGTCCGTATACCAGGGGCGTAATTGAAGGGGTGCAGAGGGTGTGATCGCAACCGGGCCCAGGAGGTTTAGGGTGCCCATAAGGTGTCACTTTCCAATATGATAAGACTAATACTATGCACCATACATTATAGTCAGGGGGCCTGGCACAGACTTTGCACTGGGGCCCATCAGCTTCAAGTTACGCCACTGCCAGATACCCTACTTGTGCTGCCCTCTCTATGATGTGCAGATGCCCTCTAGCGTCTCTCTCTATGACATCAAGATGCTCTACTTGGGGCAAACAGACATCGGTGTTATAATAAGAACGTAAAAAAAGTGTTACCTTCCAAGTCATCTTGTTTAGTCTGAAGAAAGCAAACATTTTAGTAAACCAATGATAGATTTCATTTAATGCCAGCTGCTTCTGCGGTGACTCCAAAATTGCCTATAGGATACAAGTTATTTAGGGTTAACAGTTTTCCGTGGTTCACCATCTCTCATATTCTATATATCTACTCTATACATCATATTATACATCAGAATGAGTAAATATCAAATATCCCAATGGAGTCCTGGAGGTAACTGCTGGTAGGTGTTATGATGGTGTAATGGACAAGCAGCTTCTCTTCCCATGATGGGTCCCATAGCAGTTGTATGTCATAAGGTAGATATGTCCCAAAAACCTGATATATGACTTACCCATCGAATAAGAGAGGCATATGTAAAGGGTGGCCTCACGTTATTTGTCTTGTAGTAGTCAATGCAGGTTGTCATGCCTGTGAATATATCATTTAAAGATGTGATTTCAGTTTAGGTCAGCAAAAAATAAATCGCCTAGCCCTAGCATCGGAAATCCAAGACCAAGCCTTATATATTTGCCATGGTTTAAAACTTGCATGGCCACCAGCTGCACCGAGGATAGCCCATCATTAGCTATGATCATCCCCTTTAAGAGTTGGCTTAAAAAGTGAAAACTGTCTAACTTGGAGAACGATGAGCTATTACTGTGATGAATCTTGTGACTGTGGCTCTAAGTTTCGGTTGCCTATCTAATAGACAGCATTAGTACATGTCAGAAATTATCCCCGATGTTAGATAGAAGAACAATAGAAATAATGTTTCATCACCTCCAGTGAATGTTGTATTTTCCGAGATAAGATTAGGAATGTAAAACTAAGTTCTCTTGTCCCGTTATCTCATTGTCTTCCGTTGCTCGATCTATCTTATAATTACCATTCTATGGATCTCGCAACGTTCCATGGGTTCCGTAACAATGACAGGAACAGGTAGGTTAATTTCCAATTAAATGTTCTGATTGATAAGAGTCACAGAATTTCAATCAAACATTTCCAGCACATCTTTATATTACGTTTTCTCGCCCAGGACAGTCGCTAACAATGATCCTCTACATCCAGAATCTATCTTGTTTCCCAATTACTGAAGAAACAAAGCAATAATGATGTAATTGCAGATAACAAGCGCTCGGCGCGGCTAACTCGTCCTGATAATAGAGCGTCTTTACAACCAGAGATATTCACTTTTTGTCCGAAAGGTTTTGTGAGCGCTCTTACAATTAGCATATGCAAATAAGAGTCTTACATGGGGCCTAATCCATTTACATTCAGGACCCTTAAGCTAATGCTTGTTATTTGTTAGTCACACACAGTTTACTCCGCCAGAGCCTGGGTAAGGCGAAGTATAGATTGTCGCCATTAGCACCTCACTCATTGTCATTCCAAGCAGACGTCTCTGTTGGCTTTCTAGGCAGACATTATATTAGGCTTTGTTAATTGACTTAAATCCATACTAACCAAATATTCTAAGGGAATAAGGGAGCCTTATATGTTGCCTTATGGGGTGGTCATACAGTATACAAGCTCCACACCTATCACACATCAAAAAAATCCCCCAAACAGGACCATTTAAAGGGTTTCTGATCACTGTGAGGATTGGGGTTAGGCTCACGGGAAGGGTTAGGCTAATTTGCTCTAAGAGGAGGAGTTTATAGTTTTAAAAAACTGATATACCGTAGTCTTTTATTGTGTTTTATGTATACAGGTGGCCCCCGACTTACATACAACCCCTAGTTACAAACGGACCTCTGGATGTTGGTAAGTTACTGCACTTTAGCCTCAGGCTACAATAAACAGCTATAACAGTTATCAGAGGTGTCTGCAATTAAGATGTATTGTTAATTCTGGTTCTTATGACAACCCAAAAGTTTTAAAACCCAATTGTCACACAGACCAAAAAAATTTAGCTGGAGTTACAATTATAAAATATAGAGTTCCGACTTACATACAAATTCAACTTAAGAACAAGCCTAAAGAACCTATCATGTACGTAACCCGGGGAACGCCTGTATACTTGTATAAGATTGCTTTGTCTATAGGTGGTTAAGTCAATGAAGTGAAATGTAGCATCTACTGCTAACACATAATAGTTCGCTAATATGGCGTTGTAAATAGTCAACTGTTAACAACTCATCGTGATGCTAGTCATGTGACCTGGGACCCTGCCAATAACGTGTAACCTGGGTCACATGACTGATGCAAGAAACCTTACGGACACACAGTCCATAAGATCTAACAGGTGCTTTTACATGCTCTTACACTGAGATATTATAAAAAATCCAATACACTACAAAAAAACAATGAAGCAACCATTGTAATTAAATATTTTTATATACTAATACCAACTCTCAAATATATTGAAGCTGGCTCCTTCCCAGACTTGTCTTCTTAAGGCCAGGACGGTGTCCGTGAAATCCTTCTGCAGTGGGACAGAGAGGTTGAGTCCAGGCCAAGGGGAGACTCCAGAATGAGGGGATGGTTGTAGGATTAGGCCGCGTTCTCTTGGCTTCTGGCAAAGATTACAAGACAGTTGTTGGTGCAGCTCATCGTCCTGACACTAGAGATTAGCCGGAGGTGGAAGGAGTTTGTCCACTTACATGAACTGCGTTGAGCTTTCCCGTCATTGAGCTTTGGATGTCAAGAAGTCGCTGTTTCTCAATGGCAAGCTATAAGGATGTTAAGATGTCAACACTTGTCCATGAAATATACTGAATCACCATAATATATAACGGCATCAAACAATCCAGACGGAATGGGAATTTGATGTACAACAGGTTATCCATCGACAATCCATTGATTATTCTCTGACTAGCTGGGCTGGTTCCCACTGATTGTCAGGGACCTTCTTGCAGACAGATTCTGGGTAGTGACTATTATAATCCTTCCAAACTCTCTTTGGGGACTTCATGGCTGGTGCATAATGCATCCCATGGACTGGCAGGGAATTTGGTAATAGTTACAGCTAACAACATACAGCTGCTCATCCTTGCATAGACCACTAACTAGGTGTTTTAAGGACATCTTCTAGCTCTAATAATGTAATATCCACCTGAGGCCCAGGATGAGTCTATGGGTAATACCGTATATACTCGAGTATAAGCCGACCCGAGTATAAGCCGAGGCCCCTAATTTTACCACAAAATACCGGGAAAACCTATTGACTCGAGTATAAGCCGAGGGTGGGAAATGCATTGGTCACACTCTCCCTAGTATATAGCCAGCCAGGCTCTGCCCCAGTGTATATAGCCTGCCAGACCCTGCCCCAGTGTATATAGCCTGCCAGACCCTGCCCCAGTGTATATAGCCTGCCAGACCCTGCCCCAGTGTATATAGCCTGCGGACCCTGCCCCAGTGTATATAGCCAGCCAGGCTCTGCCCCAGTGTATATAGCCTGCCAGACCCTGCCCCAGTGTATATAGCCTGCCAAACCCTGCCCCAGTGTATATAGCCTGCCGCCACTGCCAGACAGATCGCACAGAAGATATACAGGGGTCACCGGTAAGGTGAGTTTAGATATATTTATTTTTTTGACTCGAGTATAAGCCGAGTTTGGGTTTTTCAGCACATTTTTTGTGCTGCAAAACTAGGCTTATACTCGAGTATATAAGGTAATCCTTTAATGAATAATAAGTGCTTTTCTGCTTAGATCCCACTCCTACCTCCTTCGGCTATGAAGCTGAATAGTTATCAGTAAGTGTCTCACTTGTATATATATGTATGTATATATATTAGAAGCTAATGCTGGAGTCTCACCTGCTCTTCTAGACTGCGGACCACCTCCGTCTGGAGAAGACATTGCACCGCGCTCTTGTCATCCAAGTGATGATCACTGTATAGGTGCCTTCAAAGAAGAGAAACAATAAGTTTCATAATTCAGACACTATGGGGCACATTTACATACCCGATCTTTGGAGTTCACAGAAAGTGCTTTGTCCGCCTATAATTCTGCGTGTGGCGATTCACTAAGATTGAGTGCCAAAAATCATGAATGTGTCACTTCCGCACTCAGGTCCGACAGAGTTCACCATCTTTTCTTGTGGTGCATTTTAAACATATGGTTTGCGATACAATTTAAAAGTTAAATACAGGCGGTCCCCTACTTAAGGACACCCGAGTTACATTCAACCCATAGTTACAGACGGACCTCTCTGACCTCTGGTGAAGCTCTCTGGATGCTTTGCTATAGTCCCAGACTGCAATGATCAGCTGTAAGGTGTCTGTAATGAAGCTTTATTGATACTACTTAGTCCCTTTACAGCAAAAAATGTTTAACCTCCAATTGTCACTGGGACCAAACATTTTTTTGTCTGGATCTACAATTAGAAAATATACAGTTTCGACTTACATACAAATTCAACTTAAGAACAAACCTCCGGACCCTATCTCGGTCTGAATCGGTCGGACTGTCTGATGGCACGCCCTCTAATTTGTGTCGCATGGAAGCCGGGGCAGCAGCGCCACAAAAAGGGTTGCATGCGCCACAATCCCAGCACACACACTTATTAAATACCCGTGCAAGCCGTTTTAGCCCCCAAAAGGTGCACAGTCCGACAAAAGTGTCACCCTAAGTAAATGAGCCCCTATAGGTGCACTGCTAAGTTTCACATCAGCCAATTTGGGGCACATTTACTTACCCGTCCTGCTCGCTATCCCCGATCCGATTCACCTAATTCGTGCGCCTGATTTCCTGCATCTGTCGTTTCCCCGCTGAGGTCACCTTCTTCTTCCCAGTGTATGTGGCTGCTTGACTTGCCACACAATTTGAATTTTAAATCCCTCGCTTAGTCCGAATCACTCGGGTTGTCCCACGCCCACGCTCCCCAATTTGCGCCACATGAAAGTCATTGCAATTGCGGCAAAATCCGACTGTGTGCGCCAAAAGCCCCAATTAAATGCGGCGCTAATCGGAAATAGTTAGGAAACCCAACGGAAATGCGGACCCTTAGTAAATGTGCCCCAATATCTTTGAGTTGATAGCAGCCCTCCTGTATGATTGAGAGATTTCAGTACCTGAGAAAACGTTGGTGATCGGAAAAAGTCTTCCCACAATGTGGAACCTTACAGGCACCTCCATAGTGAGCAGGATAGAGGAGTCCACACCTTTAGGAGAAAAGAAAAATAATTAACTTTCTGACTAAATGGTGGATTGCATAACACAGAATTTCAGAAGAGTTCAGTGCCGATATACAACGCTGATCCTGATCGCGTCGCCATTGTGGAATTCATAAGGAAAATAATGTATATGCTTTTTATTCTCATATTTTCTCAATATGTATAGTGTGGAATGCGAAATACTTGTGGAATGGAGCAGAACGGGACCAATTCGGCAAGCTCTGCGCAGCGCAGCATAATCTGTAGGCGCTATATAAATAAAGAATTATTATTATTATTATTAGAACGGTCATGCGCGGCTGTTTGCTCCATTACTCCCCAGGAGTGACAAAGGGTCCGACTGAGGTAACTGGGACCCCATCGAACCCCTCGTCCCATCACTGAGACCCCCACCGATCAGCAAGTTAGGCCCTATCCTGTGGATCGGGCCTAACTTTGATTCGTGGGAAAAACCCCTTTATGGTCCGAAACATTAAAATGGTTTTGTTTACAATCTAATGTGTATAGTGGGGCTAGTGACCCTCTCAACACCAAATGTCAGAAGAAGGTAAAGATTGGGAAGTCGGATTTCAACATGCCTGATCCTTCTCTTCCTTCTCCATGTTCTGGGCACATGCACTGCTTGCTCTAGTTGATCGGTTTGGTAAATAGGTTTGATCCTATGACTGATGAATGGGTCATCAGGATCACAGTTGGCTTAGGGCAGTGATTTTCAACCTTTTTTGAGCCGCGGCACACTTTTTATACTTAGAAAATCCTGGGGCACACCAACAACCAAAATAGCACAAAATGACACTAAAACAGTCATATTATACATATAGTTAATATAGATTCTAAATTTATTTTACTCACTCAATGAGTGTGAAACCTCTTCCTCAACAGTTCTCAGTTTCTCCCTGTTTTTAGTATATGGTGCTGATTATTATGTGGCTCATATACTGCAAAATAAAGGGGTACTATGAGAAGCACTATGGCCATGAGGCCAGAGTACAAGTGCCAGCTCATATACTCAGCATATGAGTTGGTACTTGTAGTACTCCAGCCTCATGACTATAGTATTTCTCATTTTACATCGCTGCACATTGCCGGGAAACACAACACAGGGGGCCCCATAGTTTGGGGAACTTTCCCAGTGGCACACCCGACCATGTGTCGCGGCACACTAGTGTGCCACGGCACAATGGTTGAAAATCACTGGCTTAGGGGACCAGAAATGCCCTTTAGTCTTTTTTTTAGACTTTTTACATTTGACTTGTTGCCATACAGAGCTATCTATGGTCACTTGGCCCTCAGACACTGACCGATATTCACACTCTTATGATACAACTACTGACCTGTCGTTACTCAGCCCATCATTCAAGGATTTCTTTTTGGATCTCTCAGTATTTGAGGACAATTCCGGCACATAGGCAGACACTGTGCTTCCCTTGACAGAAGTTTCCTCGCCTTTTCCAAAGCTTGATTCATGTTGGACCCAGCCCAGACTGCCAAGACTGAATCCTGTGACAACATAATCACACCGAGTACATATTGTCAGGGGGAGACTTGGTGAAAGTCAAGGGAGGATCAAAGATTTCACATATTTAAGGTGTGTAGCTCTTATTTTCATTCAGCTGCCATCCAGTTCCTACTTACCTGAGGGCTTATCATCTTCAATCTTAATTAAACACCCACCATACGGCTATAATCCTTTGTACAAATAAATCGTTTCTATAGTATCGCTTTTTTAAAGGAAAACTAACACTATTCCTACAACCATTCCTATAATTCAGTGGCTCTTCTTGTGGTTGCAAGACACTGGGGGTCATTTACTAAGGACCCGATTCCCGTATTCCCGACGTGTTACCCGAATATTTCCGATTTGCGGCAATTTTCCCTGAATTGCCTCGGGTGTTTGGCGCACGCGATCGGATTGTGGCGCATCGGCGCTGGCATGCAGGCGACGGAAATAGGGGGGCGTGGTCGAACGAAAACCCGACGGATTCGGAAAACCCGCCGCATTTAAAAAAAGAAATTGGTCGCACGGGCCATACTTACATGCACCAGGAAGAGATCAGTGTACTCTGACGCAACTTGGCGGACCTCGGCGCAGCAGCGACACCTGCTGGACATCGGGCGCAGGACCTTCATGAATCGCCGGAAGATCCGAACGCTCGTCCGAGAAGCCGCCGCTGGAACACGAATGGACCGGGTAAGTTTTTCCCCTTTGTGATACATGTGATGAGTTTCCTGTTTAGTCTCACTTTTGCGACTTTTTATGCTATGTGACTTTTTAGTCCCAAATAGTAGCTGTGAAAGTAAGTTGGGTCTAGCATTGCTCTCTTTTGGGGCTTATTAGGTGCAAGAATGGGACAATTTCAGAACCTAAATGTCTCACAAGTTGAACAAACATCTGGTCTACAAAGATAAATCCGGCCACTGCACTAAATCCTGGAGGAAGATAACTATGGTTAACTACTTGATTCTGCACCTTAAAAGTCTCAAACTGCGAGAAGACTCACAAAAAGATGCACAAAAAAAGAAAAAGAAAGCAATAGGAGTGATATGTGCATGAATATGAATGTGCATGAATATGTGCATGAATTTGCAACTACATGTGAGATATAGACATCTATAAACGTCTAGGTAGGCTGAAAATGACATTGGTGTAATCGGATGCCTGTAATGGGTACAAATATTTCTTAAAACTATCGTCACAGATTACTAGGATTTCTAAAGGTCGTTCACTTAATATTTTGTCGCTTTCTCTGGAGGACCAGTCCTGTCCTGCACTATATAGATGACCCCATTTGATCTTAATGGACTCAATGTAATGCACATCCCGGTCATTGGGTATTTCTTTCTCAGATGAATGTCCCTAGTTTTATGCCATCACCATATCACATTTACCTGGAGGCGCAGAGTGCACTTGTTTGTTTTTGGGCATTACATGAAAATATCTTGAAGACTGTAGATTCGGTACTGATGATAATGATGATGATGATGATGATGGTAATGATGGTGAAGTAGAAGATGCCAGATGTAAAACAGGAGATTGAGAAGCAGAGTCTCTGGTAATCTGGGAGAAGTATGAGAAAGAGTAAGCAGTGCAACCTCCTAAAACTAATAACTCTTTAGAATTTTTATAAGCTACTAAAGTGAGTCATTTTCTAACAGAAGTTGAAGCAAACAGTCCTTATATAGATGTCACTGTTGGTAAATCTAGAATGCTGGCAGGAATGATTCAACTTATGATTTTGGAACTAGTTAGCCATGGAATGGGGTCACAACTTTCCTCCAGTGGCAGATGTCAGGGGAGATAAAGATAGGGCAGATGGAATTCAACATGTCCAATCATTTTCTTGTCACAGATGATAACCCATTATCAGAGGTACCTCACACATTCCTATTGAAATGAAAAGGCCACGTTTTATATGGAAATGTTGGGTCCTCCAAAGCGAGGAATACTCTTTGGTAGCCAATCTAAGTTTTGGCTAATACTTTAGATGGGGCTCTGAAAAAGTAACACCCCCCCCCTATAAATGTAAGATTCCTTAGTAGTATTTGTAAATGTAGTTTTCTAAACCAGGACTAACATATTGATGATCTAAGACAGTGATGATGAACTGTCCAGAGACCGTGTACCCAAACTACAATCAAAACCTACTTATTTATCCTAAAGTTCCAACTTGCCAATTTCAGCAGTAAATTAATGGTCTCTCCTCTGTTACAACTTTCAATTGTATTGGTGTCCCGAGGAGGGGGACATGGTGTGCCCCTACAGCTGCTACTGCAGTAGTTACACCACTGTCAATTCTTGATGTTATGTATGCAAACCCCTTATTGATTTTACAGCACCACAGAATCAATAGTGCTATAACTGAATAATAATAATAATAATGGTGTGATGTCTGTATTATACATGCACATAATTATTCAATATCTGGCCTGGATCTGTATCATTCATATATTGATTATTATTATCTAACTGCAATATATTTTGTTTTTTTTATGGGCTGATATTTGGTGCTTTATTGTGGTATTTATAATTTCTGGGATGGTATTTTGTGCTGTATAGGGGTATATTTGATGCTTCTCTAATGGCTGTGCTTGGTGTTGTAAAATATTCAAATAGGTTTTCCTAGATGGGAAAATAAAAACATTGCCTTTTGTGCTACCCTGTAAGGCAGCCTTTTAGGAAACCTAATAACATGATGTGGGATTAAAGCCAAACCAGTATATCTATTCCAGAAGGAACAGATTCCCGGCTGTAGACAGCGCTGTTTCAACCTGGTTGCGCCAATGGCTATAAGTCTCCACACAACTACATGGCAGCCTTAAATGGCAAACTGTCTGTAAGGAGAACTCTTACTCCCTGACCCTAGTCAAAAGCCTCTCATTTAGCTAAACCAGTTCCCTACACTGTACTGAAGAGATGCAACCAAGTGTAAACAGTGCTGTCTACAGTTGGGAGTCTCTTCTTTCTGGAATAGATATACTGGTTTGGCTTTAAACCCACATCATGTCATTAGGCTTCCTGAAAGTCATGCTTGATGGAAAGGGGCTGCAACGTAGGGGCAAAGAGGCATGGTTTTCCTTGTCCCATCTAGGAAAATCTATTAGCATACTTCCCAGAGTCCCGTAGTGGAGCATCCATGAATATAGATCTCCACACGCCTGCGAGGCGGCCTTAATTAATAATAGTAATAATATAATCTGAAAACTCTCCTTAAGGAGGACTCTTACTCCCTGACCTTGGTGTTGTAACCCAACATGCAAGTAGGTAATGTGACCAGTTACCATGATCTCTCACTAGATTGCAAATTGTGGGGCTTATTTACTAAGGGTCGCGGTTCGCACTTTCATCGGACTGCTCATGGTTTTCGGTATTTGCACCGCTGGGACAGGTATTTAGCAGGGGATTGTATTGAACGAAACAGAATTTTGGCGCAGCTACGTTGTCTTCCATGCGACAGAAATCGGGGGGCGGGCCATCGGACGATCTGACGGATTCGGACTGAGCGCAGGATTTAACATTCAATTTGTGTCGCAAGACAATGCACTTACATGCACCACGAAGAAGAAGGTGAACTCTGGTGGACCTGAGCGGGGAAGCGACACACATGCAGGATATCGGGCGCACGATCTTAGTGAATAGCGCCAGAGTGCATTATGGTTGGAACAATGCACTTTGAATGAACTCCTCGGCCGGGTATGTAAATGTGCCCTGTGTGTTCTGGAAGGATTCCCTACGACTTTGATGACCTATACTAATGGTAGGTCATCAATGTATACTGTAGATCCCAGAAAACTCTTTGAAATTATGATGAAATAGTTGTTGGATTTTCAGGGATATGGATATAGTTTGAATGTGAATACTTGAATATTTGTTGTAGGATCCAACACAAGTCAGCCAGTGCTGAAACTAAATATGGAACGTTGCATTTATTTGCATGTCAGCCGCCAGTCTCGCCTCTTCTTACAGAATATGTTTATTCAGTTTGCGCACACGCTTCACATGTTCCACGGTATAGATAGATTGCCGGCACCAAATGACCATTATCAGGAACCTTCCTGTGTTTGTTGGTCTTATGGCGCGTGATTCATATCACAATTAGCGACGGTGTTGCAGCCAAGACTTTGAAGTCATCCACTCCATAATCTTCTCTTTCCAGGAATAAGACAAGCAAATCATGACACAATCCGATAATTGTTATAATAATTATCAGGGGAGCCTACCACCCACTTCTCTATTTGTCTTAAACATTTCCTTTTATGTTTGGAGCGGATTTTATTATTTTATGTTTATTTGATGTTTTAATTGCAGTTGATCTTTAGAGACGCACTACACCCACGAAACTGCATTATGCTATAGATGCTTTCCATTTTTAACTTTAAAGTGCAGAAATGCTGATTAAAATCCATATGGTATGATGCAGATGTTATGCCGAAACAATCTACGTCTTATGTGATGATATCGCATGAGCTCATTGTGGTAAAGGGGTCACCGTGTTACAGGCAGGAGAACAAGTGCTAAGCAGATTTTCTCAATAGCAGAACTTCATGGGAATATATTAAGATGGAGGACTGTCATATTGGGGCACATTTACTTACCCGGTCCCTGCACGATCCCTGAGGTGCGTTGTCCGACGAGGATGAAGTCTGCTGCGATTCATCAAGATTGTGCGTCCGAGATCCTGCATCTGTCGCTTCACCGCTCAGGCCCGCCGGAGTTCACCGTCTTCTTTCCGGGTGTATGTGAGTGCATGTCTTGCAACACAATTTGATTTGTTAAATCCCACGCGTAGTCCAAATCCGTCGGAAAACCAGGCGGAAATTGCGGCCGCGGGACCTTAGTAAATAAGCCCCATTATATCACATCATCCAGGTGCATCATAGCATCTAGACCAGGGGCGTAACTACAGCAGTAGCAGCCATTGCGGCTAGTATGGGGCCCGCAGTGTCAGGGGGCCCCGGCATGTGAGCTGACACTATAGAATGGAGAATGTGCACCATTATATACATTCTTCAGCACAATATGTATATAACGGTGCAGATCTTCCACAGTATACAGCATGAATCAGCAGTCAGATAAGAAGTGTCAGGTAGAGGGAGGAGACAGCAGAACGACAGGGCTCTACATCCTGCTGTATACTTCTCCCATGTGGTCACCAGCTACTGGGTTGTGTAAGTGTATCAATGTACTAATAGTGTACAAATATGTATATGTTCTGCGGGGTAAGGGGCCCGATTCAGGAGTCTGCTATGGGGCCCTGTCTGCCCTAGTTACACCCCTGACCTAGACATTTGCTTACCTCTCCCATCTACACCGTCATCACTGAGGGAGCAGCTCCTTAATGCAACCAGTTCTCATCATCTCAGCTCAGTTAATATTAAGTAATATTATGGAGACTTAATAGCTATGTCGGCTATCCTAGCAGCAGTTTCAGGACAGTCAATGTCCAACTTTTTATAGAGCTTTGAAACTTGACCAATAGTATCAGCCATATCACTTTTGGGTTTATTGAATGGGATGGAGATTGCTGTACATATTAGTTACTTACACTCACCGGCCACTTTATTAGGTACACCTGTCCAACTGTCCAACTCGTTAACACTTAATTTCTAATCAGCCAATCACATGGCGGCAACTCAGTGCATTTAGGCTTGTAGACATGGTCAAGACAATCTCCTGCAGTTCAAACCGAGCATCAGTATGGGGAAGAAAGGTGATTTGAGGCCTTTGAACGTGGCATGGTTGTTGGTGCCAGAAGGGCTGGTCTGAGTATTTCAGAAACTGCTGATCTACTGGGATTTTCACGCACAACCATCTCTAGGGTTTACAGAGAATGGTCCGAAAAAGAAAAAACATCCAGTGAGCGGCAGTTCTGTGGGAGGAAATGCCTTGTTGATGCCAGAGGTCAGAGGAGAATGGGCAGACTGGTTCGAGCTGATAGAAAGGCAACAGTGACTCAAATCGCCACCCGTTACAACCAAGGTAGGCAGAAGAGCATCTCTGAACGCACAGTACGTCGAACTTTGAGGCAGATGGGCTACAGCAGCAGAAGACCACACCGGGTGCCACTCCTTTCAGCTAAGAACAGGAAACTGAGGCTACAATTTGTACAAGCTCATCGAAATTGGACAGTAGAAGATTGGAAAAACGTTGCCTGGTCTGATGAGTCTCGATTTCTGCTGCGACATTCGGATGGTAGGGTCAGAATTTGGCGTCAACAACATGAAAGCATGGATCCATCCTGCCTTGTATCAACGGTTCGGGCTGGTGCTGGTGGTGTAGGGAATATTTTCTTGGCACTCTTTGGGCCCCTTGGTACCAATTGAGCATCGTTGCAATGCACAGCCTACCTGAGTATTGTTGCTGACCATGTCCATCCCTTTATGACCACAATGTACCCAACATCTGATGGCTACTTTCAGCAGGATAATGCGCCATGTCATAAAGCTGGAATCATCTCAGACTGGTTTCTTGAACATGACAATGAGTTCACTGTACTCAAATGGCCTCCACAGTCACCAGATCTCAATCCAATAGAGCATCTTTGGGATGTGGTGGAACGGGAGATTCGCATCATGGATGTGCAGCCGACAAATCTGCGGCAACTGTGTGATGCCATCATGTCAATATGGACCAAAATCTCTGAGGAATGCTTCCAGCACCTTGTTGAATCTATGCCACGAAGAATTGAGGCAGTTCTGAAGGCAAAAGGGGGTCCAACCCGTTACTAGCATGGTGTACCTAATAAAGTGGCCGGTGAGTGTATATTGTATACTAGATGGATGATTGGAGAACTAATTTGCCTATTTTCCCAGGAAACATCGCCGTCTGCATTCACCGTAACTCAAGCTACAGACCCTCTTTGGGCTCCCAAATGAAAGCAAATGGAAAGCTCCTCGACCATTGCCATTTGTGGGGACATACTGCCCTGACTCATATGTTCATGGTGAGTTTTTTAGCTAATTTACTTATTACTTTGGAGTGTGGATTCAGACTTACTGGATGGATCACCACAGCTTGCTTATTTTCATGCAGCAGGGCCCGCAGATACGAAGAAGAGCTGATAGCGGCTGGTGGGCTTATATCATGGCGGGTCACCATGATATAAGGACTCTGATGTTGCTGCTAAAAAAAAAAATTATATTAATATTGTTCATTATTTATATTACATCTTATAATCATTAATAAAACATTACCTGGTGTAACTGTGAGCCGGCTGTAGCCTTTCTGCAATTCCACTGACCCTTTCCTTTTCCATCTGGAGGAAAGTCGCTCTCTGGAGATGAAGTTTGTACATTCTTGTCTTGGGAGCTCGGCATCGGGGACTTTAATCAGCTGCTAATGAGGGGTTAAAGCAAACTTTATTACATTACTGGTGTAATATACATTGAAGGTCACAGAGGGGTGCACAGCTCCGTGCAGTATAGCACCAGTAATTGTGCTCAGACATTGGCCCAGATTTACTAAAACCTCCGCGCTAGTTTTCTGTTGGACCTTTGCACATTATTTCATGTGGAAACTGCTCGCACATGTATTTAAGAAGTGTACGAATCACATTTGTGGCGCATGCTGCCCTATACCCGATGCGACACAAAATTCTGCACTGTAATGGGCGTTCCGGTGCTCAGTCGGACCGTGCGCCACATTTATCATGTAAAGTCCGACAGAAGTGTGTCGCAAGCCCTATGTTAAAGGTGCACCAAAAAATGGCACCAGGGGGTGCCAAATTCATGAAGAATAGGTGCCAGAAATCCTGAATCTGGGGCACCCTGCTTTATACACAGGCAAACTGCACATAGTACTCTCTGAATATGATTTCAAGAGTGACTAAAAACATGTCCTATATCATATCCCAAATTTTTTTGACTCATGCAGTATATTACGCTCCTAAATTGTTGAATCGTTTTAGGACAGATAAGAATGAGAAATGACCGAAATGTCATCTGTTTGATGCAGATTTGGTTCACATGATGTGGAGGTGCCCTAAACTGCATAGATATTGGAGGGACATAGTCGAAAGACTATTTTCTAGTCAGTTACCTAATGATCCAAAAATATGTGTTGGAGTAGTGGGCCCGCAGTCACATATGTGATGAAAGGCTTGCTGATAGCTAAGAAAATTATGATGTATAAATGGAAATCTGCTCAGCCACCAAATGTTGAGGAGTGGGAAATGAGACTGGATCTTTTCATCACAGCAGAACAAAAGAAGATTTGTACATCAGGTAGAAAATTGCCCTCAAGGGATATCTGGCAATTATGGATGAATAGACCACGTATTAGGTAATATATATTTTTTTCTGTCTGCTTGTCGGTTTTATATAATTTTATTTAAAATTTTATTTATTTTATTATAATTTATATATATATATATATATATATATATATATATATATATATATACACTCACTGGCCACTTTATTAGGTACACCTGTAAAACTGCTCGTTAACACTTAATTTCTAATCAGCCAATCACATGGCGGCAACTCAGTGCATTTAGGCATGTAGACATGGTCAAGACAATCTCCTGCAGTTCAAACCGAGCATCAGTATGGGGAAGAAAGGTGATTTGAGGCCTTTGAACGTGGCATGGTTGTTGGTGCCAGAAGGGCTGGTCTGAGTATTTCAGAAACTGCTGATCTACTGGGATTTTCACACACAACCATCTCTAGGGTTTACAGAGAATGGTCCGAAAAAGAAAAAACATCCAGTGAGCGGCAGTTCTGTGGGAGGAAATGCCTTGTTGATGCCAGAGGTCAGAGGAGAATGGGCAGACTGGTTCGAGCTGATAGAAAGGCAACAGTGACTCAAATCGCCACCCGTTACAACCAAGGTAGGCAGAAGAGCATCGCTGAACGCACAGTACGTCAAACTTTGAGGCAGATGGGCTACAGCAGCAGAAGACCACACCGGGTGCCACTCCTTTCAGCTAAGAACAGGAAACTGAGGCTACAATTTGCACAAGCTCATCGAAATTGGACAGTAGAAGATTGGAAAAACGTTGCCTGGTCTGATGAGTCTCGATTTCTGCTGCGACATTCGGATGGTAGGGTCAGAATTTGGCGTCAACAACATGAAAGCATGGATCCATCCTGCCTTGTATCAACGGTTCAGGCTGGTGGTGGTGGTGTCATGGTGTGGGGAATATTTTCTTGGCACTCTTTGGGCCCCTTGGTACAACGCCACAGCCTACCTGAGTATTGTTGCTGACCATGTCCATCCCTTTATGAGCACAATGTACCCTGTAACATCTGATGGCTACTTTCAGCAGGATAATGCGCCATGTCATAAAGCTGGAATCATCTCAGACTGGTTTCTTGAACATGACTATGAGGTCACTGTACTCAAATGGCCTCCACAGTCACCAGATCTCAATCCAATAGAGCATCTTTGGGATGTGGTGGAACGGGAGATTCGCATCATTCATGTGCAGCCGACAAATTTGCGGCAACTGTGTGATGCAATCATGTCAATATGGACCAAAATCTCTGAGGAATGCTTCCAGCACCTTGTTGAATCTATGCCACGAAGAATTGAGGCAGTTCTGAAGGCAAAAGGACGTCCAACCCGTTAATAGCATGGTGTACTTAATAAAGTGGCCGGTGAGTGTGTATATATATATATATATATATATATATATATATATATATATATACATATATATATTTATATTTTATCTCTTTCTCTCCCCGATTGGCGACTCTGGGGTGCTATGGGTTATAAGGAAGTATATTAATGTGTGCAATATTATAGAATTTCTCTTGCACTTTGTACGTATTAATTAGGGTTTGTAATATATTGCATCATTATTGTTATATTTTTTGTATTGTGAAAAAAATTCAATAAATCATTCATTACTCCTGCATAGCGTCGGACCGGCCCACCAGATGACCCAAGGATCCTCCGGTGGGCCCCAGCTCCCCCATGATGTTGCTTGTAACCAGGGCTGTGGATTCGGAATCGTGGAGTTGGAGTCTGAGTCGGTGAAAATTTTGGTTGGCGCCGGAGTTGTGACCAACTCTGACTACAGAAACATATAATAACTTATAAAAATGCAAAAATTTCCTTTAAATGTCTGTTCTATTCCCGATCTTAGGATTTAGGCCAAAGGTGAGCAACATTTATTGCTTCAAGGGCCATACTGTCATATTGCTCAACTTTAACCGGCACCCTAGAAATTATAACTATCACAGTGCAGCAATAAATACCACCCAAGAAACCAAATACTGCATTTAGAGCAGACAATAATAATGCAGACCCCAGAGCAGATAATAATAGTACTGGAGACCACATAGCAGGCTTAAAATACTGGAGACCCGCAGGGCAGACACATACTGGAAACTCCCAGAGCAGATAAATACTAGAGAGACCCCCAGAGTAGGCAAATACCGGAGATCCCATAGCAGACAATAATAGTGGAAACTGCATAGAAGACAATACTGTAGACCCCCAGAGCATACAACTAATAATACTTTAGGCCCCAAAACAGACAAGAAAAAAATGCTCTCCTTTCCTGGCTCTTCTTCTCCTCCTTACACCACACTGCAGCTCCTTCTCTCCTCCATGAGCTGCTCTGCTTTGTGTCCATGCTGCTTGTTTGTAGCCGCATGGGGACCTAGTGCAGAACTGCCCCAAGTGAGGTCCCGGGAGCAGTACAGTACAGCTGACAAGTACTTACCACTCCTGGGTCTTCTCCTGGGGAAGCTCTGCTCTGGGTCCTGATCCTGATGCATACAACTAGTGTCAGGAGTCAGGACACACAGTGCAAAGGCAGGAGAGGACACTGGAGCAGTGAGAACTTCTCAGCTGCACTCACCATTACCCGGCCTCAACCTCTCCCATCAGTTATGTAAAATCAGTTATGGAAGTGCTGGTTGGACACTGACTGTCAGCAGGGTGCAGACCGCAACTCATAGCTTGACAGGCTGCATGTGGTGCGGCTTGTGTTCCCCTCATCCCCCCATGAAGTTGAGATGCTCTGTGTATAGCTGCATAATCTGTGTGCGCTATATAAATAAAGGAATTATTATTAACACCTTAGCGCTCTGCGCCGTAGCTGTACTGCGCTGAGTCCCGCGATTAGCGCTCAGCGCAGTACAGCTACGGCGCAGAGACGATGCCGGTTCAGCGCTGTATAGGAGCCGAACCGGCATCGCTAGCCGCAGGATTTCAGCGGTAATCTACCGCTGACATCCCCGGCTAACACCCGCGGTCGGAGTGGGCTCCGATCGCGGGTGTTTAACCCGTTAAATGCCGCGGTCAACGCGACCGGGGCATTTAACATGCCTTCTGGGGGTCTTTACCCCACGATCGGCCCCCCCCGCACCGTTTTCGGGGGGGGCGATCGCTGTTTTGGCTCCTCTGGGGTCCGATCGGGACCCCAGAGAAGCCTGGAGGGTTTACCTTTAAGATGGCGTCTGTGACGTCATCTTAAAGGCAAAGTGTCAGCCTATGCATCTGCATAGGCTGGCACTGATAATACCCTGCAATACATTAGTATTGCAGAGTATTATCAAGAACAAGCAATCAGATGATTGCTTGTTCATATCCCATGGTGGATCAAGTAAAAAAATGTAAAAAAAAAGGTTTTTCAATAAAAAATTACTTTATAAATCACTAAAAATGCCCATAAGCCAGAAAACATATAAAGAGACATATAACGCTCAAAAAAGTCTAAATCATAACACAAACCCCACATATATAGTATCACCGCGTCCGTAACAATCCATAGAATAAAACTAAATAACTATTGAACCCATATGATGAACGCCGTAAAAAAAAAACGTCAAAAACCCGCCAAAAATTATGATTTTTACCTATTATATCCCACTAAAAATGCAATAAAAAGTGATCAACAAAACATATGTACTCCAGAATGATATTGTTGCAAAGAACAACATGTCCCGCAAAAAACAAGCCATCAACCAGCTCTGTAGCCAAAAACGTAACAATGTTATGCCACTTGGAAGACGGCGATGCAAAAATGATAGATTTTTCCCCACATTAGGGTTTTATTTGGCAAATTTAGTAAAACATAAGAAAAAATATTCATGTCTGGTATCCCCGTAATCGTATCGACCCATAGAATAAAGATAACAGGATTATTAGGATATACGGTGAACACGGAAAAAAAAAAAGTTAAAAATCCAGTACAGAATTGATGCTTTTCTACTCATGACCTCAAAAAAAGTTCCAAAATTTTCAACAATAGGTGATACCAACCCCAAAATGGTAACACTGGAAAAAGCATCTCGTCCCGCAAAAAAAATGCCGTCACATGGCCCAAATAACAGAAAAGCGAAAATTTTATAGCCTTCAAAAGGGGGCAACCAGAAAACTAAAATCCTGGCAGCTGCAGGGTGCTCCTTCCCTTCTGCGCCTCACTGTGCCCCCATAACACAAGTAACGGCCACGTGTGGGGTGTCGCTGCACTCAGGAGAAATTGTAGAACAAATTTTATGGTGAGTTTTCTCTTTTTATCTTTTGGAAATGTGTAAATTTTAGGGCTAAATGAACGTATAACCGACAAAATTTGATAAATTTGAAATTTCTAAATTTCACCGCCATTTTGATTCAATTACTATGAAGATCTCAAGGGGTTAACAATCTTTGTAAAAGCTGTTTCTGATAGTTTGAGGGGTGCAGATTTGAAAATGGGTTGGTTATATAGGGGGTTTTGTTGCTAAATATGTAAAATTTGATTTCAAACAGTATTTATCCCCAAAATAGTCAATTCCGAAAATACGGAAAATCGCTATTCGATTTGTAGGCCGTGTGACGTCAAAATAAATTATCCAAACATTTCAAAAATTATGAAAATGTAAAGTAGACAAATGGGAAATGTTATTCTGCAAGTTATTTAGGTGGTAAATCTATCTGCCTGAAAACGCGGTGATTTAGAATTTCGAAAATGGCAAATTTTTCTAAAAATTCATCATTTTTTTCTTTTTTTTGTAAATAAACGCAAAACTTATCAGCCAAAATTTACCACTAAAATGAAGTACAACATGTGGGGAAAAAACAATCTCAGAATCGCTTTGATAAGTAACAGCGTTCAAAAGTTATTACCACAGGAAGAGACACTGGTCAAATTTCAAAAAAAAGTTGCGAGCCTTAACCTGCAAACAGGCTGCGTCCTTAAGGGGTTAATTATGACTGTGACTGCACTTTGTGTACATGCTCAGGAGTGAAGCTCCTCTGCTATAGATCAGAAGAATAAGTTACTGGGAAGGAATGCCTGCATTTATCTCAGGACTGCTAGAGGGACCAGGAAAACAGGACTTAGGAGTCAAAGTTGTGGAGTCGGTGACCATTTTGGTGGAGCTGGAGTCAGAGTCGAAGATCTCGAAATTGAGGAGTTGGAGTTGGAGGTTTGGCTTACCAACTCCCTGCTTATAACGTGGATAGAAAGGAATGAACAGGTTAAAAAAAACATTCAACCCATTACATACATTTGAGTAATATACTAAGTTTATTCCTAATAATTAGGTCATATTAATTGTATTAGGATTGTACCGCCATTGTTTGTACTTTCAATTATTGTACCTCTTCGTGAATGATGAATGACTCTTAGACCTGCCTCCAGACACACTCAAAAACATCTAAACTTAACTTGATTGAGAAAAGCAAGATGGTCATTTCAAGTAATTGCTCACCAGTTGTAATTATGACCAATATGTTAGGAGGTCCTAGGTTCAATGGTGGAATTGCTCGAGAGGCTCAAGATGGCCCAGACTGACCACCAGTGTCACCTTTATTCTACCCTTCTCTCTCTACCTTGACCATTTGGAGGTGCTTAGTAGAAGTACTTAGTAGAAGTACACTTGGTGCCATTACAACCATATGTCCTTCCATTGACAGCCAACCACCCTCACTTTTGCTGGAATGTAATGATATACAAAAACCTGGACTGTTATGGACTACAACTGCATTGCCTTTAGAAACACATTCAGGTTCTATCTGGAATTGGATAATTTGGTTTCTATATAGGGGCCTTGTGGTTGTCTCCATCCCACTTTTGATGAGTGACCAGTGACTGCTGGTGTGATGATCTGGGGAATCAATCCATGCAAAAGTCGATAATGCTCCCCACCCCCGTGGAGGGTAAGTCATGAATGACGATACCAACATTTGCTTGGTCTGCCTAGTAAAATTTATTGCCAATTGGGTATTTATGGGATCTGCTGCTAACATACAAGTGTGTAGGATTCACAGGCCTGGCTGCAACATCGGGGGTCAATGTCCCACAGAATAACATACTGAAACTTTTTTGCCTTAACCGTATCTTGTCTTGTATACAACCGTCTCTTAAAGCCTCGTCTTCTTCATTCTAATATTGTAATAACATATCACCACTACAGTAACACAAAGTTTCATTCCATTCCAACATCTCCTTCTTGGTGCAGGATTTTTTTTGTCTTACACTTTCACTCCACCACCCCTAACATGGGCCGAATATTTATCAGTCCCCTAATGACAAGCATGTATGTTAATCAATGTGATGATGAACATGTCCCTCGTGTCTCCCGTTAATACATCATGGCGCAATGGCATGAAACTTACCCATCCACTGTGGACATTGCCACCTGTCTCCAGACAACTGTGCCTTCTACTACAAAGAGATCTAAAAAGTGACTTTCCATGGAAACTCCCCTCCCCCAGCATAGAGCACATTTCCATTGTGACTGCTACGTCTGCTGCTCTGCACATTTCTAATAACGTCTTTGGGTTTGTCTTGTCTGAACTCGGTTTTTACAGGAAATGAAGCCAACGTGGGATGTGTCTGTATCTGCCGCTTCCCTTCCTGTGACTCTTTATGAATGAGAGAGATAAAAGAGACTCCTAAAACTACATCTCTCTGTAACCTTTGTAAGGAGGAACCGTCTGACATTACCATGAACAATACAAAAAAATTTTGTAACAATTTTACCGTAGATAAGAAAGGGTAAAATTATAGTTAAAGTATTCTACAAATCTAAAAGGAATTATTTATAAATCCCTAAATCACTCCCCACCTTCAAAAATCCTTAACTCTTTAGACGTCGCTGCAGTTTTCTACTGCTCCTGCGCTAGACCTGGCTGTGGGGAGAGTGACTGAGCATGTGTGTCCATCATGACCTAGTGTATTAGAAAGCTGTACATACTGCCACACACGTTGAACACCAGGTGGCACTATACTACAGGCGTCTAATTGATGTTTTATCCTTTGCTGGTGATGGCCACAATACACACTACAGTCGTGGGCATATATGCCTTATATACCCCTCCATTGTAGGCAGCATAGCTCTGTATGGTGGTACCATCACCTTGCTATATAGCAGATCCATTTGGTGCTGTGCCCGGCATCACACAATTTGGAGTTACGCATCAGATATATCTAAAGTATCTGTATAAAGAGTTTGTATGTTTTCCCCAGGTATCCATGGGTACTTCTTATATTAATTAACAGAAATATTCTTAGCTGGTGCTAACCATAACGCAAGATAATATGGAGTGTGTGCACTGCAGACACTAGGTGGCAGATGTAGATCACACATTGTGAACCAGGCTGCACATTGTCTGATGTTGGAGAAATATAGAAAGAGAGGTGGAAGAACATGAAAGTATGTCCTGCAGGGATCCTACTTATGCTATAGGAAGAGAGGACTTGGGAAACATTATCATCTACCCCTGGTGGCCATCCTCACGTCAGTAATAAAATTAAACTACATTCTAAATAGATTGCATGACTTACCTAGAACTAATACTGTTCTACAATCTAACTTATAGCTGCATTCACCATGGTGAAAGCTTCAGAGCGGAAATCATCCAGCATTGATTATATTCACTTTTGATTTCAATAATAATAGTAGTAAAAACATCTACAGTATATGTATATAATAGTCACTTTTAAGATACAAGTCACTACATTTATTACTGGTATCCAACCAGTACCTACCACTATATGTATGGTGGTAATATTGGTACCTGTGTTGGGGGTCTACTTGAAGCCCGTCAAAAATAACTTTATATTTTCCTCTTTTTAATACATTGTGGATAATGGTTCTGACAGATACTTCTAAAGTATATACATCAAGCTCCGCCCGAAAAGTGGTGGTGATGACCTGGAAGGACCAGGAGCCCCCTCCATTAAAAAGATGGATACTACTCATTAATAGTGTCATTCCCCACTACCGGTCCCTGTATACCAACAGGAAGTGTCCCCAGAAGTTTGACCGCATCTGGTCCAGATGGTGCGCGACTCCCCATACAGCCTTATAATCACATGTGATTTATATTCCTCTCCATGATGAAGGAGACTGAGCGTGCTGGTATGTGTGTGTGTGTGACTGATTGTCCCTGTGTCAATAGTTATTTGTGTTGTATCAAGATGTCTGGCTGCAGTATCCTGCTGTTATCTACTGTGTAATATCCCTCAGGTAGTTTTGAAACGCAGTAAGAACCTGACTGTTACCATGGCTGTTGTATAATAATCCTGTATTGGGGGGAAGGAAATATGTGACAGACAATCTTGATTTCTGGTTTTGTTTATTATGTTTGTATAAAAATTCAAAAACTGCAAAAATAAATACTTTTAAAAAAAAAATACATCAAGCTCCAAATCCATTGGTTCTTCATATCAGCAGAGAAATCGGGTCAAGTACTGCAAAGGCCAGGATGAGGGGTACATTGGGCACAGTGGTGTAACTTGCAGCTAATAAGCCCCAGTGCAAAGTCTGTGCCGGGTCCCTAAATATAGTGTATGGTTTATAGTTACTAGTCTACTCATATGGGAAAGTGTTAACTTATGGACCCTCTAAGCCTATTGGGCCTTGGATGCGACCAGACCATGTGCACCCCGTTACGTCCCTTTTTGGGTAGTTACCTGCCAGGGGATGAAGTTTATAGACTCTAATTTGTAAATTGGCATTTGGTACTCCAGAGAGGATGCTAAATAGTGAATTCATCAGGCCCCTACTTTGTATAGTTGGGGTGTCAAAGGTGACAAGATGTGGCTTAAATAGCAATACATTGTATAAGGCAGTCCCTTTTTATTTAATTCCCTGTTCTAAAACTTTACAACAAAGTCAAGATCATCACTTAAATTAATTGAACTTTGCAAAGAAGAGACACAGGAAGCAGAAAGATCATAAATCACCAAGTCGCTAACAATATGATGGTGGGGTATCACTGACGTGCTCCGTAATGTTCTGCATTCATCCCTCTGACCCCGATTTTACTACAAAGCCCACAAACTATAATTTACTGCTGGAATGGTTCAGTCTTATTATGTAGCACATACAAATCTGCATGAAAAGTGCTAAAAATATATTTTTGGGGGATAATTCTCCAATTATTCTTCAGTTATTTCATCTCTACCAATGGGTTGCAAACTGTTTACAGGGTAAACAATGCGTATTCTATCAAGCCACCTACTCCGTGCCAGAGAAATCTGAAGCACCGAGTATTTATAGGCTCCAAAGCAAATGGAAAATATGTATAAAAGGAAACAAAGACACGGGGAATGGTAATTAACTCTGCCGACCCCGGTGCTGCCTTCTTCTTCTTCATTCCAGACACTTAGGACTTGGCTGTGAAGTCACCAGCACTTGCATAACACAAGTGTAAGTGCGTCTGTAAGTGAGGTGTCTAGTGCGGGTATGTAACTTTAAGTAATATTATCAGGGTCGGATCCAAAGTTTCTTACAGAAATTGTGACTCAAGTTATGTCCTGAAATTGTGACTCGAATTATGTCCTACTGACAGTGAGTTTAAACTATACCCACTGTCACATATGCACATGATATAAGAGACAGGGGCTACTGAAGACCCTTCATAGACCCTTCATAGACGAAAGTGTCTTTGCCATTAAGTTGTTGTCTATAAGGACCTGTCGTTTTAGGACCTTCAGTCCCCATTATTAGTAGTCCATTTATGGTGGTACTGCATAGGTTCTCACATAGGGCAGTGGTGGCGAACCTATGGCACGGGTGCCAGCGCAGGCACACGTAGCATTTTCTGTGGGCACCCAGGCCTTCACCCCAGCACAGAATTTGAAGACGTGATTCAAGGCTTCCTCCTGAGGTCCAAGACAACCATGGACGTGCTATGCTCAGTGCTATTTTAAAGCGACACCTCCTTGGCTGCCAGGACTACACAAGAAGCGAGAAGGTGCAGACAGAGATGGCTCCTGCTCTGGGTCCCCTGATTCTTCCTCTTCAGGGAACCCTGAAAGAAAGCTACAATCCAAATTTCTCCATCTTTTTTCTATTGTATTGTCGGTCTCTGGACACCAATACGATTGAAACCTGTGATACAGCAGAGATCAATAGGTTACTGCTTAAATTGTCACATTGGCACTTTGTGACATAAAAGTAGGTTTTGGTTGTAGGTTGAGCACTCTGTCTCTAAAAGGTTCGCCATCACTGACATAGGGTATAAAACCAACAAAACTTTCAATGAAAGTGAGACTTGAAAGACATATATAGCCCCCCACAACCCATGGTAGGCAATATAGATGTATGAGCATAGGTACGGATTGTTTTAGAATACATTTTTTATGCACCTTAAGGTTATCCCAAAGCCAATGTCCATCGAAGCCATCGAGCCAATGTCCCTAACAGGCACCTAACTTTTTATGTTGGCTTCTAAACAAGTTAATGGAAGCAAGAGTATAGAGCTTGCACTTCCCAATAAATACCAATCTTAATGACCTGCCAAAAATCCATGGATCTCTACGTAAGTTTCAATGGCCGACATCCTTTATGCTACATTGGAAAGTTGTTGAAGTGATGAGACCCCCAAGAAGGAATGATGGCAGAGGTCTTTGGCTTTTTTTGCCACCTTGTCACTAATGTAGTGTCCTCTAGTTGGAAAGGAGGGACAGCTGTCATGTATTGCTGTGCCTTGTTTGTTTTCCTTTGACTGAAGCTAGTCTGGAGCGGGATCAGCTTCTGCACCTGTTTTTTGGAATGGGATTACCAGCTCAAAGTAAGGCATGTAGTGAAGGGCTGTCTGCCTCTGCTCCATTCGATTGATGGCATGCCAAGCTGCTCTTCTCACAGAGTATATGTCTTGTGGCTCACCACCAACAGGGAGTGCACTTCAAAACACAGCGAGAAATCGGATACCCGTGTTATATGTCAGACGCTGCGGACAGGGCCAACTCGCTCTCCCAATGTCACTGCGCTGGGGTGCGCACCGGCCTGCGAGCGTCTGACTGTACCTGGGAAATCACTATCTATTCTGTGAAGCGCTCTCCTTTGTTCCAATAAAAGTTATTATCTCTCAATATTTATGCTTATAAAATATGAACACAAAACTTTATGCACAGTTGAACAGATGTGATTTGGAGTTTCTAATATTAGTATTATTCTGGGGGGGATACAATATTAAATGAGGGTTCAAATTGGAGCTTTAAAGGAAATCTACCATTTGATTTGATGCATTATGAAGCAAACGTACCTTGAGAATGCTGTAGCTACACTGATGCAGAAACATATCTTGTTTAATCACTGAACTGAGTGGTTTTGCTGAAAAAAAAACAATTATAAAATTATGATAATGAGGCTCTGCCGCTCCTGTGGCTGCCGCGTTGCTTTCCTCACCCTAATTATGCACTGCTCCACCCTTGTCCTGCCCAGCATAAGCCGAGAATATGTCATCACTGTGTTATCCCTGACAGGCAGAAGTAATCAATAGCTGCACCATCCAGACAGGTTGATTAGTCCTGTCTGGACACTTCTGGCAGCTCTTTGATGTATGAAAGCCAGTCTGCACCCAGCTCTCCCATGGTCTTTAATTTTATAATAGTTATTTGAGAAAAACCACTCAGTTCAGGGATTAAACAAGATATGTTTCTGCCTCAGTGTCGCTACAGCATTCTCAAGGTATGTTTGGTTTCACAATGAATAAAAACAAATGGTAGATTTCACTTAAATGTTTTTTCCAGGAATGTGGAGCTGGGGAAAAACAGGGGTGGATTAAGACTACCATGATAACCCCTACAAAGTCACCCCACCTCCCTCCATAGGCAGAAGAGCGGCCACACTGAATATCTGGCAAAGTATAGAGCAAGTCTTATACTTTGCGGCGCGGACGCGGTCACGGTGTGGTGATGCACCGTGCCCGGGAGCTATTGAAATCCATGGGGGCCGTGATCTGGTCACAAACCATGTGACCAAATAACGGCCCCCGTTGTGGCCATGTGAATGAGGCCTTAAAGTTTCTGATGCTCAGTCATCGATATACGATTGTTCTGACATCTGCTAGCATCTAAGCATCATTTATATATTCATACACACATTTAAATACTTTTATACACAAACATAAACATTTGCACACTTATACAAACAGTATATACAAATCTTTAAAAATCTTAAAAAAAACCACATATATAATATATACATATCTAAACATGAAATAAGTGCAGGGACATAGTGCCCCCTATGTCCCTGCACTTAGTATAATGATGTCCTTGAGGATGCATGAATAAATAGACAAGTGGGTAATGGCCAATGGCAGTGATAGGGAAGGGACACACCCACTTGTCAAAGCAATAGTAACACCCAGTTGGAATTTTATTCATAAATTTCTAGGAGGAATAACAGAGGAAGAGCACAACACATGGTTATAGTAAAAATATGCTCAAGAATTGGTATACTATGGGAAATACTGGTATATACAAAGACTGACAGGTTCCCTTTAAGCCTCATCTATTTACTAATATCTACTCTCAACTTTACCATTTAACATGCACCAACATAGAAAAGAAAGAAAAAAAAAATATCTCCAAAAGATGAATGTGCATCATACACCATGGGCAAGATAAATGGTATTATATTAGATATAGAAGGGAAAGGGATAGATAACCCTTGTTATCCCATATCTAATCATGGAGCACTGTCCAATCTATTAGTACTTGTTAGATAAGATTGTATAAATATATGAAAGCTAATACATTTCTCAGCTAACAGACTGAAAAAAACTGCAATAGGGTGACAGCGCACCCCTTTATATACTGGGCCCCTGTGCATCAATGGTATCTATCTGCAACTGGAGAGTATGTAAGTAGACGGATAGGGGAGATAGGTTTGATATTAAATACATAGATAGATAAAGTAGGTAGATAGAGTAGGTAGATAGATAGATTTTAATAGATTTGAATTTGAATAAATAGAGAAAAATGTAAATATGGTAATCGATAAATATAAAATAGATAAATATAGGAGCTATAAAGATAATGGGCCACATTTATCACTCGTTTTTTCTGTTGTTTTTGCGCCTTTTCATTCAGGCGCACCGTTTTTGCGCGATTAAACGCCAAACTAGCCGCGCAGCACAAATAAGCAGCTTTCCCTCATCTATTTTACCAATCCAGATGTTTTGCTGCGCCTAATGATATTCATCACTTGCAACGGTTTCATTTAGGCGCAAAAACGGGCGCAAAAACACTCCAGCTCGAAGGTGGCGTTATCTGAGAAGAAAGCACTGAGCCCCTTTGCAGAAGAGCTCATTTCTAGCAGCAGAGCTCAGCCAGACACTGGAACATATAATAGATACATTAGATACACTGCAGACAGGAGCTGCAGACTCTATTTACAGTTCATCACTTCTATTTACAAAATATTCTGCAAAACCTGAGCTCAAAGCAAGAGAGAAGAGACGTTTGCACAAGTTTGCAGAAGTTTGCAGATACTACAAACAAGTGTCCCCCATGTAATTCTGCACAGTGTCTGAGGGGGATATTGTGCAGAATTACAGGGGTGCAGCAAGAGGCCAGCACTGGGGGATCCCCTCCAGGAGAAGCCCCTGCTGAGGAGGTCACTGGGTGCAGGGTGTCACACACCTGGGTGCTGCTGTGAGTGTTATTTTCATTCTGGGCTGTGGGAGAAGCAGAGAGGAGCTTGTAGCAGGATCACATGTAAGAGCCCGAATCTAACATTGCGCCTAAACTGTGTTAAAGGAAACCTACCACTTGTAGTGGCAGGTTTCCGATGGCAATACCGGGCACCAGCTCAGGGTGAGCTGGTGCCGGAGCTTATTTTAGTTAGTGTTTTAAACCGCGGTATCGCGGTTTAAAACACTTTTTAAACGCTATAGCCGGCGCAGGCAGGTACGCGCTTGGCGCTTACCGTGCGCGCGGCTACATAGGAAGTGAATGAGAGCCGCGCGCATGGTAAGCGCCGAGCGCGTACCTGCCTGCGCCGGCTATAGCGTTTAAAAAGTGTTTTAAACCGCGATACCGCGGTTTAAAACACTAACTAAAATAAGCTCCGGCACCAGCTCACCCTGAGCTGGTGCCCGGTATTGCCATCGGAAACCTGCCACTACAAGTGGTAGGTTTCCTTTAAAGTAAAGTGATTAATAAGAGGCAGAAAATCACCTTATCACAGATGGTTGTAGCTTGTGATAATTCTGGCAAAACAGTGCGCCAGAATTTAGGCGCAACTACTACACTTAGGCGCACAAAAGTGATAAATGTGGCCCATGATATTGATAGATGTGAGATAGATGGATTGATAAATAGATACAGCAGCATAACGATCATGGTCACAGAGGGTGCGACTGCGACCGGGTCCAGGGATGGAGGGGGCCCACAGCCTGTCAGACAGCAAAC